>NC_080571.1:85880024-86197024 GCF_030247185.1 Malaya genurostris
CTCTGCAGAAGACCGCGAATCGAAGAAAAAACGGTGGGTGGGTAATGTCAGAGACATAACTGGATTACGTGATTACGAATAAAACAAACATGTATCTTCACACTTTTGAATATCTGAAATCGTTATTATAAGTTGATATATTCTGTGAATTGCGCAAGGTTTCTTTTCTCTACTTCCAGAATTGTAACGGTGCACCTATACTAAAGTACAACGAATTCACGACACACTTATTTTAACACAAAAATTAATAAGCTACGGGTTCGAGTCCTGTCTCTGCGGTAACATTTTCGCGGTTTTCATTACATAATTGCATTCGCATGTCAATTTTCAATCTGTTTTACCCGTAAGATACTGATCACATTTATAATTTTCTAAATGGCTTTGGTATCAACGAAAATTAAGGAGAAAAACTAGATACCGATACTGATATTGATACTGATTATATTCCAGACGGCTCAACGTCTTAACAAAGACTAAAACACAAATCATTCATTCCTTTCGTGACCGTCGTATCGATCGGATGGTAGTTTGCATTAGAGCAGCTGTGCGTTAATCCATTCTAATCCGTTTCAAGGTCATTTAATATCAGATCTTTTGTCGTGAGCTTGTGCGGTAGATCAATACAGTATAAACAATAAATACCGTTAGACAGTGCCGGGTGCTATTGTGTTAAAACAATAAGAACAGTGAATCGACGTTTAGTGTGGTGCCGTGAACCGGTGCTGTGTGCATATTTATTCTCGGAGGTCGTTGTAACTAACGCTTGGCCTCAGCGGCCGAGTTGCTACGGATCATTAGCTAAGTATAATATTTTTTCCCTTCGTGTCCCTTTATCGTCTTATATTTTGACTCCCCCTATAATTTGCGCGGAACCTCAACCGCGCTATGGCAAGTCCATTAAATTCTCCCCTGTCCCCCGAAGATAAAATGGAAACAGATTTTAAATCTGCCCCAAATAGTAAAACTCACCGGGTTAAACAGTATCCCGAAGAGCCTTCACCCTCGGCCGGCCTTTATGTGGTTTATTTTCGGACCAAAGAGAAGAATAAACCGCTTAATATTTTGAAAATATCTAAAGACTTGGAGTCGAAATATGCAACATTGAAATCTATTTCAAAAATTCGTCCCGATAAGCTCAGGGTCTCGTTGACCAGTCTGAAACATGCTAATGAGATCGCTCGAAACGATCACTTTACGCGGGACTACCGCGTCTACATACCAGCTCGCGAAGTCGAGATAGACGGAGTGATCACGGATCCAAGTCTGACATGCGAGGACATTCTCAAACATGGGGTCGGATGTTTTAAAGATCCCTTGCTTAAGAATGTCAAGATACTGGACTGCAAACGTTTGCATTCAGTATCGATCGCCGCGGATGGGACAAAGTCTTATCCCCACTCGGACTCGTATCGGGTGACCTTCTCCGGCTCGGCTTTGCCGAAATTCGTTCTCCTGGCCAGGGTTCGTCTACCTGTACGACTTTTCGTACCACGGGTAATGAATTGCACTAGTTGTCAACAACTAGGACACACAGCTTCCCATTGTGGAAATCGGCCCCGCTGCTCGAAGTGTGGAGAGAGTCATGCGGATGGCGTTTGCGACAGAAACATTGAAAAGTGTCTTTATTGTGGGGCGGCCCCGCATGACCTCACAGCATGTTCTGCGTATAAATTGCGTGGAGATCATTTGAAACGATCTCTCAAGCAACGATCAAACCGCTCGTTCGCAGAAATGCTGAAAATCGCCACACCACCTGAACAGAACCCCTACACCTGTTTGTCTACGGACGATTGCGACTCTGACGATCCTCAAGAAGGTACATCTTCAACTGTCCCTCGTAGTTTTAGGAAGAGGAAAAATATATCATCTCCTAAACTCCCTAGAAAGGGTTCGAAGATATCTCTTGAAGGCCCTCCAAAAGTAACAGCAGAAGGAAGTGTTGGTAAAAAAAACGAAAAGAAGAAGCCAAAAGCTCCTAGTTCCGGAGACTTGATATCGGAGAAAGAATATCCAACACTTCCGGGGACACCCAAAACCCCGAAAGTCCCCAAGGAACCAGAAAACACATCAAGTGCTGGACTTGTAAAATTCAGTGACATTGTGGACTTTATATTTTCCGTCTTCAACATTTCTGACCCCCTAAAAGGTATTTTGATGACTTTCCTGCCAAAAGTTAAAATGTTTTTGATGCAGCTGACTGCAAAATGGCCCCTCCTCTCAGCAATCGTTTCCTTCGATGGCTAATTTTTCGAACGAGGTCAAGGATTCGATCACTGTTTTACAGTGGAACTGTAGAAGTATCATCCCGAAAATAGATCCTTTTAAATACTTAGTAAATAATCTGAAATGTGACGCATTTGCATTGTGCGAAACTTGGTTAACTTCTGATGTATCACTAAACTTCCACGATTTTAACATTATTCGCCTGGATCGAGATAATCCCTACGGAGGAGTACTTTTGGGGATCAAAAAGTGCTATTCCTTCTTTCGAATTAACCTCCCCTCGATATCAGGTATTGAAGTTGTCGCATGTCATGTCACAATTAAAGGCAAGGACCTTTGTATTGCTTCCATCTATATTCCCCCTAGAGCCTCAGTTGGGTACCACTGGCTCAGCAGTATCATGCAACTTCTTCCCGCACCGACGTTAGTTTTAGGAGACTTTAACTCTCACGGTGCGGGATGGGGTTGTTTTCATGATGATAACAGATCAGCTATGATCCATGATATTTGCGACAACTTCAATATGACAATCTTGAATACGGGAGAAATGACACGAATTCCCGCACCACCAGCAAGACCAAGTGCGCTGGACTTATCCCTCTGCTCGACATCGCTACGGTTGGATTGCACGTGGAAGGTAATCCCTGATCCCCACGGTAGCGATCATCTGCCTATCGTAATTTCAATCGCCAGCGGATTAAGACCATCGGAAACAATCAATGTTTTGTATGACCTCACACGAAATATTGATTGGAAATGCTACGCAATATCGATATCTGAGAAACTAGAAACAACACAAGAACTTCCTCCGGAGGAAGAGTATACGTTTATGGCTGGCTTGATTCTCGACACTGCGATTCAAGCTCAGACGAAACGTATACCCGGCGCGAATACTAACATTCGTCCTCCCAACCCGTGGTGGGACAAAGAGTGCTCATCACTGAATGCGGAAAGATCTTTAGCATTCAAAAAGTTCAGAAAATATGGAACACCTGATAATTATAGAAATTACGCAGCGCTAGATAAGCAAATGAAGAACTTAGTTAAAGCAAAGAAACTAGGTTACTGGCGACGGTTTGTTGACGGATTAACAAAAGAAACATCGATGAGCACTCTTTGGAACACAGCCCGACGAATGCGCAACCAAAACACAACGAACGAAAGCGAGGAATATTCTAACCGCTGGATATTCGATTTCGCTAAAAAAGTATGTCCTGATTCTGTTCCGGAACAGAAGATATCCCGCGCCGCGACTTCGAATACAAACGAAACACCGTTTTCGATGGTAGAGTTCTCACTTGCGCTCTTGTCGTGTAACAATAAGGCCCCGGGGCTAGACAGAATTAAATTCAACTTGTTGAAAAATCTTCCTGACTCTGCCAAAAGGCGCTTGCTGAATTTGTTTAACAAGCTCCTCGAGGGTAATATTGTTCCACACGACTGGAGACAAGTGAGAGTTATCGCCATTCAAAAACCTGGGAAACCAGCCTCCGATCACAATTCGTATCGGCCGATTGCTATGCTTTCCTGTATCCGGAAGTTGTTCGAAAAAATGATTCTCTTCCGTCTAGACAATTGGGTCGAGACTAATGGTTTACTTTCAGATACACAATTCGGCTTCCGCAGGGGTAAAGGAACGAACGATTGTCTTGCGTTGCTCTCAACCGAAATTCAAATGGCATTTGCTCGTAAAGAACAAATGGCATCAGTATTTCTAGATATCAAGGGGGCTTTTGATTCAGTTTCTATAAATATCCTATCTAAGAAGCTGCACCAGCATGGTCTTTCGCCGGTTTTGAACACCTTTTTACATAATCTATTGTCCGAGAAACACATGTATTTTGCACATGGTGATTTGTCGACAATACGATTCAGTTACATGGGTCTTCCTCAGGGCTCATGCTTAAGCCCCCTTTTATACAACTTTTACGTAAACAACATTGATGAATGTATCAACACATCTTGCACGCTAAGACAACTTGCCGACGACAGCGTTGTGTCCATTATAGGACCCAAAGCTACCGATCTCCAAGGACCATTACAAGATACCCTCGACAACTTGTCGACATGGGCTCTTCAAATGGGTATCGAGTTCTCTACGGAGAAAACTGAGCTGGTCGTATTTTCAAGAAAGCGAGAACCAGCACAATTACAGCTTCAACTAGGGGGTGAAACCATAGCTCAGGCCTTCACATTTAAATATCTCGGGGTCTGGTTCGACTCCAAAGGCACCTGGGGATGTCACATTAGATATCTGAAACAAAAATGCCAGCAGAGAATCAATTTTCTTCGCACAATAACCGGAACTTGGTGGGGTGCAAACCCAGGAGACCTGATCAGGCTGTACCAAACAACGATATTGTCCGTAATGGAATATGGATGCTTCTGCTTCCGATCCGCCGCGAACACCCATTTCATTAAACTGGAAAGAATTCAGTATCGTTGTTTGCGTATTGCCTTAGGTTGCATGCAGTCGACTCATACGATGAGTCTCGAAGTGCTCGCGGGCGTCTTACCGTTGAAAAACCGATTCTGGGATCTCTCATATCGATTGCTAATCCGATGCGATATCTTGAATCCGATGGTGATTGAAAACTTCGAAAGGCTTGTCGAACTCAATTCTCAGACCCGTTTTATGTCCTTGTATTTTGATTACATGGCTCAGAATATTAATCCTTCTTCGTTTGTTTCCAACCGTGCTCATTTCTTGGATACTACTAATTCTACTGTGTTTTTCGACACATCCATGAGAGAAGAAATTCGTGGAATTCCGGATCACGTGCGCCCTCAAGTGGCCCCAAATATTTTTTATAATAAATTTAGAACAGTCAACTGTGAAAAGATGTTTTACACTGACGGATCAAACATCAACAGGTCCACAGGCTTCGGAATCTTCAATCAGAACATCACCGCTTCGTACAAACTCAGTGATCCGGCTTCAGTCTACGTCGCAGAATTAGCTGCTATTCAGTACACCCTCGAGATCATTGAAACCTTGCCCAAAGACCATTACTTCATTGTCACGGACAGTCTAAGTTCAATAGAAGCTCTCCGCGCAGTGAAGCCAGGAAAGTATCCCCCATATTTCCTGGGGAAAATACGGGAACATTTGAGAACTTTATCTGAACGGTCTTTTTTAATATCGTTAGTCTGGGTCCCTTCGCATTGTTCCATTCCAGGCAATGAAAAGGCAGACTCATTGGCTAAGGTGGGCGCATTAGAAGGTGATATTTATGAAAGACCAATCTGCTTCAATGAATTTTTCAGTATCTCTCGTCAGAAAACTCTCGAAAGTTGGCAAACTTCATGGAGCAATGGCGAACTGGGACGATGGCTGCATTCCATTATCCCTAGGGTATCGACGAAACCTTGGTTCAGGGGGATGAACGTGAGGCGTGACTTCATTCGTGTAATGTCTCGGCTCATGTCAAACCATTACACCTTCAACGCGCATCTCCGGCGTATTGGAATCGTGGAGAGCGGTCTCTGCGCTTGTGGTGACGGTTATCAGGACATCGAGCATGTCGTATGGACGTGTACGGAGTATCGTGACGCCAGGTCTTTATTAAAGGACTCCCTAAGGGCCCGAGGTAGACCACCTGAAGTTCCGGTCCGAGATGTGTTGGCTAGTCGGGATATCTCTTATATGCTTCTTATATACCAGTACCTCAAACACATTAATATCCAAGTGTAATCTGTTATACCTCGCTCAGAAAGTATAATCTCCACCTACAGGTTCGACACTAACATCCGCCCGATTCTCTCGATCACCGTCCCTGTCCACCATCTTCATTGGAACTAACAAGATCTTTTTTTGTCACTAACTTTTCGTTCCCCCCTTCCATGTCTCTTCACCATCTCGATGGCAACTAATTAGATCTCTGTAGTTTTCAGACATTTTGTTTCCATACCCCCTATTTACCTCGGTTTTCACAATATTTACTTTTTTATTTTCTCATCTCTTCGTAACATCACCATCACCGCCTACGGTCCTACGCTCCAGACGATGACCAGCATGCGGGCCACCCGCCGGGCCTTCGTAGCCTGGGGGTGTTTCCCGCGGACCCACACGGACCGAAGGATGCGGCCAACATGGACATTTGCAAACGCCATATGGGAGACCCTCATGCAATATCCAATTCACCGGCATTACATAATGATACTATTCTAGTTTTAATATAGTCGTAATTAAGATTAGTAAATACCCTTGGCATCTTAGAGCTTAAGCAGTGTGCCTTAAAATTGTATTATAATATTGAATAAAAAAAAATAAAACACAAATCGTTGAAAAAATTATATTTTTTTGTTATTTGTGGTTATTTCATACTACTGAAAATTTTACCATAAATTGCTGATATTAGGTGTACAACTTTGTTTCCGCCGGTTTTTTTTTTACAAAATTAAAAGCTTTTTGCGAAAAAGTGCTTACAGATGTATTATTCAAAGTATTGCTCGTCGCTAGCGACAACTTTCTCTTTTGGGCAATTTTCGGATCCCGGCTCGAAAGAAGGAGTCTGACGCTATCCATGAAGCAATCCATTTTCCAACTCTTCGAAAGATTGAAAATGTGGATCTGCCAGGCCGTGTGCCATTGAACGGAATAGGTGGAAGTCAGAAGGGGCGACATCTGGGGAATACGGCGGGTGGGCAAGACTTCCCATTTCAGCGTTTCCAGGTACTTTTTGACCACTTTTTCGACGTGAGGCCGAGCATTGTCGTGTTGGAGGATGACTTTGTCATGACGCTCCTGATATTACGGCCGCTTTTCTTTTAGTGCGCGACTAAGGCGTTGCGTTCGGTAGCGATCTCCTGTGATGGTTTCACCTGGTTTTAAGAGCTCATAGTAAATTACACCGAGCTGATCCCACCAAATACAAATCATAACCTTGGCGCCGTGAATATTCGGTTTTGCCTTCGACGAAGTAGCATGCCCGGGCTTTCCCCATGATTTTCTGCATTCAGAATTATCGTATCGAACCCACTTTTCATCACCGGTTACGATTCGATGTAAAAACCCCTTACGATCTTGTCTTTGAAGCAGTTGCTCTCATACAAATAGACAGCGCTCGATGTCCCTCGGTTTCAACTCGTACGGCACCCAGTTTCCTTCATTCTGAATCATGCCCAGGACCTTGAGACGTTTTGAAATGGTTTGCTGACTCACTCCCAACGATTCGACAACCTCTTCATCAAGCAATGCTTCTAGTTGTTCATCTTTGAAGGTTTTTTCTCTTCCACCACCATGTTTGTCTTCGACATCGAAATCACCATTTTTAAAACGTTGAAATCACTCCCGACACGTTCTTTTACTCAGAGCAGCATCACCGAAAGTTTCTGAGAGCATTCGATGCGCTTCAGCTGCATTTTTTTCGAATTGTAACAGAAAAGTAAAACTTTCCGCAAATGGCGAGAATTGGGCACATAAATAGACATTTTTGAACGTGAATAATACGAAAACAAGAACAACTGTCACTGAAACGGCGAAGACAATTCGTTAGGCACTGTACATACTCACTTTAAAGGCATTATCATCTATATATTTTGACCAGCCTCAGCCGGTACAGCACCCTATCGGAAAACGGCGGAAGCAAAGTTGTACACCTGATAGTATTTGCGATGGAGTAAGAATGA
This sequence comes from Malaya genurostris, assembly GCF_030247185.1. Lineage (NCBI taxonomy): Eukaryota > Metazoa > Arthropoda > Insecta > Diptera > Culicidae > Malaya > Malaya genurostris. The sequence continues at coordinate 85,887,879 of NC_080571.1, forward strand.
TGTAGATAGGTTAAGTACAACAAGAGATTTTCACGATTGAGTTCTGCCCATTCTTGTAGAGGGTAAATTTTGAAAAGGCGCTCCACAGTAAAGTAAGTCGTATTCACGGCAAAAAGGTGAATGGGTAATGTTAGAAATTTGGCCAAATGATCGTGAATATGATTAAAAGCTACACACATTCTTCATACTAGCAGCAAGCGAGCGACTTTTTCACATTCATAGCATGGGTTTGAAAAGAGACGGATAACAAATAATCACTCATCTGGGAAAAATTTATTGGTCTTGAAAAGAACCGAATCATTAAGTTTCTCCGATGGTGAGTAAAGTTGAGTGAATTTTCCACCTTTACATCTGCTTAATGTCGATTAAAATAATCACCACTCGTTTGAATAATTGTCAAGTTCAAAGCAAATCAGCCTAATGGTCCCGCTAATTTTTTGTGATCCCAAGTTCAGCCTTTTGATCCTCTGGAATGCATTCCTTTTTGAAGTTCTTTGCCAACTGTTTTCGGTACCGAAAGCTGGAAACCGGTATATTCGGAATTAAATTTTTGGCCATCAACCGGTTAGATGAAGGAGGTTCGAAGGACTTTCGCATCGTCATGTATGTATAGAAAAACTGTTTTGATCCGCCTAGTGGTGTAATGATGCCTTTCTCATATTGCGCATATTTTCAATAAAACCACTGAAGATTCTGTCAAAAATTTTGTTTTCAAATAAAATTAAACTTTTTGCCTTTCTCATATAGAAAGGCTATGCAATCACTGTGAAAATCGACTTTTTAACCGAGGCCCGAAGGGCCGAATGTCATAAACCATTCGACTCAGCTCGACGAACTGAGCAAATGTCTGTGTGTGTGTGTCCGTCCGTGTGTGTGTGTGTATGTAACAAAAATATGCACTCACTTTTCTCAGAGATGGCTGCACCGATTTTCACAAACAAAGATTCAAATGAAAGGTCTCATAGTCCCATAGCCTGCTATTGAATTTCATTCCGATCCGACTTTTGGTTCCGGAGATATAGGATGATATGTACCAAAAACATGAAAAAATATGTACTCACTTTTTTCAGAGATGGCTGAACCGATTTTCACAAATATTGATTCGAATTAAAGTTCATACTGTCTTTAAAGCTACTGTGAAATTTCATCCGGATCCTACTTCCGGTTCCGCAGAAACGCTGGTTCGTTTCGTTTGTTAGATTTCTTTCAATTGGTTTAATCAAAATAGAGCATGAGATAGTAAGTATAGGTTTAACTACGTTCAAAACTGTTCCAATTCGTAGGTCATATTTGTTGGTAGCAAACGAACCAACTTCGGCTATTCCGTTTATCTGAATCCGGTTTCGCAAGAATTGGAAATAGTGATTAAAATTGCAAAAAGGATCTCACTCACTTTTCTTGGAGATGGCCAAATCTATTTTCACAAACTTATAGGTTCAAAAGAAAAGTCTTACAGTTTCATACGGAATTCCTTAATTTGTTCTGGATACTACTTTCGTTTCCGGAACTACAGGGTAAACAGGATTTATAGAGTTTGAGAGATTAGGTCCGAACAAGTTTTCCTATTTCTATTCAATGAACAGTTGTTTTTGCGAATTTCACGGTTATATTTATGATGTAATGAGTAATACGAGAAAGGCATCATTACATCACTAGGTAGATTAAAATAGGTTTTTTACTTATTGCGCTGTAATACCGGAACCCGAAGTCGGTATCATAGTTAGCTATTAAATTTCATCTCTATCCGACTTCCGGTTCCGGAGTTACAAGGTAATATGTGAAAAGCTATGAGGAAATGCGCACTCAATTATATCGGAAATTTCTAAAAAGGCAATTAAAAGGTTTTCAAATGCTTTAAGAACTCCCCGGGAAGGTGATTAAGACCTGATCTTCGATCTCCGGTTCCGTTATTACAGCGCGATAAGAGTCATCTCATCAATTTCATGAGTACTAGTTTACAAGTTATGGCGAAACGAGGTGCAAGTTTGTGTTAAACTTACTAGTAAATTCATCTAGTTGGCAGATCTTGTTAGTTAGTGGATATATAAACCTACTTTTGCTCTACTAAAGTCTATCCCAGGAAGTATGGACGCAACCAAAAACCGCTGCCATTTCGCAATGGTTCAGAATCTGTCAATTTTTATGGCTGCGTCCTGTTGTTTACACTCTTCTCTAACCACTTGTGCAGTTGTTTATTCGATTACGTTAGTTTTTTTTTTCGAAATGCAAGGACTTTCAGCAGAACAACGTCGAAAAATGGTATACAAATGGTGCACAGAACGCGGACTGTCACTGAGAAAGATATCAAAAATGGAAGGAGTAAGTGAAAAAGCCGTGCGAAATGCAATCAGGAAGTTCGGTGAGGATAACACCTTTGAGGACTGCATAATCATGGACGACGAAACCTACGTGAAACTCGATTACAAATCCTTGCCGGGACCACAATATTATACGGTGCGAGAAGGGCAAGTGTTAAACCAGTCCGAGACATCGATTGAAGTCGAAAAATTTGGTAAGAAATCTACGGTCTGGCAAGCAATTTGTAGCTGCGGTAAGATTTCGAAACCCTTCATCGCCACTGCTTCAATGAACAGCGAAATATACATCAAGGAATGTTTACAAAAACGACTTCTACCCATGATTCGAAGCCACAAAAATCCTGTTGTCTTCTGGCCAGATCTTGCTTCTTGCCACTACTCGAAATCAACGGTAGAATGGTATACTACCAAAAATGTCACTTTCGTCCCAAAAGACATGAATCCACCAAATTGCCCACAACTTCGACCAATTGAGGAATTTTGGGCATTAACACGTTGACTGCCACGACCATTCTCAGAATTCCGGTTTAAAAAGCCAATTGCATTTAATCATTTTATATTATTAAAGACTATAATTATATTACATAGTAATCATCAAAAAGCATAGAAAATGTATTTTTTAAAAAAAGTAGGCCTGCGGCTCTTCCCAGAAGCCATCTATCCATATTAGCACTGATATGCTACGAGTTTAGGCGTAGCTACGCGACAATGGCAAGTAAACACAGTACGAGATAACTCGTAGTCGGCGTCCTAGCAAAGAACGGAATATACGAGTTATCTCGTAGTTGGCAGTCAACGTGTTAACGAAGGCACATCTTAGGAAACATGTCTCGGCAGCCGAAACCATTAAACAGTTCGAAAAAGGTTGGAAAAAAGTGTCAAAACTTGTCGCCAAGAAGACTGTACGGAATTTAATGAGGAACGCTCGCAAGAAGGTGCGCCAGCTTGTACACAATGGCTAAATAGCAAATATTGAGAATAATATTATGTTGTAGTAGTCTAATATTATCAGTATATCGAATAAAATTTGAATATCTAACACTCGTGAATTATTTACAGCGAAATCAAAGTGCGTCCCTACTTTCTGGGACAGTCTTTAGTGGACCGCAGCCCCGTATAAACCTCATTAACTCATAGCAAAACAATAGTCGTTTGATGCTATTAAGCCGATTGAGAAATTACAAAGAAAAGATTATAAGTATATACAATTATTTTTCGGTTTTGTTTGAGCTAAAGTAACGACTAACGATCAATGAATACAAATAAGTATATTTTGATAATATTCCATAATAAGTTATGGGCCGGTGGCATCATCGAGTCGTACTTCTTCAAAGGCGACGATGGGCGGAACGTTACTGCTAATGGCGAGCGCTACCATGTGATGGGTTCACGATTATTTTGGCCAAAATGAAAGTTCCAAAAAGACGGTGCCACATCTCACACGGCACGCGAAACAATGACCAAATTGAAAGCCGCCTTTGATGAACAGTTTATCTCTCGTTTTGGGCCTGACAACCGGCCGCCTAGATCGTGTGATTTAACGTTTTTGGACAATTTATTGTGGAGCCATCTTAAGCATTTATTCGTGAAATACCGGCCGATATGTTGGGGAGAGTGTTCCAAAATTGGACCTTGCGCATGGTCCATCTAAGGCGACAAAATTAACTAGTTGTGCACTGCCTATGCGATATGATAGCAGATGTAACAGTTCGTTGTAAGTGAAAACTAAAGATTGAGAAAAGGATATTCGCTTGTGTTTTTCAGTACAATGAGGTAACGATATACTTTCGGATGAGATTTTTTTTATTAAACAAACAAATATTAGAGCTGAGCTGAGTAATTCTTTCTCTTCTTGTATCTGTGCAGTAATTCATGTGCATTTCAACCTGCTTTCATCGAATAAACAAAGATTTCAAAAAATAATTAAATTGGAAGGGGGTTGGGGACGCAGTTCGTTCCTACAATTCGACCGGTTGTGCAGTGCACGAGGTGCACATGAGGACGAGGCACCACTGATGAAATCATTTTGAAACATTAAATTATTTTGATCGTTGCATCGATTCTAATGAAGATTTCGAACATTTTCTCAAATTGTTTGTTTTGTTTTTCGAAAATTAAATCCTACACTTCATAAAAAATCCCTTCTACATCATATGTGAGTTTAGTGTCAAAGCTATAAGCAACTACTTAGGCAACATTTCGCTGTTTAAATTGTGAACGATTAGTTAACAATAAAAATCTTTTAAAACATTCAAAATAGGTTTGAATTCGAAACATCTGGTAATTTATGCAGTTAAGGCTTGATATGCAGTACTGATTCTTCCTACAAGCAAACAGATTTTTTTCTATCTGCCCAAAAATTCCAATAATATTTGTGCTTTCCTTTTCAAAAGTACCACCAAACCAATGAAACAAAATGCAAAAATCAACATTCTCATTGCCGAACTTGAACCCATACTGATCTTGGTATGCAAATTTCTCCGGATCAACTGCCACTCGAAAGATCAAGCCCACTTCGGCCAGGTTAGGAATTTCGCTGAAAAAATAGCAGCTCATGGAACCACCTAAAATCGAGCTAGTAGTGTAGGAAACCACCAGACAAAATTGGTTTGAAAACAAAAACAAAAGTCTTTGTTGGCCTACGCTGAAGTACCGCTGAAGTTACTTTTTTTCGCTTTGGCATGTCGTAGACCGAAGGAAAAACTCAAGTACGAGGAGTGGTACGAGGTGCGAGCGTGCTCAAGACAGCAATCGTGGATGGAAATCGTGAAACTTAATTCTTTCGATCGTCCACCGACACTTCAACGACCGCTCATTAGGCAGACCTCACCCGACAGTCGCATCTTCACGTCTTCAGGGCCATTTTCGAGTGTGCGCGAGCAAAACGACTTTATGCAACAAACCCAAAAGGGGGGCCCCGGGCCCCATGAAGTTCTTCCACCAGCTAAGACTGGGAGGGAGTCGTGGCTTTCGCTTTTCAGTTTTGATTTTGGTCAGTTTTAAAGCATCGAAGCATTTTTGGATCAGTTAAATTCCGGTTTGATTTTAATCCAAAAAACGTCTGGAAGATTCTCCTGACAATCTGATCGAAAATTTTAAACTTTATCCGTTAACAAACCGCAGAACGATAAAAACTCGAAACACAATTAATTTTCAAACGAATATTTTAAATACTAGGCTACAGCAGAGCAGATCCAGTTTTGCACCAGCGAACTGGTATGCGATTTTTTTAATATTTCTTTCTTTCTTTATTTTGTATCGTTCAGTGATTCACGGTTCAACGATCTTCAATCACGGCACCGTCGTCATCATCACCACCATGATCATGATCGCTGTTTGATGTTTGTTGATGTAACATGAAGTGGGAGAAATGAAAAAGTTTTCGGTGCGTTAACTTCGGCAAATTTTACGGCTGGTGTGCGATTTGTAGCCGCCACCATTTGCGGCGAATGCGGTGCGGTGGAAATTTTCCCCTCAGATTCGTGTGTTGACCGAAAAATGGCAAATCGGTTTCCCAATTGGTTTCAACCGGTTTATCGATAAACAACGCCTTTCGGGTGGGCCGCCAAAACACTAGCGCCATCAGTGGAACTGTAAATTGATTCGAAGCTTTCACGGGTGTGGGAATCACTTTCCGTTGAAGGCATAACAATCCTTTAACAATACTTTGTTTATTTATTGATCTTTAGATGAAAAGTTTTGTTTTCTGCTAAATACGACTGCAAAACCAAAACGATCTCGCGTACAAAGGCGAACAGTCTGCCAGCGTCAGAAATGTTGATGAAATTTTTAGTGTTTCAATGTCTATGCCATATGGTAATCGGATCGAAGAAATGGAAGTGGAAAGACAGCTGATCTGGTGAAGGCCAGGAAGCTGTTGAACCCAACCTTTCGGTATGAGGTGCTCCAAAGATGGTCATTTTTTTCCATTTGTTTTGTACATCAACCGTGTCGATTAGCAGAACATGGCGGCCAAAACCCTTGCAAGTCAGTCGAATTGGTGGCATTGACTCGTCAAACCAAGGTTCGTTGATATGAATGAATGAGATATCAAGACCAATATCATACCGATATTGGAGTAGAAATTTGGTCTACCTGGAACAAGGAACTGTTCAAATTCCCCCAAAGCTTCATTCAATATCTGGACACACTGGGATTATTCGAGGTCGAGGTGAACAAGCAAACTTTTTCTATGGCAAGGTAACACATGGATCAATATGTCCCGAGACTAAAGCAGAGATGACGCTCGTAGTAAACCAATACCCACGTCTTTCTAGAGTACTAACCTTTGCTTGAAACGGGTAAAAATTTTAAGTCGATCCGACCAGAAACAGCTGAGTTATCGAGGTTGGAGTAAAGTCGTTTTGTAGTTTGTTTAAAAAATGGAAAAAACCAAGTTTCGTGTTTTGATAAAACATTGTTTTTTAATGGGTAAAAACACCGTGCAAGTGAAACAATGAATTGAAAAATGTTATCCGGACTCTTGTCCATCAAAAGCGACGATTTGTCGGTGGTTCGCCGAGTTTAAACGTGGTCGTACCGACACAAATGACGCGGAACGCTCGGGTAGACCTGTGGAAGCCGTTACACCGGAAATATGAGTGAAGTGACAAAGATTATAATGAAAGATCGTAAAGTGAAGCTCCGTGAGATTGCTGAGATGACACAGATATCATATGGAAGTGTATTTACTATCCTTCATGAAAAATTGAGCATGAAAAAGGTTTTTTCCAAGTGGGTACCGCGATTGCTTTCGATGGAACAAAATGCACCCTACCACAAGTCGATGAAAACAATGGCGAAATTGAACGAATTGGGCTTTGATCTGCTTCCTCACCCCCCATACTCGCCAGATTTAGCCCCCAGTGACTACTGGCTCTTTGGTGATCTTAAAAAAATGCTCCAGGGAAAAAAATTTGGGTCAAATGAGGAGGTAATCGCTGAAACTGAAGCTTATTTTGGAGCGAAAGATAATTTTTTTTATAAACATGGTATTGAAAAATTGGAAAAACGTTGGAACCATTGTATCACCCTAAAAGGTGATTATGTTGATGAATAAAAAAAAAATTTGCAAAAAAAATTCAGATTCAGATAAAAAAACCCGTTCAATGAAGCTCACAACGAATCCGTAAAATTTTAGCCTGATTTAGCAAGCTGTCACTGCGGAGAAGTGCTGCACTGGTATCAATATAACAGAGATGTTTGCTGATCGAACAAGGTATCAACTGCCTTCAATTCCAAACAACTAAGAAATATTGGACAATTGTCCACCATACTTGAAACCTGCTATCTATTTCGAAGGCACTTCAGTAGCGTTTTCTCCAATGAAGTTCTTAGTAGCGACGACTTCGGCAATCGTGAACGTCCCTCTCCGTTCTCCTGTTGGAGCTCATCCTCCTATTACCTCGACCATTAAAATTACGGCGTGCTCAATACTAAAAAGCTCTACTAACGCAGGACCCGATGTCATTCCTTCGATAGTCCTAAAAAATGCTTGAATTCACTCCTAACACCACTGACTATATTGTTCAACGATTCCCTTAACGCGGGGACTTTCCCAGCCCCTGGAAGAAATCATATATTTTTTCCGGTTTTTAAAAAAGGTAACAAATCTGATATTACTAATTACCGTGGAATAGCTTCACTGTGTGCTGTGTCCAAGTTATTTGAAATAATTATTCTCGATTTCATAACTCTCAAATGCAAGGACTACATATCTGAAACTCAGCACGGTTTCATGCCTAAGAGGTCAACATCTACAAACCTTGCAGCTTACACATCCTCTATCATACGATCTCTACAATCGCATCTACAGGTTGATGCTATCTATACAGATTTCTCAGCGGCATTCGATAAAATAAATCATCAAATAACAATTGCTAAGCTCGACAGACTGGGCTTTAGTGGCGCTTTACTGGATTGGATGCGTTCATATATTACTGGTCGCGAGATGTTGGTGAAAATAGGAAACTTCACACCAGTTCCTTTTACTGTTAGTTCTGGAGTACCTCAAGGAAGCCACTTAGGACCGTTTATATTTTTACTCTACCTCAATGATCTCAACATCTCCGTGAAATGTCGTTTGCTCGCCCTCTTTTTTTATCCGTCTTCCACCATCTTTTTCGACCACTAATTAGATCTACATGCCGAACCTCACCCCGTTTCGTTCGCCAACTCTCATTCACCACTCCCTCCTTCTACCTCCCATTTTAAAGTATATTTCTTTTCTTCTCTAGTTAGTTTTAATTGATAGTATTAAGTAGATACATGTATCTGTTGGATTGTTGTAATCTGTTGATATAAACGATGAGGAGGTTTTATGCCTGCTGGAGTGAGAGATTAATATTTCAGCTCCATTAGGCTTTTTCCTGCTCCAAATAAATAAATAAATAAATTGTCACACAAAAGATCAAGGAGAGTGACAATGTGACATGGGGGATGCTACAAAGATGAAAAGATGAAGGAACAAAATGGCCGCATAGGTTAGTTGCCGAAATATGATGATTGATTATCAAAAAAACGAGAGAATTCATAAATCAACAGATATTATTGGAAGATTCAAGTTTCAATTATGAGTTTTTCTGAATCACTTTCTGTGCATCCTGAAGTGTACCCGGGAAATGTGGCCTGATTGGGAATTTTTGAACCCTTACTAAAGACAAACTTTACAAAACCCTCAATTTATTGATGTCTGGTACGGATTCGAATGCAACAAAGCCGCAAATTCTGCACCGTTTAAAATATTGGTTTCCCATAACTCAACGTCAACAGTTTGGTTATAGTTGATTCCTGTTACGATCAGAGATTTTTCGCACATCGATTCTTCAGTAAGGAGTATAAATTCGAGCATCAAACATTTCCCTACGACAAGTTGAAACTGATGTATGTAGAGTTTTAATTTTCATTCTAGATTTAACGTCATGAAACTCTGGTAATTCATACAGAACAGCTTTGGACAAAATCATTGTGAATCGATTTAAGTCTCTTGTCCATTCTCGAAACTTCAGATTAACATCGAAAGTGCACAACATACACATTGCTTCTTCACAACCTGTAACGGATTCGTTTCGGCATAATATCGACAATTTTTTCATGTTTACCGCGCCGTCCAGGTGGAAGTGGACTTCGTCGCTCATCATTTTGTCGCTCAGAGAAATCTAACCACTGCCTAGCATTTCTAGCATCTTGTTCGGAACGATAAAAGAGCTCATAATCCGCTGGTTTCACACCAAACGGAAGACGATCTTACATGAATGAAACGACAAATGTTCCATTCGACCATTCGATGGAAAGAACGACGAGAAATTTCAGGAGTACGCGCATGTTTTTTACCCGAACGCGCGGGAATCTTCACACAAGCGGATCGAACTCGTTCAACATTCTCTGGTGTCCGGACAGTCCGGACGTGGCCCGGAGGTTTTCATTTTGGTTACAGATCCTGTTTTTACCTAATTTTTCACCCTTAGCTTCACAGTATTACACGAAGGCACCGGCCCTTTTGGCTTTAATTTAAAATGCTTTTACCTTTCTTTATAGAAAGGTATTAGAATTGCTTGAAAAATCGATACCAATCGACTCAGTTCGACGAGATCGAAAAATGTTTGTGTGTGCACCTTTCAACGAGTTTTTCCTACTGCGCAATTTTCTCAGAGATGGCTGAACCAATTTTAACAAATTTAGATTTGTTTGAAAGCTCCTATTGGGCCATCGATTAATTTCTAAGATCAAATCGCTGTCACTTCCGGTAATTCTATGATGAAGTTTGAAAAATTTATGTCAAACATTCTCGGTACGGGAGATGTCTTAATTTTTTTAGAATTAATTAGGGGTAGTTGGGGTAAAAAGCACCCCCTAAGGAAATGTAGCTCTATCTTAACTATAGAGAATAACACGGAAGAGTTTCATGCACGACTATCTTCCGTAATCATTATTTCTCAAAATTACGTACAAATACTCGCTGAATGCATTGAGAAATACATGAAATATCTTATTTTCCAAAACCCTTAAAAATTTTCTATTGAAATATATGCGGGGCATGACGCCCGATCGTGGAAAACATGAAAAATATACATTTTGAAGTACGCGAAGTGACGATTATCTGAACATAGAGGCAGGATGATCTCAAACAACGGATAAACATCCATCAAAACAACAGATTAAAGCTCATGACAACCACGGGGCAATGTGCACTCTCATAAAGCTTCTTCTTCTTATTTAAAGAAAGTTTTAGACTTTTCGTTGACAAATAATTTGCCAGGTGGAAGAATGTTCACTATTATTCATTAAATTGATAACTTATTGATAATTTTTGAGCATTTTGCCTCACACAATTCGGGTCGTTTTGCCCCCAAAAATATGAGACGATAAATTTGATAATTTTTCTATAAAATAGCAAATACATCGTCTGTATTAGAACTAATTTTAGAAACCCGAATGATTGGCAAAGAAGTTCACAGAAAATTACTATGGAACGAACATCAAAAATTACTCATAACAGAGACATAATTAGTTTTTTTTAATTTTTCCAGATATGATTGAACCATCGCTACCAAAATTTCATAGTAATCTGTCGTTATGGCGGACTTTCAGTTTCATTAAAATTTCAGTGAAAAAAATTGGTAGCTTTTGAGGAAAGCAAAAGGTGCATTATGCTGATTGTCAGCAACAGAGTTACGAAGTGCCCTGTCAGTCGTCCATCACCCTGGCCACGTCGCGATTCGCCGGGAAAATATGAGTTGACAATCTGCCGCTGCGTAATTGCCTGCAGCTCCGAAACCAGTGGACGTGATTTCCGCTTCCTGAAATGTATGTTTATGTTCTCCAGGTACTTTTTCACTATTTGGTACTTTTCCATCGGTCTTTCTCTTCAGCTTCCGTTGCAGCTTCTTGTTGCTCAGGGTCGTCGGTCGTCCTGAACCGGGCTATCTTTCGATGCTCTGATTGTAGTCTAATTGTGCCAAGATGTTGTAGATGATGGAACGGGCGTATCCGGCATCCACAACGTGCCGCACGATGTCAGTTTTCGACGCTGCAGGGTGTTGGGTGCACACTTCTGAACCGAGTTGTTTCACTGTTTTTGCCATCACGGTTAGAGTTCGATTGATAGAGCTGTTAAACTTTGTCTGCTAACTTACGGGTTACTATAATTGAGGCTACATGGGTAGTTTCGGCAGCGCGTGTGACGATAAACCCATGAAAATTGTGCAATTTTTGTCCATTTTTTTAAATACAAATGTTATGCTACGTTGTCCACTTGAACGCTGGTATCACAGAACCGAGGCCTTTTTCGGACTTCTAGGTTTTTTGTTAGAAATGTCTTTGACCCGAACTTCAGTCGAACATTGAATCGTAGAAATTCATGCGCTAAGTTGCTCACGTTTTTGTTAGATTATGCTTAAGTATGTTAGCCCAGGATAATTGCATGACAAGTGCAACGGGGCTGGAACATACTCGATAACTCACTTTTGATATCAGTTTCTTAACATTAAAAACGTCTCATTTCAACGCAGCCGTATGTTCTCGAAATTTGAATAAATTTCAATTGAAAACTTAGGTGATATGCAAAGATTTTTGCAAATGGTAGCGAAATGGCAGTTTTTACTAGTTCAACTCCTGCTTGAAATCATTTCGTCGAAATCTGAAAAATTTAAACAAAATTTTACTGTTCATTTTTCGTTTCAAGAATTTATCAACTTCACCGGATTTTGGAATCGAGCCCAAACAATATTAAGCTTTCCCTTCCTGGTAAATCGTGCCACTAATTGAACTATGCTGGGTGTGATGAAACGCAACTTAGTTGTTCAGACTGACAACGATCGGAGAGGTTTATAAATCGCTGTCGCATCTAAACTTGTGTGGAGAGTATGTTGTCACACTTGTGCAGCTTCACTGAACTCTCACGAATATATTTTGCATGTTATTTGAAAGGTTAAAAGTAAGTATTTTTGAATGCAAAAACCGTTTTAAAATATCTTTTTTGTGTGAGCCGGGCAAAAACTTTGAATGCGAAAACAAAACAAAAACTTACCGGTTCTCCAAAACTAATGTTTTTATTCGATTTCTGCATTCAAAGTTTTTAACAACTGCCCCTGTAAGAACGTAGCACAGATTTGGTAACAAACAAGCAGACCATGCCTCGTCCATTGTAAAAAACTTTGAATGTTAAAACCGGATAAAAACATTTGTTTTGAAAGAATCGGTAAGGTTTTCGTTCGGTTCTTGCAAAAAAATATATTTATAAACTTGCATTCTTGCATTGCTTTGTTTTTATCTGGTTTTTGCATTAAAACGGGGTTTTCCAAACTAAGTTGCAATTTTTCGACTTTTAAAATCAGCCGTTCGTTCGAAATACTGGTATTAATATCTGGCTCGAATCTCAATTAGCTCAAAGACTTTGCAGGACTAGAAGTTTGCAATTTCAAAATATTTGAACCTTTTTGTGGTACTATTCTGTCTTCTGAAAGAAGCTCTTTGTCTAAAAGGTCAACCGATTGGTATTTATCTTGTCTTTCTGGTTTATTGTAAGCTAAATACTCCAAAAAATGCCGGGATTTTATCGTGGTAAAATTTCAAAACCCCGTGTGGTGACTGGAAATATCGAGTTGGAATAGTATCGTATATTTTTATGAATGGATCTTGCCAACATTACGAGTAACAACAGGTAAATATAATTGAAAACCCTAAGTTTGTGTTCGCATTTCATCCGATACAGTCGAAAATTGCTTACGGTCGAGATGATAGAAAAAAAGGAATACAGTGTAGTAAACAATAAAGTATAAGAAGAGGGGAACTACGATTTACAAAAGCCTGAAACTTGGCCTATAAGACCAAAATTAGTTTGTATTAATTTCAAACGCTGCAAAGTTAGACTTGTAGCAAGCGAAATTGAAATCTTACTTGAAGAACGAATGCATCTAGCCGTTAATGATGTAAATGAGATTCAGTTCAACAAGGCGTGTAACTCTGTGTACATTATGTTTAAATGTGAAAAAGATGCAATTGCATTCGCTTCGGTTAACAACGAGGTGCACAGTGTTGAGTATGACAATGGTAAATACAAAATTCCTGGGCACGTGGTGGACGATGCTGTAGAAGTACGTGTACATGACCTTCCCCCGCAGGATAGTGATCATTTCGTTCGAGAAAATATGTCGTACTGCGAAGAAATTCTTTTCATCGAAAGGGAAGTATGGCGGAATTTTGTCCCCGTTATCCGGGATGGCGTGCGAGTGTTGCGTATATGCGACTACATAGGCCGATTCCATCTTATGTAATTTGTGTTCAGAGCGGAAGACATCCTTGTAAATCGCTGGTTACCTATGAGAATCAGCTAATTACCTGTCAGTTTTGTGAACAACCTGCTCTCTACGACAAGCCCTGCCCTGAAACTTCATCTTCAACCAAAGGTAACTGTTTATCACGGGTGTCTAGCGAGTCCAGTACTATTGGTTCAACAAGCAAAAATATTGCAATAACCGAACAAGCTTCCCCTGCTAACGCATCAACTGCAATCATCGTGAAACAACACAAACCCACTTCAACTAACATCGGTTCGGACAATACTACGGATGTTCAAGAGACGCACCAGAACAATGACTACGAAAACACTAAAAACAACAGCAAAGACAACGACGACGGTAAAATGGAAGAAGATGCGACTCACGAGCCAATCACACCTCAACCCATGGTGGATAGAAACGAGAACAACTCTCCCTCAAGAAAAAAGGTTGCAACAACGATCCAGTAAAAAAAAATTATCTTTATTCTATTTGCAACCAATGTTATATGATGAAACGGCTCTGTTTAGTTTTAGGATCGTGAGCCGCATTAAATAAATGCATGAATAAAAAGAAAAAAAAATAATTGAAAAACCTGTCTGACAAAAGGTTGTGCAAATAATTATTTATAACCGCTGGAAGTCCATGTTGGTGGAGCTTGTCTGAAAGAACATCAATGCAAACTAAATCAAATGCTCCTTTAATGTCTAAAAATCCATTTGTTGTTTTTGAGCGAAGGCAATTTAAATGTCAGACGAAAGTAACGCAAGGCAATAATTTTTTCGAACAATTTTCTGATGCAGGACAACATCGCAATGAATCTATATGAATTGTGATTAGAAACTGGTTGCCCTGGCTTTTGAATGGCGATAACTTTCACATGCCTCCAGTCAGGTGGAACAATGTTTTGCTCAAGAACCTTGTTGAATAATTCCAACAAACGTCTTTTTGCAAGGTCGGGCAGATTCTTCACCAAGTTGAATTTAATTCTGTCTAACCCAGGAGCGTTATTGTTACAAGACATGAGTGTTATGGAAAATTCCATCATTGAGAAGGGGCTATCAATGGAACCATCATTTGAAGAAGACTGCGTAGGAACAGAAATCTGGACAAACTTTTCTCGCAAAATCAAATATCCATCGGTTCGTGTATTCCTTGCTCTCATTTCTTACGTTACGATTCCTCATTCGTCTGGCCGTATTCTTAAGAGTGCTCATTGAGGTTTCTCTTGACAAACCTTTGACAAAATGTCTCCAATAGCTTCATTTCTTGGCCCGAAGTATGCTCTTATACTTGGTTTCTAAATTCAAGAATTTTTCAAAATTCTGAGTTCCTCCTCCTCGTTTCAAAAACGTCTTGAAAGCGTTTTGTTTTGCGTGTTTAGCAACTGAGCACTCTTTGTCCCACCAAGGGTTTGGAGAGCTTCTGTTAGACGATGGACCAAGAAACCGTTTGGTTTGGGCTTGTTTTGCAGCCTCCAGAATCGAACAAACGAGGAAGTTATATTTTTCAAGTGGGAGCTCTTCCATTGAGTTCAAGGTGCTTGAGATACTACTTTGGTATTTAATCCAGTCAACATTTTTTGGCAAATCATATGGAATATTAACTGAATTAGCAATGCATTTGTTACTGCTAATTAAGATGATGATTTTTAAATTCTTCGACTTCAACGAACTAAATTTAATCGCATTTAAAACTCGTTCTTCAGTTAAAAATCGGATTTCTTCTTGCGAAGAAAGTAAAAACAGAAAGTCTCCGGCGCGTAAATTTGATCGAGGTTCACCGCAACGCTCTTACTCAAAAGAGACGAAGACAGATCTAAAACACGATCGAGTTTTGTTCCAGTTACAATGTCAGTCTTTCGATCATGTCCAATCGAACGGTCCCACATTTGCTTGTAAATTTATACCAAAGGTTGATTCTTGGGTAGGTCACAGCGCGAACTCAGCCCACGAAAGGGACGTACGTGTGGAAAACGCCTGTAGCGGAGCAGTGTAACGGGAAAGAGCATCACGCTTTTTTTTTGTTTTCGGGGAGAACGGTCAAATCACCTCACGGCACCGTCGTCACTTTAATGGCTGGCACACATCCACCTTTCGAACGGTGCGTGCTTGTGTGTGTGCGCCTGTGCGAGCGGTTGACGCTGATGACGCTCCCGGTGCCATACATCCAACTGGGAGTGTCTGTCCCCCGGTTGCCAATAACGAATGTCGTTGCCCGTTGACCTACTCCGCGTGGTGTTTGTGGATGGCTCAATTTCCGCCGGGAAACTTGTTGTGTGGTCAGTGAAACGGGCTAGTTACGCGGAAATTCGAGATGTTACACCTGTAGTAGAGATGGACAGATGGAACATAACAATATTGTATGTGTGTTTTTATGTTGTTGTTCTTGTTGTGCTAGCAGATGAGTTTGGCGCTGATAAAACTGATGAGTTCTCTGACAGCTGAATGTGACTCGCAAACATGGTGTTGTGTAATGCAGTTATTGGTTTGGATCATACATGGGTTAATTATTATTGACGTGTTAAAAAAATATTTATTTTTATAGAAAGTATACATGATGTTATAACTATTCCAGATATGTTCGGATCAGCACATCACTTTTATTCAAAGTAAGAGAGCTGACTATTTGTTAAGCTCATGGAAGAGGAAGGAGCCTAAAGAAGTTTCATGTATAGAAGATAACGACAAGCAAAAATGTCACGAACTGGATAGTGTAGCTTGTGTAAACAAAGAATTTATTAGTTGAGACCTGACATCACAATACTTCACGCATGTCCAAACGATATGATCAATATCCCGATAACCTTCACCACAAGCACAATGATTAGTCTTGGAAAGTTCGATACGATGGAGATGTGTGTATTACGTGTAATGATTGGACATGAATTTGGACATCACACGAATAAAATCCCTACTCACATCTAGCCCCCAGAACCATGCCTTCGTCGATATTTTAGGCTTTCGATCCAGTTCATTCCCATCCCGAGAAGCTCACCAGCTGGCGAGTGTCCGTTGGCGATACGCACTATAGTATTTGTTGAACGCAATCGGTCGCACATAGATTTCACTTTCAAGAGCACCACATTTGGCTAAATAATCGGCTTTCTCATTGCCTGGAATAGAGCAATGAGCTGGGGCCCAGACTAAAGTGATTTGATAATTATTATTCGCATATTCAACATGTCGTTCAGGTACTGTCTTATTTTGCTCAAGAAAAACGATTCATTCTTGTCAGCCATGTTTGAGATTAAACTACAATTTGTAACCAGGTTTGAGCAAAATTCAGAATTTGTCCGTTTTGATATTTTAAACTCATTTCACCTTGTAATTCCGGAACTAGAAATCGTAATCGTATATAATTCAAAAGTAGTTTCTTGACCGCTAAACCATTTATTTGAGTGTAATTTCGCTATAATGTGTTCAAGTATATTTGAAAAAGTGAAGTGTGCTCCAAGTTGAAATTTTTGCCACTAATTTCTGTACTTTCGGAAACAGAAACTGAGAACCCATATAGACGAAATCGGTTTGTTTGGTCAGAAAGAAAAACGAACTACAATTGGAATCAGTTTTAAACCAAACTTAGAAGAATTTTTCCTTAATCTTTACCGTCGTAGGGAATGACGGTTTGAAATTTCAAGCACACTTTATTCTGTAACTCCAGGACCGGAAGATGGATCCGGATGGATCAATAGTAGTTTATTGGACGATAAGAACTCTAATTCGAGCTTAAGTTTGCGAAAATCGGTTCAGGCGTCTCTGAGAACATGAGTTCCATTTTAGTGTTTTTAAGCAATGTTTCCGTTGTTTTAAAACGGAACTCACTTCGTGTTCTCAGAGACGTCTCAAATTCCGCAAACTTAGGCTCAAATTAGAGTTCTTATCGCCCAATACATAACGGTTCCGGAGTTACAGGGTGAAGTGTGCTTAAAATTTAAAACCGTCATTCCCTACGACGATGAAACTTACGGAAAAAATCTTCAAATTCGACTGTGTGTGTAACAAAAATATGTACTCATTTTTCTCAGAGGTGGCTGAACCGATTTTCACAAACTAGGATTCAAATTAAAGGTATTATGATCCCATAGCCTGCTATTGAATTTCATTTGGATCCGACTTCCAGTTCTGGAGTTATATTGTAATATGTGAAAATTTGAGAAAAAACAACAGCTCAACCGATTTTCGCAAACTAAGATTAAAATGTAATATCTTATAGTTTCCTAAATATTCATAAAACATTTTATCTGGATCCGACTTCCTTCCTGAAATTAAAGCGTGATAAGTGCAAAATCCGTTTTCTCCGAATCTTTTCCCGCTAGTTTTATTTAGATAATTAGATGATATCAATAGTTGTTAGTTGGCTTTGTAGTTCAAATAAGGGTAATTTAGGATTTCTTTATTTATCATTTGGACAAATGTTATCTGTTGATACAAAGATGAGAATGTTTTATGCCTGCTGGAGAAGGAGAAAAAAAATCTCAGCTTCAGCGGGCTTTTCCCTTGCTCCCAAAAAAGTAAAAGCAGGTACAAATCTCATAAAACTGTCTTCATAAACTGTTTTCCTAGTTTGCAGAGCTTATTAGTTTGTGGGCATAAAAACTTAATTCGGTACTACTGAACCCCACTTTTCCAGATCCGGAAGCACCGGAAATGCTTTCACAAATCTTGATTTGAAATCTACTGTGAAATCCGGATCCAACTTCCGGTTCCGCAGTTGCAGGGCGATGAGTGTCGAAGCTTTCAAATTTTTTTATGCCTGCGGGAGAAGGAGAAAAAAAACCTCAGCTTCAGCGAGCTTTTCCCTTGCTCCCAAAAAAGTAAAAACAGGTACAAATCTCAATTCGGTACTACTGATCCCCACTTTTCCAGTTCCGGAAGCACCGAAAGTGATTTTCAAAAATCTTGATTTGATTTAAAGCTCATATTATCGTTGAAGCTACTGTGAAATTTCATCCGGATCCGACTTCCGGTTCCGCAGTTACAGGGCGATGAGTGTCGAAGCTTTCAAATTGGCTTGAAGAATGTCAATATAATACCGTGTAACGTGGAAGAAATGAAAAAACACAAAACGAAGGATGCGTGCTTTGTTGTATTTCGTACACGCTATAAAGAAAACGAAGCGGTTACGGGTGTCTGCTACTAGTGTGTGATATTGGTAAAAGACGGTGCTGCGGTTGATAAAAATTTATGCTATTTTATAAGTGCGACCGAAAAAATAAAAGAATGTCAATGAATTGAAGTTTATTTGAAAAAATATGTAATTTTCACAACCGGTAGTGCAGTAATACCGTGACGGTGGTGTAGTGATGTCAATAACAGTAATAATAATAATAATAATTCTACTACATGTTTTATGCTGCTGATTCATGCTGTTTAGCTTGACTTACATATGCAGAAGAAACAAAAACGCAGGTTCGTTTCATTTGTTAAATTTCGTTTAATTGGTTGAATCAAAACAGAGCATGAGATAGTAAGTCTAGGTTTAACTAGGTTAAAAACTGTTCCAACTTGTAGGTCCTATTGATTGCTGGCAAACGAATCAACTTCGGCTATTCCGGTCATCTGAATTCGGTTTCGAAAGAATTTGAAATGGTGATTGAAAACTGCAAATCATCAAACTTTCTTCAATATGGCCAACTACAGGGTAAACAGGATTTGTGATGTAATGAGTAATATGAGAACGGCATCATTACACCACTAGGTGGATCAAAACAGGTTTTCACATTTATGTTTTCGGTTTATTTTCTTATTCTTGAAAACAGTTTTTGATCACATAATCTTTTTAGATTGTCTAATTTTGTCTAATGTTTCGAGGTGGCACTGTTTGAGCAAAGTGCAGGCTCAAAATGCATTCACCATTTTTAAGCATTAGTATTTAGTCAAACCGTGGTTTGCTATACTGAACACGTGTGCAAAGTTTCATTCAAATATAAGAAACTCGATGCTGATTTTGCCATATTTGAAGGTGTTAAATTTTTGGAATTAATCTATTCGAGAAAGGTAAAACCTCACTGTGGCATGAGAAACGCAACAGTGCAACAAGTAAGAAGTTATTTCAAAAGATTGAATCAAAATTAAATTCAGTTTACGTTTCTAGTTGAACTGCTAAGTAGCACTACCAATTCAAACGGCACTGCTTCGTTATGTCAAGTCAAGCCGAAACGTAGAGAAAGCCATGAGCGTAAGAGATGGAAAAATAAATAACACAGCAAAAAATTATAAAATTTAGAGGTGACTTAAATCCACATATGACTTAACTCACAAGAACCTAATTCGTGGGGATGAGTATGGTAGCTAAGTCGATGCCTTTCACGCAGCCCATCTGTGTTCAATTCCCAAACCCCGTAGACAGGGTCAGAAAGTTTTTCTGGTCCGAAATATGACGTGAGATATGTGTGATCGAACACTGTAAAAAATCAGTCATTTTTGACGCTGGAATATGTCGGTAATTATAATATTTTGCCCTTACGATTCATCTTAGCGGATTTACTTGCAAAAGAATACTTGTCAGGAAAAATCCAGTTTGCAAATTTCAGATAAAGTTGCGAGGATATGGATAAAGTTAGAAAAACTCAACGAATTAGTATTCAACAATAAAAATGCACACGTTCCACATGATAATATTAAACTTGCTTGGCTGATGTTTGACATTTCAGTATCTTCGCACGCTAAATCCGAGCAGCATAGTTTTAGGGTAGTACGTTCGGTAGCGAACCGAATCAAAAAAAAGATGTGATAAAATTAAAAATATGCAAAAATAAAGCCAGGCCACTGTGATTCCCAGTTTTCCCATCTTTCGAAACTTTATTGCCATTATAAAACCGAAATGACAGCTAGAAACTCCCGAAACCGGTTCAGTCACATTGTTTTAGAACGATCGTTTCCTCGCGTGTCAAACTGGTTGGTTGATGGGCAATGAAAAAAAAAAAAGATTCGTAATTTTATCGTGACCCTCTTTCAAACGATCTATTTACTGAACTGAGCCAACATCATCGAAATTTGCCGGACCCGCTCTTGTCGGAATGCCATTCTCGTCTCGGTTGACCGTTCGTCAAGCGAATCAGGTTCCCTGCTGTACAAAAAATAAAAAACCTTCCTACCGTGTCTCGTTGAAATCTTTTGATTCCTCATCTGACCACCACTCGCATGACCCATCTATCAACGGATGGGCAAACGATTTGTGTACGACCGACTCGAAAGGGGATTGGCTGACCTGTTTCTTTTTTCTCCCGTCACTCGTCACTAACCGGCTCACCCGTCGGTGACTGAGATGATGGGCCAAGAGCAGGACCCGAGCTGACATGGCATCCATCTATTTTCATGTGTTTCTGTTTTTGTCCATACGCATAATTCCGTTTGGGATTGATCGGGTCGCTTTACCTGATGCCACATTTCTCGTTTACTCTTCTCATTTCGAACATTCTTATCCCGGAGACTTTCTTCGCACTCGAATATTAGCATTTTTATTTCTTTGTGTTTCTTTCTTCCCTTGATGTTTTTCTCGCACGATCACAGTTTATTTTTCGCTTCTCCTTTCGGACCTGTTGGGATTTTCACGTCAAAATCTAAATACTTTTCTTAACACACGAACACTCGCACAAACTTTTTATTCCAAGTTATTCGATCGATTTATCATTTCTCTCACACGCACATTTTTCATTCGAGTCACCGCCTAGTACGATTCAATCCGACGCGCATTGATGTGTGAAGTGTTTAATTTTCTCCCTTTGCAGTTTTCCACTCCGACAGAGCGCACCTTCTGTTTTTTTCTAAATTAGTCAGGTGTCACCAGAGATGCCAGATATTTTCATAGAAAATCTGTATTGCTTTGTATAAAAAATCTGTATTAATCTGTATTCACTAATAAAATGAAATTCTTGCAACAAAATGATGCAAAAAGATTTTATTCCAACAGATTGTGGTTGTAGGAAGGTAGATTCAATCAGTCATTGCCGCACTCACAAGAATATTCAACGACGAAATTTCACAGTTTTTTTTTAATCCACAACAATTGAATTGTAATTGCATATATTTATCTAGCTTGAAATTGGTGACTTCATAATTCGACATAGAATTTCAACGCCTAATATGCAACGTCAAGTCGGTTCATACAACTCTCACTTTGACAGTAAAGTTTCATGATGCCATTATTCCCTTGAATAAAGTACTGTCTCTAAGTGTATATTTTTCCAATAAATCATCTTTTCTGTTAGTTTTTCATTCATTTGGCTTCTCCAATATATGTTTCCACTCAGTCATTGCAAAAAAAAAAATTGAATATCAGTTCAAATTGGTTTCAAATTATAATATAAATGGATTTCACAGATTTTCATATTAATTTGTGATTGTTGATTGATAGACTTTTATCTCGTCACTGGAATCCAAAACTAAAAGATAGCTCAGACAGAAAAGTTTAATTTTTTCTTCCTTTTTGTGAGATCTGTATAAATCTGTATTGAATTGAGGAAATCTGTATAAAATCTGTACTCTGTATTCAATCTGTATGAGCATGTAAAAATCTGTATAATACAGATAAATCTGTATAAATGGCATCTCTGGGTGTCACACACTGGTCTCGGGCGGTACCACCGCAATCAGCATGTACATATTCGCATTAATGATCGTGTTCCGTGATCGAGCCGCTTATACTGGCACAACTACTAGCGCACCGAGAACGCGATCTCTCTCTCTCTCGTTTACTCAAACTCAGCCAGCAGAGAGGCACCTTTCCATTGTCGCTTTTATTTGAAGTTCGTTCTTTCGCCTTTTGAAAAGCATTGATTCGTGTCTCGTTGACTGAGCAGAAGCGGTGAGTTTTTTGTTACGAGGTTGCAAATGAGAGCCTTTGTTTTGTTTTCTCTTCCGGTTATTATAGTGCAATCATTTTAGATTTTGGTTTAACACGTTGATTGCTAGTCCTATTTATCGATTTGTACAGAATTAATTAGGTCGTCGATTTCATTTGAACTACTGCGTGGTACTAGTAATTCAATTTGAGCTGCTATACACTGATGAGTCGAAGATGTAACGTGAGAAAAAAGAAGTAGTATAGTTATAGACATTCAACACAAAACTTCTTGGTTTGTAGTATTGGACCTTTCTTCAAATGTTCACCAATATTTATCATTATCAACATCGTAATTGCTATAATTTCAGCGCCTGGGATCTGTAGATAATTGTAAAAATCAAAGGAGGAGCAAGCAATTGCAAGAAAAATTGACGACGACACGCACGTGGTCGGGAATCGGAGACCCTCATTGGTTTCAATATATTTTTTTCTAAACCCTTGAGAACCCACTCAAACAAAACAATCCGTAAATCGCAAGCAAAACTAACCTACCAGTAAGACAGTAATTTGCACGGGACTTGGTCGAGTATGAGTTTTGAACGACTTTTATGAAAAGTCGTTTGATTGAGTATTGCTGAAAATTTTACAATGAAAAATTTGTTTTGAAAAGTAATAGAATTTAGAAAGGTAATAGAATTACTGGAAAAAGGGACTTTCGAACGGAGACTCTAAGACCTCAGCTCGGAAAATCGTTAAAAGTCTGTGCATGTATCGAATTTCGATGAACGTAGTACACGCAGAGAAAAAAATTGTTAAAATTACTAAATTTGGGTTTCATAAAGTCAAAAGTTTTGACGTTACATTTCTTTGGTGGAATTTGGCCTTTCTGTTTCAACAGACTTCGCAGCCGATTCTTAGTGTACATTGGCTGCATGGCTAGTACTATGGATCCTACTGACACTAAGAATCCTTCCAGGTCGGGGCTCGAACATACGACAACTGGCTTGTAAGACCAGCATCCTATGCATTGAACCGCCAACCCGGGACGATTTCATATTTTTATTAAAATAGTGACAAAAGAAAAGCTAACAAAAACTGATATAGAAAATATTGCTGCTTCAAACTACAAAATATGAAAATTAATTTTTCTCAGTGGATAAGTTTGTTTTAACCAAAATTTTGATAGTAATAACAAATATTTTACTTGTGTGTTCATATCAATTTTCGAACAAACAATTTCGCAGTAAATTCAATTCGAAGAATTTGTTGTGAATAAACTAACTCTAAATAAAGTTAATATTTGAAGCGGTTTAGATTCACAAACTTTTTAGTTGAAATAAATTACCTTAAATTTTGTTATTTCAATTAATGCTTTTGTTTGTAATCCTGCATTTTTGTTTGGTTTTACGAATAAAACGATTTTTTTCAAATTAATGTGCAAGATAATTTTTGATACCACTTTCATTTCGATTAGTATGCGTTTTAAAGTTCGTGAAAAATAATTATTTTTTTAATTTTTGAGAGATTTAGCAGTTTTGTCGCTGAACGATCGAATTATTCACATACATTCAAGCCCTGTTTATTTTTATAGCTACAAAAATTCGGTGCACAAAAAAATTGATGCAGGATCTCTTTCTTGACCGGACAAGGTAGAGATCCTGCATCAAATATTTTTGTGGAAAGAAAATATGCTATGAAATTTATCTTAATTATTATGTTTATCTTTTATGGCGTCTTCAGCAAAGTTTTAGGGGTTAATACGGTGAATACACGGGAACCAGGGTTACCAGATGTACGGATTTTCAGTATACTAGTGGTTTTCTATTACAATGGTAAAATTTTATACACATTTTTTCGAAAGTGGGTTTTTTTCACCAGTATAAGTAATATTACAGAAAGTTTTTCCTGCTTTATCATATGATGACAGAGGAACGTGATCAATCGGTTCGACAATCGAACCGATGCCGGCCGACAAATTTCACTGGGTTGAATCAATGAAAACCTGCGCAAGATGAACTTTCAGAACGCATCCAAAGTTTGTAGAACATGTACAAACATTGTGCATTCTACACATTCAATACATTCATACGTCTTATTTTCCATCAGTTGTTCTCTTCTCTTGATTCCTCCCTACTTGCAGATTCTATATATTTATTAGGTAACTAGCGGACCCCTGCACACTTCGTAGCGCAATAATATTAGATTAGTTTAGTAATTTACTCTGGAATCAACTACATTTGTTCATGTTAAATAATAAAAATTCGTTTGAATTTTCTTTTGTATTGCTAAGAAATAGAGGCGAGTTCCGTTTTTTATGGAATAACCACAGGTTACAGATATACAGATATACAGGCTAGAAAATACATTTCGAATAGTTATAATATACAGTTGATTCTTCAAAAACGAGTTATAAATAAGAACCCGGTGAGCGACACTCTAGTGCTCCATGATGGAAAACTACTAGACGAAAATAAATCTTCCTTCTTCTACTTTCCGATGCCGTGTTCGGTTTCTCGCTTCATTGTTTGGTTCCAGTGTAACCGGAGAATCAAATTTGTCAGGTTTATCAGCGCAACCCTAAAAAACTAGTTTTGAAAAATTCGCCTAGTTACTGATTAAAAACTTTTCTTAATCCATCTAGCGGTGCGATAATGCCATTTAAGTAATAATCGGGGGTTCGTAAATCAAATCTGGACATAAAAATAGTTTACGTTATTTGAATTTTCAACACAAAACACAACACAAGGATGGGTATGATGAGTACATGGCGAAAAACAATGTTTGAGGTGGTTCAGTATTCCAAGATGGCGACTTCCGGTTCCATAGCATCGGAAATATGGTCAGCTATTTATAATAAAATTTGCTGTAGTATGAGATAACCATAAATAACTCAAAATTGAAGCTTTCTAAAATTTTTGGTATGTACGATCATTATGGTGAAATCCAGTGCCAAAATAAGGTTCGCGAAATTTCAACCGCATGAATTGATCGAATCATTGCACAAAGCGTATCGCGCAAAGCCAAAACATAGAAATACGGAATATTTGAAGTGGTTGAAGGCATCAACTGATTATAAACAATGAGTATTTTTAATTGACTAATATGAGAGAAACGCATTTGTGCATTTGTTTATGACGATCGATTTATAATTAAAATGCTTTTATAATTGATTTTCTTTATCAAAATTGCCTAGCTGTTTATTGTATTATTGTATCATTTTGTATAAAAACTGAATAGTATTCAAATAAGATCTTTTTTATATGGAATTTAAACTGGCATATAAGATGTCTACTAGAAATATCCAGTTTGTGCGTATCATATCAGTATATAAGTTTCAATTTTACAATTTTTTAACATTGCATTTCTGATTTAATCGGTTTGTCCCTCACAGAATCTCGTAATTTCTTGCTATCGTGTGTTCCGTCTTACAATTGTACTGCTAAAATTATGCAAGTGACGCATTGAAAGTTTGCATTATTCACACAATCAATCAACCAGTACGTGGGATCATCGATATTCGGATGAGTGGAAAAGCATGTCAGTTTCATTAGTATTTCCATTATGTTCCAGTTATGTTTCTAACATTACCCACCCGCCTTTTCTACAATTATGCAGAGAGCTCTTGCTCTTGCTTTCGACAAAGCTACTTTAATAAGAGCGTGCCGCGTTCACTCACAGTCGACCAAAAACAGCAACGTATTAATGATTCAGAGCAGTGTTTGGCCATGTTTATAGGTAAAACGGCGTCGATATGTGACAATGGATGAAACATGGATCCATAATTTCACTCCGGAATCAAAACGATTATCATCTGAGTGGACTGTAGACGGTGGACCACGTTCAAAGTGTCCAAAGACACAACACTTAGCTGGGAAGGTTGAGGTTTTAGTACAGTGGGATGCACTAGGTATAATATTCATCGACTGTCTTGTAAAAGTAAAAAATCATCACTAGCGAATAATACATAGCGTAACTTTGAATCAATCAAATATTCGGCATATCTGATGGAATCATCCGTCAAGATATTCTAGACATTCTTGACACTTACTAGGCTCAACTGAATCGGAAGCAGAAATGCCAGATCTGCAGATTTGTCTGTTAATCTACAGATTTCGTATACAGTGCTGGAGACATTGTTTGTTGCAAACTTTTTTAGCAGACTGTTGAAAATCGAGTTTTTCGCAGACTTTTTTTTTCTCGTCTACCATACTTTATAGAGAAATTGCTGCCTGCAAGAGATACTTACTAACTGCAGACATTTTTTTTTGATTTACTGACTTTTGCAACCCTGTCTGAAGATATTTGAAATTTTTACCTGCAATCTCTGATCGGAAGTGACAATTAAACTATCAACTAACTCTTTAGTATTATTGAACAGTTCAATTTGAATTTTCAGTTTGGAAGTTTTGTTGGTACTTAACAGTAAACTTTCATGTTGGCTTTGTGGTTTAACTTCAACTGCTAACTTGTACCAGCAGTTTGATTTGCACTGTCATACTCTGACGAGTCGAAGACGAAACGCGAAGAGAAAATGAATAGATTATGAGCCCTAACCACAACCTTAGTTCAGAAAATAAGTCTCCACTAGTCTTCGTTCAACTTTTCAGTAAAGATCTCATCTATACTATAATCTTTTCGCATGCTCAAAGTTCTACTCACTATCTTATGTCGTTTTCGCTTGATGCCAAACTGAACCCAGTTCCCACCCTAACTGCTGTCAAACCATTTGCTTGAAGCTAGTTTTGAACCTAGTTTCAACGTTGTTGAACTGAAAATCGAGTCAGTTTCGAACCTGGTTTTGATATCAGGTTTGCTCAAACCTCCGTTGCTAAGTACGAACCCAACACAGTTTCCTGAAAAGTGTTTGTTTGATGGAACTACCCTGGGACAGTTTCAGTTTTCTCAAGCGATAACGATATTAGGGAAACAGCCATTGTTGAGCAGTTTATTTCCGCTACTACTTGAGGAAATTTCAAGAAAAAAACATTATTATATAAAGAAAAATCAACTAAACAAACTGACATTTCTCTTTTGAATTTCCTTTCAACGACCGCGAAGAAAACTGCTTTTGCGTTTTGCAACAATGACCGTTTTCTGGAGATTGTAAATTATGAAACAGTTTGATTTGAATTGTAGTGTACTGACGAGTCGAAGATGAAACTTAAAGAATACTAAAGCTTAGTTATCTGGGTACAAAGGTATTGAAACCTCTAAATAACATAATCAATGAATCATTTATCATTTTAAAACACTGATTAGATATCGAAAACTACATGGAGTCACTACAACGAAACTTGATGGATATTGTAAAGTTCCACAGAAGAACTGTAGTGGTAATCATATGGAATAAATTTGAAGTATGTGCAACAGACCTAGCTTCGCTGGAATTCCAACGGATTTATCTTTCTATGTACAAATAAACGTTTCTGTGATAACAATTCACTGGGTGGATGAGTGCTGTTATATGCTACATTAAATCCGCAGAGATAAAATATTACACAAACAGCCCGAACGATAACACCCCAATCCCGCAAACCACCGCAACACGAGTCAAAACCCAGACAGCTCACGTCACATACAATGAATGGATTCCTCAGCCGCACACCACAGCGCAACCTACATACGTTCCACCAGACTGGAGCACATACGGTAATTTCAGCAACGTTCAACCGTTAGGTACAGAACATTCACTGCTCCTTTGTGGAGACCAGTAAAACCCCCCCAGTAGAGGTCGTGCCCACCGTTGCACGACAACGCACGAGACGTTGACTTTGGACCAGCAACGAGTTTTTCTTTTTTCTTGCAGCCGGCAGCTACCAACA
This sequence comes from Malaya genurostris, assembly GCF_030247185.1. Taxonomy (NCBI): domain Eukaryota; kingdom Metazoa; phylum Arthropoda; class Insecta; order Diptera; family Culicidae; genus Malaya; species Malaya genurostris. Next base: position 85,916,082 of record NC_080571.1, read on the forward strand.
ATTCCACAACTCCACGGTCGTCGTGGAATTCCAATTTATGACTCACTTCGTTCATGCGGACAACCAGATTCTATTCCGCCACTTCGTTTGCCACTTCGATCGTCACACTTACCTAGTATGAGCACTCCGATGGTGGGAGCGAAGAGAGAATTAAACCGCATTTTGGATGCTGTCAGTCGCTATAACCTCTTCATTTAGACTCCCCGTGTAGGTCACAAAAATATCACACAGAACACACTAATTATATTTGCCGTTTTCCCCCTCCTGATTACGTTACGGTGGTTGGTCTGGTTACTCGAGAACCTGCCCGAATCTTTGATCCACCGCTGTTGCGTTTCTGTGCTTTTCACCAATCCGACACGAAAAGTAAAGAAAAGAAAAGAAAAGAAGCACTTCACTTACACCCCGAACTGGCACACACAGCACACAGCAAAAAAAAAAAAACACTTAGAACTTCGATCTCACTCGGACGCGACCAACGGCCCGGTAGAGTGAACGAGACGCACGACAGAGGAATGGTTCAAAACATAATCCGACTGGACACCGACCGAAACGCGACAAAGCCCCATCCGCACGCACCGAACGATCAACCTCAACTGAATCTGAATGGTAGTGGTCAAGCCTCTCGGAGCCCAACCGAGAAAAGGTACGCTGGCAGTTGTTTGTTTTGGTGGCACCGGTTCCACCTGAGTCAGTCTGACACCAACACTGGCACCGACAGGCGGGATTGGTTCACCGTTGTGTTGGTGACAGGTGAAATTACAATGGAGGCCTGCCAGCCGAGACAGGTGAGCGTGTAAACAATCCGTTTTCTTGAATGAATAATAGGGCATGGGTTGCTGGGAAACTGCTTGGGGAACACAAAACCATCGAAGTTTGAAAGTTGTGTCAAATCAGTTCCTTCGAAATTACTTGAGCATGTTATTCACACGTACAATCTAGTGCATAAAGCGAAAGCTCTACTGTAGCTTAAACGCCCCTATTTTTATCTAGATAAGTTACAGTCAATTCACAGTGTACAAACGGCTTGTTTTACCGGTTGAATAAGTTTATTCCGATCGGTACATCAACTTGGAATTGAGTTTTCTGTAAGCTTAGTTGAAATTTACATACATGATTTTTTTTTATTTGTTCGATATCTTTGTTTCCGTGTTTCGGTTGATTGGAATTATTCCGTTTCGTTCTCGCCTGTACACCCAGTGAATTTTGCTGAGCCGCACTGGTCCGATTGGTGGATTGATCGATCATGATACCGATCTGACGGAAGTGTTTCGATATGTTCGTTATCAGGAAAGTGTGTCATTTATTAATATTAATAACATTTATTTAAGGGGGACACTCAATGAAAAATCGATTTTTCATTTATTGCTTTAATCGATAGATATGTTGTCTGAGAACATAGTTGCAAAGCTTCAAAGTCGTGTTTTGAATAGTTTTGGAGAAACTGTTCTTTGAATTTACTCGCACCATATCATTCCATAAACTTTTTTGCTTGAAACCGAACGTTTACACAATAAAAATTAAACTACTGATCGACACGAGTCTAGATGTACAGTGAAGTATGTTACGTGAATCTCTAATATGTTTAAAAAATTGGTTTTAAAATTTTTTTTTTAATAATAACAACAAGAAAACATCGATTGGTTAGTCTTTCTCATATAGAAAGGTTATGCAACCACTGTGAAAACCGACTTAAGAACTGAGGCCCGGAGGGCCGAGTGTCATATACCATTCGATTCAGTTCGTCGAGTACGCGAGTACTCTCTCTCTGTGTGTATGTGTGTGTGAGAGTGTGTATATGTGTATGTGTATGTGTGTGTTTATGTGCGTATGTGTGTATGAAACGTTTTTTTGCACTAACTTTTCTCGCAGATGGCTGAACCGATTTTCACAAACTCAAATTCAAATGAAAGGTCTTGAGGTCCCATACCAAATTCCTGAATATTATTTGGATCCGACTTTCAGTTCCGGAATTATTGGGTAAAATGTGCAAAAAAATGAAAATATGTGTTCCAACTTTTCTCGTAGATGGCGCGACCGATTTTCACTAACTTTGATTCAAATGAAAGGTCCTGTGGTTCCATACGTAGTTCCTGAATTTCATCCGAATCCGACTTCCTGATCCGGAAATATAGGGTAAAGTGTGTTGAAAATTTTATACCATCACTGAAAAGGGCGAAAAACCATAAAAAGTTTTCTAAATCGACCTCAAATCTTCTCCAGTTGATAGTTTTTATCAGTAGACGGTCAAACAAACCGATTTCGGTTATTGTTTTAATAACCGAAGAAAATTATTTTTAAGAATACCACAGTATTATATAGGATAGTTTGATTGATATGAGAACGGCATCATTACACCACTAGGTGGATTAAAACAAGTTTTTTTTGCATATATGTTTGTATGCAGCTAAGTATTAAATATTAATATAGTAGTTGAGGTTCATGCACTTGAAACAAATCTCGTGATCAATTTGGTACATTATTTGGATGTATTCGAGGTCCACTTCGGAAGACATTGTGTGAACGGGAGGTGGCATTTTCTAAAACCTGTCTCGGGAAATGCTCGAAATGTTCGCTATTTTCAATAGTTTTTATACACAAAACCTTTTTCAATCCACCTAGTGGTGTAATGATGCCTTTCTCATATTATCTATATGTTCAAAAACATAACTAGAAGATTCTGTCAAGATTTTTTCAAACTTGATTAAAATCAAAAACTTTTCTTGAGTATCAACTACTATAATCTTTTCAATTTATAAGCCGCATGCTGTGTGCTTGGCCGTGGTGTTTTCTTCTTCCGTACCAGCACGTACCGGTTTTGCATAATTTTGTATGACAGTTTGAAAGTTTTGACACTCATCGCCCTATAATTTCGGAACCTAAAGTCGGATCTGGATGAAATTGCACAGTATATTTTAAGACAATGAGAGCTATAATTTGATTCATGATTTGTGAAAATTGGTTAAACCGTTGCTGAGAAAAAGAAGTGAGTTCCGTTTTTGGAGCTTTTCTTCACTATTACCAGTGCTAATAGTCTCAAAGTAGATTTTTTCCATGGTTTTGATGCATATCACCCTGTAATTTATTGACATTATTTGTCATGTCCACACATACACATTTTCGGGGATACTGTTATTTGAATTTATTTATCTCACCAACCTAGATTCAAATGAATGGGTTTTTTGGTCCCATAGGTTGCCGTTGAATTCTACCCGGGTTAAACTTCTGGTTCGAGAGTAACGGGGTTTAAGGACTATTCACACATATCCGGTCCGGTTCAGTGCCGGCACGACACCGTGCACGGATACTGATATTATTTCATTCGTTTTCTATGCGCGCATTCACACCTATCCGGCACCGTGCCGTTTCAGTGCAGCTCGCCGTCAGTGTAGCGTCCGTCCGGCAAACTCAAATTCGTCGTCACCGATATTTTTTATTTTCACTGAAGTCGGTATGTCATTGCATTGGTTGTGTCGGAGCGGAAACAGCACGGAAACGGAACGGAAGGGTTCCGATAAAAAAAGAACACTGACGGCGCACTGAACGGCCACGGAACTGAAATGTGTGAATAGTCGTTTAATGTGCACAAAATTAAGGAAAAGTGCGCTTGATTTTTTCAGAGATCGCCCATCCGACTTTCCTCAACTTAGATTCAAATTAAAAGCCTGTAGTCCCATAACGTGCTATTTAATTTTCATCTCGATCCGATGTTCGGTTTGGAAGTAAAATTTCCAAAATGAACTAAATAAATGCTTATTTAATTTTCACTAAATTAGATTCAAATGAAAGGTCTTACAACCTCAAATAGTGTCACTAAATTTTGATCCGGATACGATTTCCAGTTCCGAAATTAAAGGGTGATAGGTATAAAAATTCCACGACACGGACATGGAAAATCAAGTCAAGTACATGCAAATAGCCGTATAATTCTTCAGTTAGGCAGGTATGATTAGTTTATGATCAAATACGTTGACTATACCGGATCACCGTTCCTGGTTCCGGAAGTACCGGACACGTGCTCGTGTGCTCCGAACCGGAAATAATTCCAATTGCTCAGAAATGGCTGAACCTAACTTCGCAGCCTCAGATTCAAATGAAAGGTATTAAGTTTCCTAATGCAGAATTTCATCCAGACCCGGACTTTCGGTTCCGAAAATACAGTGTAGTCTGTATGAAATTGCAACCTGTCATATAGAGAGAAAAAAAAAACGTAAAAAAACGTTATACACTATACTGCTGATTTTTCATACTACTACGAAACTGTACTCGTAGCCTCGTGGTTATCTAACAGATCGGCTGAAAAGTTCGTATCGTTTCTATGAGAGGGCGCCACTAGAATTAAATCCATACCATTTCCAGTTAGTACCAACCTTCAAAAGATACGTGTATAAATTTGACAGCTGTCTGATTATTAGTTTGTGAGATATTGTATTTTGAGTGAAGCTACTTTTGTTATTGTGAAAAAATGGAAAAAATGGAATTTCGTGTGTTGATGAAACACTACTTTTTGATGAAAAAAAGTGCCGCCGATACCAAAAAATGGCTTGATGAGTGTTATCCAGCCTCTGCACCGGGCGAAGTAACAATTTGTAAGTGGTTTGCAAAATTTCGTACTGGTCATATGAGCACCGAAGACGATGAACGCAGTGGACGTCCAAAAGAGGCTGTTACCGATGAAAACGTGAAAAAATCCACAAAATCATTTTCAATGACCGTAAAGTGAAGTTGATCGAGATAGCTGACACCCTAAAGATATCAAAGGAACGTGTTGGACATATTATTCACGAATATTTGGATATGAGAAAGCTTTGTGCAAAATGGGTGCCGCGTGAGCTCACAATCGATCAAAAACAACAACGTATTGATGATTCTGAGCAGTGTTTGGAGTTGTTATATCGAAATAAAACCAATTTTTTTCGTCGATATATAACAATGGACGAAACATGGCTCCATTACTACACTCCGGAGTCCAATCGACAGTCAGCTGAGTGGACTGCACGCGATGATGAAGAGGTAATCGCTGAAACTGAGGCCTATTTTGAGGCAAAGGACAAATCGTACTACAAAAATGGTATCGAAAAGTTGGAAGATCGCTATAATCGCTGTATCGCCTCTGATGGCAATTATGTTGAATAATAAAAACGAATTTTGGCAAAAAAATGTGTGTTTCTATTAAACGATACGAACTTTGCAGCCGAACTGTTATATAAATTCATCAACAAATGACTGAGTTATAAGCATTCAAAATTATGACGGAAAAAGGTTACGCGGTTAGTTTTGCATTTTTTTAAATTGACACCCAGCCTCGTACAGTGAAGAGTTAGCAAAAGCGACAATCCAACGAGCGAACGCATATACAATCTAGTCATCACCTCGCTGGACGAGCTACTTGTTTCATTCACAGTCAAGCATCAACTGAAATCAAGAAATGATTTGCAGCATATATTTATAGATTCCTCTTCACACTACGCAGAATGATGCGATATTTTTATGCATGACGCAAAGCCTCCTATGCCGAACAAGAAAATAACGTCAATTTGGTCAGCTGGGATTGGTGGATGAAAACATAGGTCAATTCTAATCATTTTTTCAATAGTATGCTACTGAAATACTGAAACGACGTTGTCATACATGTTTAAGTTAAAAGTTTCCGAATCGATTGGTTGTTAAATTATGTCAATCCATTAACCAATGACTGAGTTATTAACGTTCAAAATTATGACGCAAAAAGGTTACGCGGCTATTTTTGAAACTTTTAATTGACCCCCTGCCCCGTATAGTGAAGAGTAAGGCATTTTTAATTCCAAAAACCAAAAGTTGTCGGCCCATAATTCCAATTTTCAATGATCCTTCCGATATTCCAACGATCCCAATAAGGTCTTTGACTGTTAATTGACGAGCAACAATTCCATAATTTTACTGACGTGTTCATCATCAGTTGATCTTGATGGCCGTCCTGGACGTGTTTCATCGTCATCGTGTTCTCGTTCCCCTTTGAACAACTTGTACCAATAAAAAAAAGTCTGCTTAACGGTTTAAATTGAACTGTCTAAGTTTTTGCACTAAGCAGTTCAATTAGAACTGCTCTACACTGACGAGTCGAAGACGAAACGTAAAGAATAGTGAATCAAAAATACTTGCTCGCGACATACAATTATCACCGAAGACTTTTTGCAACATTTTGAACGTTTCGGGACCAGAAATTTCTTTGTTGAATAATTCCTCTCATTGTAAAAATCGCCGATTGCACTTTTAATAGTTCAGAATGACAGACGTATACTAAACACTAAAGAATATTTTGATGTGACACTGGCACAGATGTCACTGACAGTCATACCAACCTGGGAAAAAAATTTCGACGAATAAGGTTTCCGCGCGAAACAACATTCAAATTTGCCCACAATAGTACAACGTTTCGACTAACATTGTTTTTGTGAAAATCCATGTATTCTTCCACCGGTTCTGCTTTCTCAGGATGTTGCCGAAGCGCCTACTTCATCATGGTCTAATACTTCAAGTAATGGCACGTGACTAATTCCGGCTAGAAAAGCGTAAGAGCATTGTATGACCTTATTAGCAGAAGTACACACTTTTGGAGAGATTCCTCTATGTGTACTTGTCCGAGGAGCGCTCCGCTTTCCTCATGTGTCAAATCATGTACACTGAAGTCTTTTTTATGCGAGTTTACGTACCGCACCGCATAAAAAACCGCATAACTCTGAAAATTCGCATGAAAAAACCGCAAAACTCTGAAACTTCGCATAAAAAACCGCATAACTCTGAAAATTCGCATAAAAAGACCTTAGTGTATTGGTAAAGGAAACAAAAGGAGAGTGAAAACAATAGTCAGAATTATTTTACTGGTTCTCTCATCAGGAAAAAATCGCGCTTGAATCTGATTCACGATGACTTTCTATCTTCCAGAGCTAACACTAATTTCTACAATATCGAGGAGCAGAAGCTTCGCATTTGGCGAAAACTTGTTAAAAATTGAATAAATTTCGGTTTTTTAAGGACCACAAAAACGATTCTAAGCAATTAATTTCATTTACAGAAATGCTAGTGTCAGTTTCAATAATTCAATACTGACGTTGGAACTAGAATACAAGAAAATATTAGAAATAATTCTTTGTGATATATTTTTCGTCCTTGAAAGAACTGTGTGCAGTTCTGGAGCCGAGAAATTGTAGTACTCTCTTTAGCCCATTTTATTCAATTGTGTAAGGAGTGTATCGAAAAGTAGTTAGCAACATCGATTATTGAATAAAGAAGCGAAAAAAGCATAATTTGACATCGGCTTTCGATATATTGTAGAAAAATTACATTTTTATGCATTCCACTGATTATATTGAAGAAAATCCTAGTTTCTGTGAAACGCTCGCACTTTGGACTTGACATTCTTCATTAAATTCTGCACAGTTACTTTTGTGACTTTCCTAGTGGCAGCTGTCCAGTTTTTTTTAACTCCTGCATGTTTTGGGACACTGTACCTTCCTTCCGAAAGTGCCGTTTGACAATTGCCCAATACCTTTCAATTGGCCGAAGATCCGCGCAGTTCGGTGGGTTGATATCCTTTTCCACGAATTGTACATTATTTTTTGATAACCACTGTAGAACGGAGTTGGCGTAGTGGGCTGAAGCCAAATCCGGCCAGAAGAGAGGAGGAGCCTTATGCTTTCTGTCAGTGGCAGCATTCTCTTTTTAAAACATTCTTCCTCGTACACCTTGGCGTTAATTGTGCCCTTCGTGAAGAAAATCGACGACCGCAAACCACAGGTACAAATTGCTTGCCAGACCAACATCTTCTGCCCAAACTTTTCCATCGCCACCGTGGTGTCAGCGTCGTCCAGGTCCTGGTACACCGATTTCGTATAATATTGCGGTCCTGGCAGCGCACGAGAGTCTTCCTTGGCGTAGGTTTCGTCGTCGATCAGGATGCATCTGTCTTTATTCTGTAGAATCCGGTTATATAGTATTCGTGCCCTTGTTTTGGCCTGAACTTGCTGTACCAGAGACTTTTTCTTCACCTTCTGTTTCTTGTACGAACTTCTCGATCATATTTTTGACACTGGTGTGGTGCACTTTCACCCATTTTGCAATTTCGTTGTACGTGCACCACTTTCTGAGCACCAAGTGTGCAGATTTTTCTTTCGCGTTTTCGGATCAATTCGACTCATCATTAAAACGATAAACCGTACCGAAACCAATCAATTGCGCAGCTGTTATTGACATGTAAACAAACATGTCACCGCAAAACACACTGCGAAAAATTAAGCCATTTCTGAATAATGACTGTTTGAATGTTGCTAACTACTTATCGATACACTCCTTACCAGAATTTATTTCTATCCAAAGCAAAAGAAGGAAGACAGAACATCTGCATTGCAGAGATAATAGGAATGTTGCTTTTTTAACTGCTTATATTAATCATTTTCCCCGTAGCCTTCTGCTACAAACTTCATTGGCAGTGGTGTATCGGTCAGTTTCGAAACTAATTTTTCAATATTCATAATATTTACCAATCTTTTCTTCGGTTTTCTTTACCGTTCAGCCCCTCTAAAAACAATGTTCCCACATAATTCCTAACCTGATTGACAGTCCAAAAGATAAGTTGCAGTATTGCGTTAAAATATGACTTATTTACCTGAACATGAATCAACCACTATATCCGGATATACTTCGGATTTTCTCTTGGGTCTTATAAAGGCTTTCGGATCCCCTCGAATTGTAATACGGACAATTTGTTTTATTTTTTTTATGCGTGTAAGCTTGCTTTACTCTTCAAAACAAAATATACATCTAAAACCATTTCAGTGTCTAATCTGCAAATAATTTTTCTTTTGTTTTGTTTTTTTGGTATTTTCGAAATTTTAATCTCTAAAAATCGATATCAAACATCGGTTTCGCTTCTGTCTAGTATGTTATGGACCCAACATATACAAAACATTTCTTCCGAAAAGGCCGCTCCATTGTTTTTCTTCTAATAAACAGTCCCTACTTTAAGAGTATCAAGTTCTATAGCTGAGTCACCACTCGTCTAAATCGCTTAAAGTTTCTGAAGGGTTTCGTATTGCTGTGCTACATAATTAGGTAGTTTAATTTTCTATCGGGCTTGAGACATTCAGGTTGTTCCGTCCCGGTTCTATCGGCTAAGACTACTCTCGTTTTCAGTAGTTGAATACAACAGAGAACAGCTTCCGATTGATGATGGTGGACGAGAATCGTCGAAGACCAGGCGCCATCACTTCCGGAGGGATGCCCTCGTCTTTTAAGGAATATTTGTAAATTTCAATTTTTTTTACTCGGTTATTTGCATTTTGAGTACGTTGTTTGTGAGGAAAGTAAAAGAGCATTCACAGATATACGAAAATTAATCGTTGGAGTTTTTGTTTTCATCGCACTATCTTTTGATCTAAACCAGTAAATTAGTTGATTAAATATTTTCTTTTTAGATTTGTTTTTGCATTCAACTAGTGCTAATTTTTGGTATATCGGTACGCTAACATTGCTGCTGGTTAGTATTGTCAAACGGATGCTACTGTTTTACAAGGATGATCTTTATATGCTTTCGCGCATTCTCGGTCTCGCACAGACATCCTAATGGAAAACGAAGTATCGGACTAGAATGGTCGGGATTCAAATCGAAAGGATATTAGTTTTGATTCAATTCATTTAATGGATGACTGTTTGAACGGGAATTGCTGCAGTATTCAGTCGAAGTGATTAAGCGAAGTTTCGTTCGGATTCAGGATGGATATGTTTTATAGATTGGGCTAGTTAAAAACAAACTATTAAAATTAGATGTCTATTATCTAAGCTATTCGTTAGTCACTACTTAGTTAGCCAGTTACGAATGATGGCGAAAGAAGGCCCTGGACTTCTGTGTCTGTGCGGTTCAACTAGCAAAGTACTTCGAATCAACTTAGCAGAGGGCATCATCTGCCGCTTGAGGAGTTGCCTCTAGACTCTTGTTTAGTGTTTACAGGTGGCTTGTGTTGGGAAGAAACGAATAAAGTAGTTTGCATTTACTCGATTGTGACAGTGTAGTTGCTGTAGGTTGTTAGTGCCTATTCAATGTTAGTGACATAAACGAAAAAAAAACAGTCGAAATCTAGCAGTAAATTCCGATGCAGTAGCTGCCAGAAAAGCGTCGATGGAACACAAAACAAGCAAAGCCGAATGTCACGAACACGATGTATGGTAGGTAATCAAAATGAAAATGTTTTAATTTTATTCCATTTCTGTTCATCTACTTGATATCTACGAATTAAGTACGTATATAGAACTACTGTAACTCTTATTAAAACCTAATTGTTAAAAAACTACTGTTTTATTTATTTTGAGTTTGAACCTTGAACTTTGAACTAATGAACAAATGTAATTAAAAATTCATTAATTTTTTCGAGCGTAATAAAATCAATAACGAGATACCTCATCTAAAATAAACTCGTTGAACGGGAACCCGATATTGAAGAAAAACCGTTAAAATTAGACAATTTTTTAGTTCCGTGTATCATTCACCGCTAAGGTAATCCCCACATTATCGAAATGACGGAATGCGTAATGAATTCTTACTCGACTGCATGATTTTTCAGTGCTCGATCGGTTCAGTGCTAGATTTTTCGCCTGAGTTGGCTGCTCGATCAACCCGATTGACAGTGACATTATGAATGTCATTGAATATTCGCTCATTTTATGAATGTGTGTGGAAAATTTAGGCGCCTTAAGCCATTTCACTACACTCCAGCTAGAGGAATGGTTGATGCTGACTAAGGTAGGCCGTTTTGTTAATTTCCAGCGAATTTCAACAGTTTATGTTGGAATTCTAAGAAGAACTGGTTATTTACTACTTCTGTATGTATATCCGAAAAACATGAAGATTTCAATGTGTATAATCAGTTATGTGATGTTTTCATTTAAAAATAAACTGAAAGTCAGCACGAAAACGTGCAAAATCGGGAAAGAAGAAGAAGAAGACAAATTGACAATTCAGTCCGCATCTTCTCACTCAATTCCGACTGATTTCCGAATCAACCGGTTGTAGGCGAAATTTATTCGGAATCGGTTGTTGCACTGGAGTTGGAATTGATTCGGAATTCATTATGATTTCCACATGAAATTCCGAATGAAAATTTCTCGCCGATTCGAAATTGATTCGGAATCCATTCGGATCTGATAATGTGGGCAGCAGAAACCGACTACACGGTAAATAAAAACTATAGCTATTTTTTGATTTCGTTTTACCTAATTTTAAGTTGTTTTGAATCTGTTATTTTTTTTCATTCGCTCCCTCCATTGTTGCCGAAACACAAAAAGCAAAATCATCCAAAGGCGAGAGTTTCGTTCAAAGTGAGTAAACCGCATTCAATCTGAAATTGAGTTAATACGATTCAACCGATGCGTAAACATAACTTAATACATGGTTCCGGGCCTAACACTATTTTCAATGCAGTCACCTTTTTTTCAGTAAATACTAACCTTTAAAAGACAGCTGTTAAAATTTCATGAAATTATATTCATTAGTTGGTGAGTTATTGTGCTAAGAGTGACGCTACTTTTGTTATTTTCATAACAATGGATCAAAAATAATTTCGTGTTTTAAATTTACACTGCTTCTTGAAAGGAAAAAAATACCGCTCAAGCAAAGCAATGGCTTGAAAAGTGTTATGAAGACTCCACTCCATGAGAAACAACAATAAAACGTTGGTTTGCTAACTTCAAACGTAGACATAGGGACACCGATGAAGCAGACCGCAGTGAACGTCCAAGTGAGGCGGTAACACCAGAAAACATTAAAAAAATCCACAAAATCGTATTGAATGATCGAAAAGTGAAGTTGCGTGAGTTAGCTGACATCGTAAAGATATCAAAAGAACGTGTTGGCTTTATATTCCATGAACATTTGACTAGGTTGGTAAACGACTGAACAATGCGCAATTCAGGCCTCAATGTAGTTTTTAGCCTCTTGTCCAGTAACTCCTGTCCCTACCTCCCCGCGGTGCCGGCTGCCGGCTACGAGTAACCATAGGAAAGATCGGGTAACCAACCCCGGTGGAACCTTGGTCGTATGCTGACAGGGAAGGGGGGACTTGCCCTCTCTTTACAGAGAGCGAGTCTACCCGAGCGTCTGTTCCCCATGTTGGGGCGGCTCGAAACAGCGTCTGTTCTCCATGTTAGGAGCGGCTGATTACCGTCCTTGTGTCAGTGTGGGACTCTAAACAGTGCTTACACGATGGCCCTCCGGCGAGACAGAAGGCTGGTGCAGGTCTAACAAACCGCCCGGAAAACACATGTTACGCACAATCAGAATATAAATACGACTCGGAATAATCGGCAAAGACCTACGCGACGAACAAAGGACTACGATTAGAAGCTTGGCACATGGAACTGCAAATCACTTGGCTTCCCTGGATACGACCGAATGCTGCATGATGAGCTTCAAATCTGATGTCGTAGCACTGCAGGCTACCTTCTACCAGAGCTGTGGCACAACCAGCGCATACAAACCGCGACAAGGTAGTGGTCAGAATCAATATTGGCACTGCGGTAAGGGGGGACATTGATGACGTCAGAGAAGAATCGCCCGTCGATGAGAACGTGGTCGATTTGATTTTCCGTATGTTGATCAGGTTATCTCCAGGTGGCTTTGTGGATATCTTTGCGGGGGAAGAAGGTGCTTCGAACTACCATTCCTCAGGACGCTGCAAATTTTACGCATCGTTGACCGTTGTCGTTTGTTACCGCGTGCAGGCTCTCCAGCCCGATCACGAGCCTCCCGGCCTACCTGAGCATTCATGTCGCCGATGACGAGTTTCACGTCCCGCCGTGGACAGCTGTCGTAGGTTCGTTCCAGCTGCGCGTAAAATGCTTCCTTCTCATCTCATGTGGGCAATGTACGTTGATGATGCTGTAATTGAAGAAACGGCCCTTGATTTTCAATACGCACATCCTATCACTGATTGGCTGCCACCCAATCACGCGCTGGCGCATCTTGCCCAACACTACAAATCCCGTTCCTAGACTCAAAACTATCGACGGTGTACAACACTCATCGCACAGGAACGCTGGGACTCAATCTCGAGCAGCTACGAAGCATTCGTACTGCAGAGGAATACGCGCAACAATTGGAGCTAGTGCTACCAACGTAAGATCAGCTTCGCGCGACGACTCTTGAAGACGGCTGGAGGAACATAAGGTCCGCCGTGAGTAGCACTGCTGCAACCGTTCTAGGTACGAGGATATCGAATCGAGGAAATGACTGGTTTGACGGCGAATGTCAGCAGTTGGTCGAAGAGAAGAATGCAGCAAGGGCGAGGAAGCTGCAACACCACACTAGAGCGAACGAGGAACGATACAGACAGGCGTGGAACAGACAGAACGCGGTTTTCCGCACGAAAAGCGCCACCAGGAAGACCAAGATCGCTGGAACAGCTGTTCCGCACAAATAACACACGGAAGTACTATGAGAAGGTGAACCGCTCACGTAGAGGCTACACGCCACAGGCCGAAATGTGCAGAGATACCAGTGGTAACCTTCTCACGAACGAACGTGAGATGATCGACAGATGGAAGCAGTGCTATGACGAGCATCTGAATGGCGAAACACAAGATACAGAGAACGGCACAGGAATCAATCTGGGTGCACGCTCAGCCGACGATAGATTCCCAGCCCCTGAGCTGTCGGAAATAAGTGAGGAGATCGGCAAGTTGAGGAAGAACAAAGCCGCGCGCAATGACCAGTTGCCAGGCGAGCTGCTCAAACATGGAGAAGAGGCACTGGCTAGAGCGCTGCACTGGATGATTTCTAAGATTTGGGAGAAGGAGATTCTACCGCAGGAATGGATGGATGGAGTGGTATGTCTCGTCTACAAAAAGGGTGATAAGCTAGATTGTTGCAATTACCGCGCAATCACATTGCTGAACGCCGCCTACAAGGTACTCTCCCAAATCCTTTGCCGTCGTCTATCACCAATAGCTAAGGAATTCGTAGGGCCTTACCAAGCGGGATTCACTCGAGCCCGCGCCACTACGGATCACATATTCGCGATAAGACAAGTACTCCAGAAGCGTCGTGAATACAACGTACCCACGCATCACATATTCATTGACTTCAAAGCGGCATATGACACAATCGATCGAGAACAGCTATGGCAGATCATGCACGAATACGGTTTCCCGGATAAACTGACGCGATTGGTCAAAGCAACGATGGATAGAGTGATGTGCTACGTCCGAGTATCTGGGACGTTCTCGAGTCCCTTCGAATCTCGGAGAGGGCTAGGGCAGGGTGATGGACTCTCTTGTATCTTGTTCAATATTGCCCTGGAAGGTGTGATTCGAAGAGCGAGGATCGACACGAGTGGCACGATCTTCCGAAAGTCCGTGCAACTTTTTGGCTTCGCTGACGATATTGATATTGTGACACGTAACCTTGAGAAGATGACGAAACCTACATCGGACTGAAAGCTGAAGCTAGGCATATCGGACTGGCCATAAATGCGTCGAAAACAAAATACATGAGAGGAAGAGGCTCTAGAGAAGAAACACTACGCCTCCCACCACGAATAATAATAGACGGTGACGATATCGAGATGGTTGACGAGTTTATGTATTTGGGCTCACTGGTGACCGCCGACAATGACACCAGCAGAGAAATTCAGAGACGTATTTTAGCAGGGAATCGTGCGGACTCCGGACTCAGAAAAACTCTTCGATCGAGAAAATACAAGTACGCCACCGCACGAAATTGACCATCTACAAAACGCTCATTAGACCGGTTGTTCTCTATGGCCACGAGACCTGGACTATGTTGGTAGAGGACCAACGCGCCCTTAGTGTTTCCGAAAGAAAGGTGCTGAGGATCATCTATGATGGAGTGCAGATGGAAGACGGAACGTGGAGACGGCGTATGAATCACGAACAGCTGCTAGGAGAACCACCCATCGTACGGACAGCTAAAATCGGACGTCTATGATGGGCTGGGCATGTCATAAGGATGTCGGACGACAGCCCAATGAAAATGGTTCTTGAATCTAATCCGACTAGTACAAGAAGAAGAGGAGCGCAGCGAGCAAGGTGGATCGATCAAGTGGAGGATGATCTCAGAAGCATCCGTGCCTTGAGTGGCTGACGACGAGCAGCCATGAACCGAGTTATGTGGAGACGTATGCTTGATTCAGCAAAGGACACCCCAGGAGTATAGCTATTAGGAGAGAGAGACATTTGACTATGAGAAAGCTCTGTTCAAAGAGGGTGCCGCGTTTGTTCACTGTTGACCAAAAACGAGAACATGTTGATGATTCTGAGCAGTATTTGCCATGTTTAAACGTGAAAACCGTTGTTTTTGCGTTGATATGTGACAATGGATGAAACATGGATCCAGCATTTCACTCCGGAATCAAAACGATCGTCATATGAGTGGACAGCAACTGGTGAACCTCGTCCAAAGCACCAGGAAGCACAACAATCGGCTGTAAAGTTTATAGCCTCGGTATTTTGGGATAATATCAAAACTACTATACTATTAACAGTGAACATTATATAGCGTTATTAGAGCTTTTGAATGTTGAAATACAAAAAAACGACCGCATATGCCCAATTTCGCTGAACTGAAACTGAGGCCAATTTTGAGGCAAAAGATAAATCGTTCTACGAAAGTTGTATTGAAATGTTGGATCAGCGCTGGAATGATTGTGTTGTTCTTGATGGAGATTACGTTGATGAATAAAGTTAACTTTAAAAACACGAAAATCGTGTTCTCTTTTCAGCCCGATTCATATTATCATATTAACAAGATATTTCTCTCAGCTCTCATATTGCCTGAACAAATCATTGGCAACATCCTTTTTTGCGAGCATGGCGCCCTCAGGCGAGTCCGTATCGAATCTCGCGCAGATATAGGGGAGAGAAATGTCAAATTCGTGCGCGCCAAAATAGCAACACTGCGCACCCATACAATTGACATGATATGTTCAATGTGGTGCCGTGCGATGGCGTTGCTGAACTGAAGATGAATCTTGCTTCAAGCTGATAGGGCCTTAACTTTTTTCATTTTTTCGCACATTCCATCATGTTACTGCCGAACCGGAAGTTCGACCTGGAAAAAGTTCAATAGCAGGCTATGGGATCAAGAGATCTGTCATTTGAATTTAAGTTTGTGAAAGCCGCCGAGTTTCAGTGAAAGCTAGCACACTGTTTGATATCTCGGGAATAGGATTTACTGAAGTCGATATTTTTGTCCGGTAAAATGCGCATTACCGAGATATCAGAATATTACATTAACGAAAGCATGTGGATTACCGAACAAACAGTAAAATCATTCTTATTCAAAATGTAAAGGCAGTTTTGTCATAAAGAAATAAAATCGAATGAAACACATTTTGACAACACCATTTTCTACGCCAATTTCTCGCATAGTCGCTGTTCACTTCGAAGCAGTTTTATACCGCTAAATCAGCTTTCTTATCCCCTCTCTTTCGAAGTTCGCTACCAGAAAGTTTTTCAATTTTTAACAGTGTTTTTGAGCATCTTGTTAGTTTAAAGGCGTGCACTGATTTATATATCGAATTGTGATAAATGGAAGTAATCACTTGGTTTAAGATCTGTATTGAGAGGGTCTGTGCAATGAGCGTTTTCAAAAGTTCCTAACGAAAATCCTGAATTGTTTCTTGGATATGATATATAGATACGCAATATCATGGTAGAGAATTACACTGAATGACAGTTCACTACGTCATCGATTTTTGATCGTTCGTCTTAACGCTACATGTCAGCTGTAATTGTAAACTCTTGTAGTCGTATCATGACGGAAACATCACAGCAGGCGAGTTTACTGTACGCACAGGTAGGCAAATGACAAATTAATTAAAATAACACTTGAATTGTCTGCCCCAGAGATGCCAGGCTCACAGAATTATCTGTGTTTCAGAGATTTTCAATATACTGCACAGATTTAAAAAATGACGCAGATTTTTACAGATTTCTGAAATCATTCACAGACTACCAATGAGCCCCTAAAAGTCTTGAATTTGCTAGATAAAGCAACTATATTTACGACAGAGCGTTTGAAAGTAGCGAGACCTTTTGTTTTGGTTTTTACTCATTAAAACCAGTCCGATCAGCAATGCTGTTGTGAGAAGTGTGCACTGAGTTTGCATAGACTGATTTTTGGTTCGATCGTAGATTTTTGAAAAAATAACCTAGCATCCTTGGTCTACCCATGTATCGATATGTACATGTTTGAACGTATTATGACTTGACGCTTTTGAAAAATGAGTTAATGACCTCGTTTATCCAGTTCTGTGTAGAACAATTTTTAATAGATTTTCATAGAACTTGGTTCATTGTTCCCGTTTCCATAATTTAAAATGAATTCCTCTATTAGGTGGTGCGTAAATCTTAGATTCATTACAATACAGTCTAGTCACACTTTAAGGGTTCCGGTTAAAAAAATTAATTCAACTACTTTGTTCAACTATTCGAAAACTGCAAAAGTTCTAGTCTACTGAAACGATAACTAATCTCAAAGATTTCAACCAAACATAAATAACAACCGTTTTGATTATGCATGTGTTAGTAAGTGAGTGAGTGAGCTGAATGAGTTAGTAGCCAAACATTCCCAGTCAGACGTTTCCAAGCGTCAACGTGTCAGAACAGAACATGAAATTAAATGATTCCTAGTGATATTTTTTTTTCCGTGTAACTCCACAGTTCTACGGCATCAGGCAGTCATTAACTATGGTATCAGTGCGATACACAAGGACACAATACGTTACGATACTGAACACGCACACGCAAATGTACACGATGATGATCATGATGATGAGCCCCCGTGATCTCTCTATTCGAAAGCAACCCTCGAAATGATGACGGGAATGCTAGGTAGGCTAGGTGCGGTCATGTTTAGTGTGGCCGATAGTGTGGATCATTGTCGACGGTTGTCACCTTACCTCGACCGTGGGAAAGGTTCAGTGCGCTGGTGCCGGCAGTCGCCAGATGGGGACTGTGATCCTGTCGGGTGCGGTTGTTCAAGAACTCGCGGATGTGCTGCACGATCAGATCGATGGCCACTGGAAGAAGATTGACAGAAGAGCACAGTTTGGATGATTATTTTTTCCCCAGCAGATGTTTAGGCTTATCATTTCATTTAAGGAAATTATTGCTACAAGGAATTGCTAGACTAATTAATTGTTCTGTCGCGATTGATAACTAAAGAAACTCATATTTTGTCCCATTTCTTTGCAATCATATACGAAGTACTTATTTAAGGAGTGTATCGAAAATAAGCTATCCACAAATTTTTCTTTCGAATTATGATACAAACGACATTTTATTCAAACTAAAAATTGATCTTTTATTGTACGAGGTTGAACTTAAGCATAATGAAAACTGGATGAAATTTAAGTTATTCCTTCACGAATTTTCGAACTTTTGATCGAACGCTCTTCATCAAGTTTCGGACAAGTGTTGCATCGAATTTTTTTGACGCTTGAGCCCAAATGTTTTTGCACTCCTACATGTTCCCAGCTGCCTTACCAGTCTTCTTGAAGACCCTCTTCACGATTGCCCAGTAACGTTCGATGGATCGAAGCTGAGGGCAATTTGGTGGATTGATATTTTTCTCAACCAAATTCTCAACCCTTTTCCGCAAGCCAATTGAGAGTGATTTTGGCATAGTGAGCCGACGCTAAATCCAGCCAAAACAGTGAAGGTGTACTATGCTTCTTATATAAAGGCAGCAATCTCTTCTGGAGACACTGAGATCGATAGATTTCTGCATTTATAGTTCCGGTAGTGTAAAAAATGGTTGAATCCACAGGAACATATTGCTTGCCATACCAGTACATTTCGACCGAATTTCTCCACTTGAATCGACCTGTCCGCATCGCTCGTATCGTCCCCAACGACGACAGTAAAGTTTTGTGGACCTGGAAGGGTTTTTGAGTCCTTCTTTACATAAGTCTCATCGTCCAACAAAACGCATGCATCCGGACACTGCAAAAGACGCGAATACAGTTTCCGGGCCCTTGTTGCTGCTCGCTTCTTCTGTTCTACACTTTGTTTCGAGATTTTCTGCTTCTTGTAGGTTTTCAGGTGATTTCGCCTCTTGATACGCTGGATCATTCCGACACTCGTTCCTGCTTTTTTGACCAAATCAGGTATTGACACCATCGATTTGTTTTTCATGATTAGAGATACCACTTTCTGGTCCAGTTTCGGGTTGGAAGAACAAGGTTTTCTGCCTCTTCTTGGTAGCTCATCCAAAGAATAGTGTTCCTCAAACTAATTAATGATGGTTTTAACACTGACATGATGAATTCCAAACCGCTTCGTCAATTTTTGCATAGTAATAACCTTCTCACTTAGCCATATGTCCAGATGCTTAATTTTCACTTCTTTTTCAACACGCGACATTTTGAGAACGCAGAGTTTCAACCGCACAAATAAGTAAACGAACGAAAGCTGACAGCCAAAGGCACAGCATGCTGAGCATGAAAAACCATCACAAATACATGCGTACAACACAAATGTATGTGAATAGCTTATTTTCGATACACTCCCTATAACCTTTTATTAAAACGTTAAGAAAGACAAGCTAAAAAAGTATTGATGAATGAAATATCTGGTATTGAAAGTTGCGGAAAAATCACCACAGAAGCCACAATTCGAGCTCACAACCTTTTTCGATCAGGAAGAAATCGTTCTGCCAATTGAACTATTCTGGATGTGATGAAACACAAGCATCGCAAAGAGCACTTCCCGATCACCAAGGAATAACAAGTTTATAACAGAAGCCAATTATGATAACAAGTTCTGTTATAAACTTGTTCTCGTTAGTGCTCAAAACGACAAAACTTTCTAATAAGTACCAATAACTGATATATCTTTGATATAGAGTGAGTTGTTTAATTATTTCTTTTGGCAGTTGCTTATTTCATCCAATTAACTGAAAGGTTTGTAACGACAAGAGAATATTTGTAGATCTTCAAAAACATTGATATTTTGTAAATTGTAATTTTATACATTACCGAATGAAAAGGTTCCCGACTCCTGACCCATGTCAAGACCAACCCTAATAGTTTTAACCGGTTTAGATATTTGTTTGTTATCACATATGTAGTCATTTATGGGTATCAAAAATTATAATAGCTCTATATCTGCAATTTGAAAGCCTATATGTTGTAAATCAAACAGAATTCAGCTCGTAGCATGCACATTAGCCATAAATAAGTATTATCTATGAATAGTCGTATAGTTGGATAAAGTCAGCCTTATTTCAGTCTCAATAGCGATTGAAAAGCCAATTAGCGATTATTTGCTGTCATAATACTGCATTAGTGTTTGCTTATTGGTGATCTAGGCATGATCTGAGTTTAAATACTATCAGTGCCCAAGGAAAGAAAATGTGAAAAATTGCTGATAAATGAAATAACAGAATAGGAACCATACTTAACAGTTTGGCTGAAAAGTTCGTATCGTTTGATAGAAACACACATTTTTTTGCCAAAATTCGTTTTTATTATTCAACATAATTGCCATCAGAGGCGATACAGCGATTATAGCGATCTTCCAACTTTTCGATACCATTTTTGTAGTACGATTTATCCTTTGCCTTAAAAATAGGCATCAGTTTCAGCGATTACCTCTTCATTGCTTTTAAATTTTTTACCAGCGAGCATTCTCTTGAAATCTGAGAACAGGAAAAAGTCACTTGAGGCCGAATCTGGAGAATACGGTGGATGAGAGAGCAATTCGAAGCCCAATTCGTTCAATTTCAGCATGGTTTTCATCGATTTGTGACACGGTGCATTGTCTTGATGAAACAAAACATTTTTTTGAAATTTTGTCCTTCAAACGCTCTAATAACGCTATATAATAGTCACTGTTGATGGTTTTTCCCTTTTCAAGGTAGTCGATGAAAATTATACCATGCGAATCCCAAAATACAGACGCCATAACCTTATCGGCCGATTGTTGAGTCTTTCCACGCTTTGGGTTCGGTTCACCGCGTGCAGTCCACTCAGCTGACTGTCGATTGGACTTCGGAGTGAAGTGATGGAGCCATGTTTCGTCCATTGTTATATATCGACGAAAAAAATCGGTTTTATTTCGATATAACAGCTCCAAACACTGCTCAGAATCATCAATTCGTTGTTGTTTTTGATCGATTGTGAGCTCACGCGGCACCCATTTTGCACAAAGCTTTCTCATATCCAAATATTCGTGAATAATATGTCCAACACGTTCCTTTGATATCTTTAGGGTGTCAGCTATCTCGATCAACTTCACTTTACGGTCATTGAAAATCATTTTGTGGATTTTTTTTCACGTTTTCATCGGTAACAGCCTCTTTTGGACGTCCACTGCGTTCATCGTCTTCGGTGCTCATATGACCAGCACGAAATTTTGCAAACCACTTACGAATCGTTGCTTCGCCCGGTGCAGAGTCTGGATAACATTCATCAAGCCATTTTTTTTGGTATCGGCGGCACTTTTTTTCATTAAAAAGTAGTGTTTCATCAACACACGAAATTCCTTTTTTTCCATTTTTTTCACAATAACAAAAGTAGCTTCACTCAAAATGCAATATCTCACAAACTAATAATCGGACAGCTGTCAAATTTATACACGTATCTTTTGAAGGTTGGTACTAACTGAAAATGGTATGGATTTAATTCTAGTGGCGCCCTCTCATAGAAACGATACGAACTTTTCAGCCGATCTGTTATTGCATTGGTTCGCTATGAAGCGAGTAGAAAGTCTCAGTCTTTTTCAATGGAATGATCATTTTGGATATATCATTCTTTCTACCGCCCACGGGTGAAAAAAATTCCTGGGTAAATCGATTTAGCATTTTTGCAGTTATTTAGCATTAACACACAGTTAAAGTAAAATGTTAATACGATATATTATCAACCAAACATTGAGTAATTCAACATATCTCACATTATTTGCCTGCCGGAAATTCACAGTAAAATTCAATTGGTTCGGAAAAGGCTTGCAGTATTAGATAACTGGGGTGCGACTAAAACTGGAAACTATTTCAGCCGTTCACAGTCACATCAAATACCCAGTTTATTTCTACTGCCATGTGTTTCATAACATCCACAGTAGTTCAGTTGGCAGCACCATTTCAGCGGATTGGAGAAGGTTGCGAATTAATAGTTCGTATCCCCAGTTTTCGTACTTCATTATTTTCATTTTATCAGTCATATTTGAGTCTGTCATTCTTCTAATATAAAGTTAATTGGGTATATTGTTCTGTGCCAAATGTGGACAAAATTGTGTATTTTGATAAAGTGCTTTTCTAAAAGTTTTTGTTTAGCGCTGAGACAGAAACATATAACCAATTAGTTTTCACTATTAACTACACCTTTTTATAAATTATCCGAAAAAAACAGCTACTCGTTTGTGATTTAGATTAACCAATTTCCTCATTTGCAAATTCCTTGCTGCAAGCATAGGATAACTATGAATTTATAACAGCACCGATTTATAAAAGAAAGTTCTGGTAAACAATCAGGTCCACTTCCACTTTTAATTTTCGAAAAGCTTACCGCACATCAAAACACCATGACATTGTGTTTGCTCGAAAAAACAATAATTGTAACACTCGAAAATACCTACAAAAATAGATACATGTTTAAATATTTATGTGGCTCAGTCGGTTATAGAACTGAGTCAAAAATCTTGTTGTTTTAAACGGGTATTCATGGAAATTATTGATCATTTTCAAGACATTTATGGTTATGGTTTTACTTCTTGTGTGAGAGAAAAAAATCAAAACCATTTTAGATAAAACATATTGTTGTTTGAAACGATTCACTTACGACTCACAATCTTCTAAATGGATAATTAAGATACAAGTATTAGGGTGAAGGATGATTGTGTTTATCAATTGATTGGTATTTTGGTCGTTAGAAAAACTCACAAATCTTCTCACTCAGTAATAAGCGATTGCTCGGTTTGCTAACCAAAACTACATTGAATCTTTGTTCGACAGAATATAAAGAAGAAATCACAATAACATTTTTTGCAACAATGTTTCATGGGTCAGCAAAAAAGATGGGAACGACTGCTTAGTCTAATTTAAAATATCCAATCTCGAAATAACGTCCGTAGGAGGAAATTCCCGATGAGTGCAAGCCTGTCGTTGGGCGATAGACGTAGAATGTGTAACCCTTCGGTATCTTGTCTTGCGTTTATACTTCAGCAGTTCAAAAGTTTTTTTCATAATAAATTGATCGCGTTTCTATTGCAGGCTGACTTTAATGAAATTATAGAGCACAAATTTGTTCAGTACGCTATTTTCCAATGCATTCGAACTCAAACAGGATCAAACCTACTGTTCGGTTTTGATATTTACTTCTCGATTGTGCAAATGACAAAATTTTGCTTGTGCATCGTGAAAATCCATACTAACTCGCTCGCAAAGTTGTCGGAATTGATGAATGTAACCAAATTCACTGTTACTAATGTAATAAAAGTATTCGGAGATCGTTTGTCGTTGTTTTGCCTGTAAGTCCAGATCGGAAGGAAATTCATGTCCGGATACCACAAAATCGTTATAAAGAGTGGCCCCTGTTACAAGTGGAATCAGTCGGCTTTCGAGAATGTGTTGACTCAGAATCGTGCAATACGTAATTCAAGTCGGTCGTTCGTGCAAGAAGCTGATAAAGTTTGAACACTGGGTGATGAAATCTACACCGTAATCATCAACCAAAATTTCTATTTTCGAATTTTAAGACATGAACTCTTCCAAGACGCCATAGCTCCGCAAAATAGAAATATATTGGAACATTGTCAAGCGCAAATTCAAAAAGAAACAACAGACTGTTGTCAGTGAGATGCAGTTCGAGACAAACTGGCGGGTATTCGCATTTGCTGAAAAAGCATAAGCTAATATCACTATCTTTACGTTACGTTTTAGACTCGTCAGTGCAGAGCAGTTCAAATCGAACTGCTTACTGCGAACTTAATCTGTTCACTTTGAACCGCTGAGCAGACGTAAAGCTATTGCTATTTGCAACACACTTGTAATAACTACCGAAGTGTTAAGTTTTCCCTGACGTGCCGAACGAAAACAAATAATTTTACGTCTGCTTAGCGGTTCAAATTGAACTTAAATTCACAGTAAGCAATTTGTACTGCTCTGCACTGACGAGTCTAAGACGAAACGTAAAGATAGTGAAATTGGTTATGTGCCCTAGCAACTCAACCCCTAAATGAACTAATATCTATTCCGTATTTTGTATGAATTGAGCTTGAAATATAGACATGATTTGAATCTGGACAGAACATATGAACTATTTCACCAATTTTTGATCGTAACACCCTTCAAGTTTTTATCAGCTCATTTTTATTTTCGTTCTTATTGATTTCACAACAATCGAATGATTTACTATTCAAATCATTTTTGCAACTAATTGTTTGGCTTGATCTTAGATTAGATTCAGCAATGATTTATTGAAAAGTTTCCCACGTGTTAACATAAACTTATCATACAATATACACTTGCTCTGAGCCTGTCTCAGATAGAATTTTTTAGTGACGAAGCCCACAATTTGACAATTTTGAGCTTACTGCCCACCAAAACTGAGCTAGTGCACTCTGGTAGGCTGTAGGGACCACTTTGGGAATCACTGGCATACACAATCCGTTCATTAGCTATAGATACATGAAAATTACCAAACTAATTATCCGAGTTGGAAAGTGATAAAAATGCTTTTTTTATAAGTGATTTTTATTTTAGTTCATTACATATTGTTAAATGTGGTCGATTACAAAACTTATCACTGGATGGCGTTGTTCCTCTTCTCCTAGGAGAAAAGACGCTTTCATTATTATGCATCGGGATGAAGAGGGAAAGAGGAGAACAATGGTCCACTATTTCCACTTTCGTACATTAATTCTGTGTCGCTGTTTTTGTGATTGTTGCAAACATCGTTATAGGGGGTTTCCTTTTTAATTGTTCTTCGCTTAAGTGTTCGGTTCGTTGCTAGCTTCAACTGTCGTAGATTGGTTGCAGATCATTGTTTCCACACCCGTTATTATACTTCAATCACGGTAACTTATATGAAACAAATTCAAGGAACAATTTGAAGACATATCAACGTGTATTATAACTGCCATCAAAGACATCCAATTAACAAGATATCCAGCTTTCACATTTCCCGAACACGCCCTCCGGCGAGTTCGCATCGAATCTCGTACATAAAAGTAGGGGATAGAAATGTCAAATTCGTGCGCGCCAAAATAGCAGCCCTGCACATCCATACAATTGACATGATATGTTGAGTGTAATGCCGTGTGATGGCGTCGCTGAACTGAAGATTGATTTCGCTCTAAACTGACAGGGTCTGCTGCTATGTAACCTGCAAAGCGTAAGAGGCGGAGCATTTGCGATTTGCTGAGGGTTGCAAATATGTTCTCAGTAATGAATTTTTTTTTGATCTAGTGCGTACATTAGTTACAATGAAACAGGAAAAATACGTTTCGGTTTTATTTAACAAAAATTATGCAAATTTTTACCGAACGACACAAGTTTTCATTACATTACATTACAGTTCTGTAAACAGATATACAGTTCATACGGTAAATCTCAATAGTCGCCGAGTACGGTGAAAATCATACAGTTATTGAAATACTCAGTAAGTGTCTTTTTAATAATCAAACGAACGACATCTTAAAGGGTTTGTCGAATGTATTCAGGTGTACAAGTTTATAAAACATCAGAACTACTCAAAGCCTATTATTTAATTAAAGGCAGAAAATAATTTTATTTCACTATGTCCACTTGCTACCAACACATATTGCTCGAGGGTAATTTCTGGTGAACTCTATGGGTTGTGCAGTGTTCTGAAAGACGCTCACAATTCCGGTCAACCGAACATGAAGTTGCAATTTTTTAAATTTTTTCTTGAATATAGCAAAATTTTCTGTGAAAAATATCAAATGTTTTCAAACAGCGGAAGTCTTTTCAAATCCAGAATTTTTACCAAAAGAAAACAAACACAAAAAGTACCGAACCATTCGTTAGATCTATTTGGTTTACAGTTTACGGTAGTTGTTTGACAATTCAAAAAAAATTTGTTGCCGAACAATCGGTAATAAGTGCAAATAGAGTGCATCTCGGTTCGATACTGATTCTTGTTTTTTAGGACAGTCTTGGAAAACAGAGAAAATCAGACATTGTTCGTTCACAGTAATCTATATATATATAAAAATGGATGTAAGGTTGTATGTTTGTAACGCGATAACTTCGGAACTACTGAACGGATTGCCACCAAACTTGGCACAGGTACTTCTGGTATTTCAGAGATGGTTAGGGATTATATTTATATGGGAGGGAGCGTAGCAAGTGTCATAAACAAGGGGGGGTCATGGAAAAATTCATATAACTTGACAAGAATCGATACGCTTTGAAGACCGTAGAACCATTTTGCATACCTTGGATATGACTATATGGGGGGTGGATGTAGTAAGTGCCTTTAAATAGGGGGGTGTAATGTTTAAAATGGCATAATTCCGAAACTACTGAACGGATTGCCACCAAACTTGGCACAGGCACTTCTTGCTCTTCTGAGATGGTCATAAGCGTATTTCTATGGGGGGGAGGGAGCGTAGTAAGTGATCTTAACAGGGGGAGCTCATGAAAAAATTTGTCTAATTTGACGAGAATCGAAACTTTTTTAAAACCATAGAAATATCTTGCATATATTAGATATGATTATATGGGGGGTGGATGTAGCAAGTGCCTTTAAAAAGGGGGGTGTAATGTTTGTAATGGCATAGCTCCGAAATTACTGAACGGATTGCTATCAAACTTTGCACATGTACTTCTTGCTCTTCAGAGATGGTCATAAGCGTATTTTTATGGAGGGAGGGAGCGTAGCAAGTGTCATAACCAAGGAGGGGTCATGAAAAAATTCATATAACTTAATGAAAACCGATATTTTTTGAAAATCTTAGAAACATTTTGCATACCGTAGATATAATTTAATGGGGGATGGATGCAGCAAGTGCCTTTAAAAAGGGGGGTGTAATGTTTGTAATAGCATAACTTCAAAACTACTTAACGGATTGCTATTAAACCTGGCACATGTACTTCTTGCTCTTCAGATATGGTTAAAGAATATTTCCATGCGGAAGAGGGAGCGTAGCAAATGTCCTTAACAAAGGTGGTCATTAAAAATTCTAATTTGACGAGAATCGGTACTTTTTGAAGACACTTTTTGGACAACTTAGATAAGATTATAAGGATATTCTGTTAGGAGAGGGAGTAGTAAGTGCCTCTAAAAAAGGAGTGCAATGTTTGTAACGGCATAACTCCGGAACTATTGCACGAATTGCTATAAAATTTGGTACAGTTATTTCTTGCTCTTCAGAAATAGTCATAAAGGTATTTTTATAGGGGAGGAAGCGTAGCAAGTATCATGACAGGAGGGGACAAGAAAAAAAATTCATAAAATTTGACAAGAATCGATAATTTTTGAAGATCATGCAAACATTTTCTATACCTTAGATATGATAGATATGGAGAGTGAATGTAGCAAGTGCATTAAAAAATACTTTTTGAAGACCATAGATACTTTTTGCGCAACTTAGGGTATTCGTGTGGGGTGGATGTAGTACGTCCCTCTAAAAAGGAGATATAATGTTTGTAGCGGCGCAACTCCGGAACTACTGAACGGATTGTTATCAAATTTGGCACAGATACGTCTTGCTCTTCAGAAATGATCATTAAGACATTTTCAGGGAGGAAAGTGTGTAGGAAGTGTCCTTAACATGGGGGGAGAGAGTCAATGACGAAATTTGAAGAGAATAGACATTTAGACTAGAAGGAGGGGTTTTTGAAAATAGATTTTAATCTCCCATTTTTTATAAAACAAGAGAGTGGCAAGAATTACAAGGTCGTCTTTTCTTTAAATAATTTCAAAAGATCTGGTTTCATTTTGCCGGGGAATTCAAAGAACTAAGGGAAAATATGCTTTATCTGCCTATGAACGCAAGTGTATTTAAGTCTCAGCATAACTACGAAACAGCTAAACGAATCGCCACCAAGTTTGGTACATGTACCAAAGGTGGGAATCGATATTTTTTTAAAAACACAGATATACTACACTACTCAGGGTAATCATGGAGGAGATCTGTAGTAAGTTCACTGTTAAAAAGGAAGTTGAATCAAAATAGATTATAAGGTTATTTTGCGGGTGAGAGAGTGGAGTAAGTGCCCCGAACATGGAAAGTGTAAGGGAAAATTGATCGGATTTTACGAAATATTGGTATTTCTTTACGAGTACAGCATATTTCTAGCAACTAAGTGATGTTCACAAAAATATTCACAAGAGGGAGGGGGAATAAGTATTCTCAACATTGATCTGAATTGACGAAATCATATAATCATTTATGTAAATTGTGCATTTTATTATCTTATTTGAGAAAACTGTCGACTCAAGGAGATGGAAACAACATTTGTATTAACTGAATCATTATTCTATAAGTTTTCCTCCCCGATAAACGGCCAGAATGGTTAAAGCCTTGGTGAAAAAAATTATATAAAATGTTATTCTATAGTACGAATGTAGCTATGATGTTAAACAACCTTTCGTTATAAAATAATCATTATCAGATGGAAAATTTTGAACAATTCATGATGTCATAAAATTTTTATAAAGAGGAGGGAGTAGCAAGTGATTATATCCATGGAAGCCAAAGGTATTGTAGATCGATTGTGACGAAAATTGTAATACATATGAAACTCGGAGGTTACTAAGAAGGTATTTATAGAGAGAAAGGTGTTTTAAATGTTCCTAACAAAAGGGTTCAAATATAAAACTGACCCAATTTGTCGAGAATGCCATGAAAATTATGATTATTTTGAGGTCTGAGATGGGACACTGATCATTCGCAATCTGAACCTGAACGGAGTATTGTTCGACCGGGTTTCCGTCTAAGTTATGTTTCACTACAATCAGAGTATTTCACTAAGCAGTACAACTTCGAGAATTCTTTCGGCCTTCCCTTCACGAAACATTTCCGAGCAACGCCGGGTAATTCAGCTAGTTATCTATAATATAGTTTTATGTATTGGAATCGATACGCAGAAATATTTCCAAGCAGTAGGTGTAATGATAACGAAAATCCGTTGAGTTGTAGATTTCCAAAGTTATTGTTTGAACGGTTTTGTTATCCGTATTTCGAATTCATATCGCTACAGTTAATAAAAATACATAGTCCTACGTCAAAAACTGCCACGTGGCATTTTATTGAGTGTGCTTCGCTACTGCACTGGACGTTCAGACTTTAGAGATAATTTTGAACATAGTTCAGGAATGTGACTTGTTTATATTATGAAAACAGTATTTTCAAAACGATAATTTCTGGAAACAACCCGAAAGTCTGATCATTCTATTGTTAGTAAACAACATTCCGTAAGATCCCTCAAAAAATGTTCGTATATCAAAAGAAATGTTAGAAAAAGCATGCCCCATTCCAAAAAAATTTCTCCATAGGACGTAGTAAATAAATTGATAACACACATGATTTTCTTTCGGTTGATCTTTCTTTCTAATCAGAGCTTGATTGTTCGTGGATTTCGAGCCTGGCCGAGGAATTTGGTGGGATGAAATGAAAAGAAACCATGCGTGTTTTAATCGTCCTTTTATTGATTGCCCTGATAGGGTGTGTGCGGTATTCATTGACTTCAAGCTCATTTTTTTCCTTATAAATATAATTCGATTTGTTCGCAAGTCGCAAGCCCAATTATCGGGCGGTGATGTTTTGTTTTTTTTTTATTTTAGGAGGAATTTTAATACACAATTAATTTTAGTTTTGGCTAAATCCAAAAAAACGTATTTCTAAAATATAGGGAATGTCCTGTAAAAATGCACTAAACTGTCGGAAATGCCACCTGTGTTGTGATTGATTGACGTAGTACTCTAACTCTTAATAATACTTTCAAAAACTTTAGGTTCTATGTATAGGTAGTAAACGCAAGATACGTGCTAGATAAAAACTTATCGAACTAAACCTTGCCGATA
The DNA here is from genome assembly GCF_030247185.1 of Malaya genurostris. Lineage (NCBI taxonomy): Eukaryota > Metazoa > Arthropoda > Insecta > Diptera > Culicidae > Malaya > Malaya genurostris. Next base: position 85,946,123 of record NC_080571.1, read on the forward strand.
ATAATAATCGCAATTTGTGTGTTACAATGTTTTTGTGTGTGTGTGTTTGTGTGTTGGTGTTAGACTCTACTACGTATGTTGAAGTGAGCGTTTGTCTGGATATGTGTGCTTAAACCGTTATCTTAGGGCACCTCTTCGAGGACACTACAAACAGTAAAGGATAATTCGAGTACGCAAGCAAAGCGCATCCCTAAGCGTGTGTCTCACCGTTTGCGAAGCCATGTGCAAAGTGAGTTTTTTGTTTTCCGTCGGTAGTTCCGTTGCTGGCATTAATATGCATAATCTCGCTAATGTGGTGCACAATTAGGTCAATCGCAACTGTAAAAATGATACCATAATAAAGCAAAAAACGGTAGCAGACTAGTGTATAGGAATAGATAGAAGAAAACTATTATTGAAAGCATTAGAACGTGGGAGCCTCCGAGCGTCATACTAGATAGCGTATAGGATAGAGTTACACTAAATGAAGCATAGGTTTAATTTATTTCAAACTAATTTAACCCGAAGCTTTTTTGTTAGAATTCTTTGAATTAACTTCTACAGAAAGGCTTCGTAACTGTTATACAATTGTGCCATAATAACCACAGTACAAAATAAGTAACCCTTTGCCTTTTGTAATCGTGCATAGAACCTAACTCACGTTATAACAGGAGTAGTAGTATTGACAGAGAAAAAAGGACGATCATTCTTACCTGTATTGTCAGCCCCACGTGGAATGATAACATCAGCAAATTTTTTAGTCTGGAAAAACATAGCAAAAGTTAATTTCTTTCCACAAGTTCCCGGAAGATACAGGATACTTACCGGGGAGCAAAACTCTTCGAAAGCCGGCTTCACAAACGACATATAGGCATTCAACACTTGGTCCAAATCGCGCCCTCTTTCGTTGATGTCCCTTGGCACTGAAAATGAAGCAATGACGTTGATCGGTTAGATTAGATTATCATGTTTTTCTTTTCAACATTAGGCTCTTGTACAAATTTTGGGAGCATAGTGTCAAAAAGATCGTACTGACAGCTAAATTAAAGATAATAAAGGGTGAACACCAACTAATGTATATATTTTTTATAAAATTTATGAAATTTTGGGAAAAACTAGTTTAGAGTGTAACGTTTTCTTGTATCAGACCCTGTCAGCTTGAAGCGAAACCAATCTTCAGTTCAGCAACGCCATCGCACGGCATCACATTCAAAATATCATGTCAACTGTATGGGTGCGCAGTGCTGCTATTTTGGCGCTGATGAATTTGACATTTCTCTCCCTTACTTCTATGTACGAGATTCGATGCAGACTCGCCTGAGGGCAAGTATGGCAAAGAAGGATGTTGCCAATGATTTATTCGGGAAATGTGAGAGCTGAATATCTTGTTAATATGATGTCTTTGCTTGTATGCAATTTCGTCACAATCTGCACGGAACCTCTCGCGATGGTGAAACAACCAAAATATTAGTTGTTTTTCTGAATTTGATTGGTTGAAATTTGGTACAACTAATCGATTGTTGTTTTTTCTAAACTGCCATTTTTGTTTTTCGATTAACAGAAACGATGGTTGAAATAACAAAATTTTTGGTTGAAAGAAGATGCTGTCAGTTAGTCAAGACACACACCTTTCAATTTCAATAAACAAAATAATAATAAGTTACAACAACCGACCTTGTTTTTGATTTAACAGTTATGTGAATTGAAAAACAAATCGGTTTTAGTTGTTTTAGATATTACGATTAGTTATTTCAACTTAAGCAAAATTATTGATTTTGAATGACAATAAAATATTCCTTATTGATATACGCTCTGATTTTTTAAATGAAAATTCGATATGTTAAGATATATAAAAAAATATGTAATGTTTATAAATAGTATATTATATTATGACGGTATAAATAAAAGTTTTTGTTGTTGTAGTAACAACATAATAACAAAATAGACTAGAAACACGGTTTTTATTCACTGAAGTAATGATTGTTGATTTTTTAGAAAGTAACGCATCAAATAAATTGATTTCTATGATTGGTAACTGATTTGCGGAAAACTAGTATATCAATTCAAAGTCTAATGAGATCCTATGTTCCCAAAATTTATTTTTAATTTTTAGTTTTCGGTAAAGGATCACACTCATATCCTATCAAGCCAAGTATTATTTTTAACGAAGCAGAAAAATGATATTACCTTCCATCTATCGGTATGATAAAACCTTTCTCAGCCCTTGTTTTATATTAAATATATTATTCATTGAAACCATTTTTATTTTTGTTTTTTATATACTGTATTTTAGTAGTGCTGGTGTCAACAAAACTTTCTAATTGTGACCACTATATTACTTGCGAACAAAAAGTCGAACCGAATGCACTGATTTTTATTTTTTGAGCCATTGCAACTTACAGTTTCAACAGATTATGTGAATGAATATTAAACATTTTCAATTTAATCACTTTGTTCATACAATTTTTGTACATGACTTGAAGATAACATGATGCTTATTCATTAACATGCATTTCACGATGGAGAATCAAGTTGATTTTAAGACCAAAATTCAAATGCATACAATTCACTGGGTTCTAGTTTTGGTTAAACACGTTTTGTTTTTTTTTTGTATCAATCGTTGCTTCTTGTAACACCAGAGCAGTAAAGATGTAAATAATTTATCATCACATTAATATTCTGACAACTAGTGTAATGATAAACATTAATCTACTATCATTCAAAAGTTACTCTTCACGAGTTTTACAAACGTATAATAAGCGAATTTTGTTTGCATGGAAATGTTTAAGAAACGCGTTTGAATTTCAACTAAAGTAATGGTTGATTTTCCATTGCGTTTTTTGTTTTGCTTTGTGCTCTTTTTGAAATTAGACAGCATTAAAAACAACATATTTTTCAACTACTTCAATATGTGCAAATCAAATAGCAAATTGGTTTAATCAAATAATTATTAGTTAAAACAACAACTGCAAAAATCAAAAATTGCGAGATCGCAATTTTTTGATTGGAGGGTTTTCCGTGTGGTAAGTGATTATTGATGTGGAATCCACGCAAGTTCAAACTGTTGGTGTAGGACTTCACTACCGTTTACTATATATGGGACAATTATGTGTATAACGGCATTGCACAATTATTGTCAAAATTACAGTTAATTCTTGAAAAGGATCGCTTAGTTTGTTGATGTTTTAAATATGGGGTGCAGGATGATCAAGATCATCGAGCATTTGCTTCGAATGTAAAGAATCTGTAGAATGTCGATAAAACGATTGCATCTTGTCATCCGGCGAAAGGCGCATAAAATAAGGTTCACTTGCTGACATGCACAGCAACGTTTTCTACGGCATTAACAAACCATAAAGAGTTCAAATTGATTAAATATTAATTTCAAATTATTTAATAGGTGTGGGATTTGATTTTAAAATATGCACAAAAAAGAGAAAATTGATTAAATCTTTATAGGAATCGATAGAACGATCAAAATAATTTAATGTTTGAAGCAGATTTGGCACACTCTCCAATATATCGGCCAGTATTTCTCGAATAAATGCTTAAATATTGGCATCAATCGTTGCTGGTTTATCCTTGTAGACATGACACGGCCGCACAAGAAATAGTTCAAAAGCGTTTACCAAAGGCGGCTCTCAATATGGTCAATTTGCATTGACCATATTGAGAGCCGCCTTTGGTAAACGCTTTTGAACTATTTCTTGTGCGCATGTCGTGTGGGATGTGGCACCGTCTTGTTGAACTCACATGTCAGACATGTCCAATTTTTTTGTATTTTGGGCAAAAAATCGTCAATCATCACAGTAACGTTCCACCCATTGTCGCCTTTGAAAAAGTACGGCCCGATGATGCCACTGCCCCATAATCCACACCGAATAGTGACTTTTTTAGGATAAATTGGTAGCTCTTGCAATGCTTCTGGCTGGCCTTCACTACAGATGCGACCATTTTTCTTGTTGACGTATCCATTCAACCAGAAAAGAGCCTCGTCGCTTCGATTTCGATAAAAAGAGGAGAAAGGCCTCGTCGTTTTCGATAAAAAGTGGATATTACTACAACTTTGTCAGAGCCCATTTATGATTAAATTATAGACAAAACTGACCAAGTTTTACAATGAAACAAGACACGATTTACGCATGATCTGTCAAAAACAGTGTTGCAAAAAAAAAACCAGCAAAAAAGGCTTGGTTTAAATAGTAGCTTTTATACTACATGGAATGCAAAGTAAAGCGATACATACGAATTTCATTATTTTTGTTTTCTTTCTAAACGATTTTTGCATTGCAAAATCCGTGTCAGGTTTTTGTATTGAAGGTTTTTTATCTGGTTTTTCGTATTTAACGGTAACGTACTAGAACGGGGTTATTCAATCCGATTTTCATTGCGAATTTAGGATGCCCTGAAAAGGACCGTTCACTTTGTTGGCAGTTATTTTGACAATAGTTGTGTAGTACTACGTCAACAGTTCGATTGACTTCGTAGGACTGTCTCTTGTAGTTTTTATTTTTAAGCTAGTACGCGACGGGTTCGTGTTTAAGAGTTTGCTTTGCGAGATCGGATCTGGATTAAAAATATTGAATAATCGATCGATTAATTCAGTAATCGAAAACTAATCATCTGATAATCGATTAAAAATAATTCGATAAATTTCATTCTAATATTGAAATCGAAAATTTTTAAAAACCGACATCAGATAATTGATAGATAAACCGAGTCATCGATTTATAATCCTAATATTCGAAAAAAATCAACCAATCGATTAAAAAATTTACATCCGATTATTGAAAAATCAAACAATTAAAAATGCAACATCCCTAGTCAAGTTTCGGGGATTCCGGAGATTAAACACAAAAACGGGTCAGGTCCGGGCGCAAAAATTTTTTTTTTCTCTGGATGGGGTCGTTTTTGGACTTGGAAAAAATAGGTGGATGGGTGATGTCAGAGGGGTAACCCGATGACGTCAGTTCGACCGGTCAGGGACAAGAATCCTACTACTGAACCAGAATCCAAAATCTGGACATAAATTCATAATCTGAATTCTGAACCGGGATTCAGCTACTGAATTCTGAATCTGAATTCTGGAACTGAATTTTGGAATTGGATTATAGAACTGAATTCTGAATCTGGATTCTGCACACAGAATTCCAGCACTGAATTCTGCATTCTGCACTATAACCATAATCTACCTTTACGATAATTCAATCAGATGTTTAGTCTTTCATTTTCTGTGGTACATTATTTTTATTTCAGTCAACCGGCTGAGCTATGACCTTTTAAAGTTACTGTAGCGTAGAAATGTACCCTATGAGAGCTTTTACGTTAGTGTTTTGTTGAAGGCGCAAATTTGATTATAACTTTTTTCGTAAGCAATACATCTAAACATAGTAAACGAGAAAAATGTAATTTTTTTTGGGATACAACATTGCTGAATAATAACAGTGTCTATCTTTTACATACAAGTAACCATTAGAAAGTTCTAGAGTTATGGCAAAATTAAGGTAAAAAGGGAATTTTGACGTTTCATTTATAAAGCTTCTTTGCGATAGAGTTTGGAATAAAAGTGTACGGTTTATTTATAATACATAAAAATTTAGTAATTTTGGACAGATTCCAATTCTGGAGTAAAAACGAATTCATTTAATCTAGAACGTGACTCGATTGAAGTTAAAGTGAAAGAGAATATTAGTTAGTTAAAAATGTGATGTGCTACAGTGTAGACGTCATTGGCATGTAATTTTCGATTCGGTAGTAACGGGGTAAACTGTGCAAAACTGAAGCAAAAGTGTACTCCGATTTTCTCAGAGATCGATTTTCTTCAACTTAAATTCAATTTGAAGGTCCTATAGTCCTATAACCTTTGCTATTGAATTTCATCTTGATCCGACTTCTGGTTTCGGAGTTACGGGGTAAAATGTGCAAAATGAACTGAAAAAGTGCACTCGATTTTCTCAGAAATTGCTCATCCAATGTTCACAAGCTAATATGCAAATGAAAAGTTCTACAACCCCATATATAACACTATCAAATTTCATTAGGATACGACTTCCGGTTCCGTAATAACAGGCTGATGAGTATAAAAATTTCATTTTCATTAGCGTGTTTTTATACATGACACGGAAAAACCAAACCAAATATATTTAAATAGCCGTATAATTCTTCAATTAGGCAGGTATGATTAGTTGCTGACCAAATATGTTGATTTTTCGGTATACCGGATCATCGTTTCTGGTTCCGGAAGTACCACAAAAGTTCTTGTGTACTCGAAACCGGAAATCACTCCAATTTCTCAGAAACGGCTAAACCGATCTTCGCAAACTCAAATTTGAATGAAAAGTATTATGTTTCCTTGAGTTAAGGTAATTATATTAATTATTATTATTATTAATTATATTTAGATCCGGCTTCCGATTCCAGAAATGCAACCTGTCATATAAAGCGATAACGAAAAAAATGTAAAAATCCTTTTAAATTTGATTCAAATCTATTTTAATTAATAGGTTATGCTAGTAGCTGGCCAAACGAACCGATTTCAGCTATGTCGGTTCCCAGCTCCCAGTTTCGGAAATATCGGAAATAGTAGTCGAAAGCTCAAAAACGGAACTCTCCAAATTTTCTCAGAAGCAGCCTAGTCGATTTGCACGAGCCTAGACTCAAATAAAAGGGTCAATGTATATAAAAAACAGACTGCTTTTGACCTTTGTTCGGATCTCACTTCCGGTTCCAGATGTGTTTAAATTTTTAAACCACAAAAACCAAGAATTTCTATCAACTTGAGTCAAAACTAATTAAGGGCCAAACAAAATTTTTTGTTCCTATTCAATATTAAAAAAAAACTCTTTTAAGAATCCCTCATTATTATTATGAAAACCTGAGTTATATGAGAAAGGCATTATAACACCACTAGGTGGATTAAAACAGGGTTTCCTTGAATATCATCGAGGAGAATGTTCGCTAGTGAACTTTTTACAACTGATCTTGATCATAATTTTGTATTGAAATTTTCAGTTGTATGACATAATCTTAAATAGTTCAGAATGAAACTTTTCTAAAAATGTTTGGTATCAACTAGTATCAAAGGGGAAAACTGATGACGCGCGTTTTCCTTTCTTTATTTTTGATAGCTCAAAGCTCAGTGATCTGTAGAAGAATATATATAATTGAAAAAGCTGTCTGGTTTGACCCATATCAGTACCAGCCAATTAGAACGCGTTCTGAATACGAGAACAAAATATCTGCATTTGTTTGAAACTAGTTTCGAATCTCGTTTCAACGTTGTTGAAATGAAAATCGAGTCAGTTTCGAACCTCGAATCCTCGTTGCTAAGTGTTGCTAAGTAAACCAACACAATTTCGTGAAAAGTGTTTGTTTGATGAAACTATTCTGGGTCAGTTTCAGTTTTCTCAAGTGAAAACTACATTAGTGTCAGTAGGATCGTAGTACTAGCCATGCAATGATTCTGTACGCTAAGAATCGACTGCGGAGCCTGTTGAAACAGAAAGCCCAAAATCCACGAAAAGGAATGTAATGCCAAGACTTTACTTTGCTTGTTCGCTAATCAATCGATTAGCTTTCTTGATTGTGTAAAACTTCATTACTTCTTGTGGATGGCTTTCGCTGTCTTATTTATTTATTTATTTATTTTGGGGAGCAGAGAAAAGCCCGATGGAGATGAAATATAGCAATCTCTCTCTCCAGCAGGCATAAAACCTCTTCATCTTCAACAGATTACAATGATCCAACAGATACATTTACGTTTAAAACTAACAATTAAAACTAACAGTTAAAGCTAAACCACTAACCCTATAACTAGTTGATGTGTTGAGATTACAGCATTACAGAGCGGCTTCCTTGACTTGTGAAAGTATTGTTAAATTTTTGATAGCATCGCAAAAACCATTCAATGTTCAGCTTAAAATAAACGACTTTAATAAAAATCAGATGTGAATCCGACCTTATATTTGGGTGTGTTAAATATTTATCGACACCAACTAAATTTCTGACTTTTCGAATCACAGATTACCAGAATTCAAGTGATTATCAAGTCAAATTTCAACTAAAATTTTAGTTGTTATTCCAACCGAAAGTTTTTCCGTGTTTGGATTGTTTTGGCTTAGTTCTATATTTTCTTGTTTGTAAATCTGTTTCCTATTAATTTCAACTGTTCTAAACTGCTGCCACCGGAGACCGGAGACCGGAGACCGGAGACCGGAGACGACTTAGCTGGAATAGGCCAGGGACATTTCACCGAAATGATCGTTTCGCTGAATCGTACAATTGCCTTAATATTGTATTGGAATTGATTAAAAAAAATGAAAGATAATCGTGTTCACGCCTGGCCTAAAATCGTACGTCTGAAATATTTCCTAATTTAAATAACGGAGAAATTCATTTCCTTATTCCTCGTTCAGCAAGAATAATCTCTGGATTGATTATTTCAGATTGATTTATGATCCTCAGAGTGAAATTCCCAGGAAAGCTACTAGTTGATTTTATTACCTGCTAAGCATCAAAGCATTTACTCTAGTGTATCTACCAGGCCAGTTTTTATTGTACTTTTTCGTTAACTGAGCGCAAATGAAAAAAGTGTCCAATGAGATTACACCGCTTCGTTTGTGATATTGTACTGAAAAAACTATGGCAAACAAATTTAGCTTTGAGTAGACCGGGAAAACGAGGAAAACTAACAGGTTTGTATGGGAGAGGCCGCTGCGATCAAAAACAAAATAGGCAGTAGAAGCGTCGGGCAGTAAAACAGCCGTTCCTATATGAGAGATTGCTAGACTCGAATGCAATACTACAATTCATTTACGGTTGTTTTATCATCTAAAAACTGAGTGATATTAATGTTCTGTAGTTCTTCAGTACAAAAATCTTTATGCCGGCTTTCAGCATTCAGCGAAGTAACTTTCGGTGAAATGCACCCATCTCATGGGAACTTCCTCTCTGAACTCAGTCGGTATTATTCTCACTTGTCCTGTATGTGAATCAATGATTTAGTCACAAACTAAGCCCGGCATTCAGTATTGACTAGCAACATCTTTGACGAGTAATCCACAAAAACGAAAACCTAGCCTAATACCGCGGTATCACCAAACTCCCTCCCACGTGTCGAAAACATAACTTACCCCGTCTGGCGAGTCTGGTATCCGAATCCGTATCCACAAACAGCTTCATATGGAACAAATCCCGTATCTCCGGAAAGTAGAATACCAATATTCCCTCGAACAGCACCACATCGGCCGGATAGATGATCAACTTGCGGTCCGGACAGACCGAATTCGTCCGGTAGTCGTACTCGTTGATTTCCACTTTCTGTCCCTGCAGGACCGCTTGCAGTGTTTGCAGCATCAACTGCTCATTGAAGGCGTCCGGATGATCGAAGTTGAACTGTCCCCGTTCGGCCCGTAACTTTTCGGCTGCCGTTAACTCCCGGTAGAAACTGTCCTGGCTGATGGTGACGACCTGTGGCAAAAGAGATTTACATGTAAACAAACACACACAGACACATATACGCATGCTGATATTGATCGCGATAGTCGTCTTCAGAGCGCTTCGCATTACGTAAATATTTATGATGGAACACGATCTAGAGAATGAAAAACCAGACACTCACTTGTCGTTGTGCGTGATCCATATCGGCTTGGCCAAGTTGTTCCATTATTCTCTTGCAGACGGTAGACTGAAAATAAAATGCAAATTAACCAACACAGGTATTTGCTTTTAAGAAAAATTCTTTTCGCCTCTGCGGGGACCCTCTCAAGGCCATCGGCCGTCGTGAATCGATTTAAGTTTTAGTGAATAATAATAAGCTAATTTTTTTTCTTGGACCTACCTTCCCGCTTGCAGTTCCACCGGCCACTCCAATCAGGAACGGTGTTTTGACGCCGTTTTCAGAACCGTTTGACTTCATTCCGTTAGTTTTCTGCTCGCTAGCACTAGCACTTTCTGCCATTCAGGTTTGCAAATCGTGGCGTTTTTGTCCAATTTTCACTCGCTTGCGATCAATCTTTTTACCGAATCGTAGAAGGGATGAGTCTGATATGAGCCACTTCTGTCAGAATGCTGGTGAGATGAGCATATTCAAAGCTCTGACGGATGGTGACATTAAAAACAGCTGTCCGCACGACGAACATTCCCGTTACGGATGGTGTAGTGAGACACGGGATTAAAGCGCTATAAAAGCTCTATAACAGCTTTTCCTCAGCTTTATTTATGGTACAATCTTGCATACAAGTTATGTTGCATGCGCCGAGTGGTAATGTCGACTTACGACTTTCGTGCAAAGGATTTTTCCTGGCTGCATTTTGATATATCATTGTGATAACCTGAATACTGTTGTGTTTTGCAAAAATACTCCGCTGATTACTTCAATTTAATGGAATGTTCCACTTTGACCCGAAACTATTACAATTAATTTTTTTTTCGTTTTTCGTCTTCGACTCATCAGTGTTGTAGCAGTTTAAATTAAACTGCTAGATTTACCTAGCAGTTTGATTTAAACCACCAAGCAGGCGCAAAATTCACTCTATGTGAGTGACGCCTTTCAGATTATTACGCCGACGTTCAATGTCTTTCCTGAAGTCTTGAGAGTGAACGAGTGACGACTTGCTGACCACCAACAATTGTGAACATGTAGGGTTTGTTTGATTCAAACTGCTACATCACTGATGAGTCGAAGATAAAACGCGAAAGAAAAGTAAATTCATTAAATGCATTTCGAACAACTTACACGCAGAGCAGGGGAGCTTGTTTAAAATAAAAAAGTAACAATCAACAGATTTTTAATTATGGTTTCTGTTAATTTCAAGCTAAGATTGTTTTGAACCGAATTCTCCCTTCTACATCAATAATTATATCTGTTTGATTTGCAGTAAAACTATGATCTTGGCTAACGAAAAAATGATTCGGTTTATTTATTCAACCCTTCATTACATGCCAACCAAAGTTGAGTTGATGTTATTGGCATTGCATTTGTTGATTCAATTATGTTTTACGTTTACATAAAGAAAAACCTTTTTTAGTCGACCTAGTGGTGTAATGATGCCGTTCTCATCTTACTTATATTTTCAAAAATAACACTAGCAGATTCTGTGAAGAATTTTTCTTTCAATTTTGAATAAAATAAGAAACTTTCTTTGAGTATAAACTAACATAACCTTTTCAATTTGTAAACAGTCAATAAAAGTTTTTTTTGTTTCGATTATAGAGGTTTTAACCTTAAGGTCATTCGCCTCTTCGGACCAGAAAAACTTTCTGACCCTATGTGCGTTGGGAATCGAACCCAGGCGGGCTGCGTGAAAAGTATCGACTTACCCATCACGCTATACCCGTCCCCAATAAGAGTTTTACAGTTATTCACAAAATTGATCCTACACACGACAAAATATCACATTTTGTTGTTCAATTAGTAAGTTACGAGTAACAAAATATATGTAATTTCAATGTTATACATTTTATGAATTGGATTAATATACATTTTATTTAAATATTAAGGTTCTTCCCATTTGGTGGTTCGATTGCAACAAAATACGACTTAGTTCTATCTCACAAAATTGGTCGTACACTCATTATGGAAATCTGCATTATTAAGTGTAGCTGGGGAATGCGGATTGGAATATCATATTTAGTACTTAGTGTGGCCTCGCTTAGCGTCGATTACGGCTTACAAACGACGGGGCATTGGGTCCACTAGTTCTTTGCGCAAGATGCTCGGATGTTTCCCATACTTATTTTATTTTCTGTTTCAGCGTGTTTTTGTTTGATGTGTTAGTACACCCAAACCTCCGTTTACGAACACTTTTTATACGTAACGTCTTTTTACGTACCTCTTTTTACGAACCAAATCCCAAATAACGTAAACTTTTTTTACGAACCTACTTCGTAAAAAGAGGTTTTGTCATTCATCGAAAGCGATTTCCGACTCCATTGAAACTACTACAATATAGGTATTTTTGGAACGGGTTTAAAGAGTAGATTCCGGAAAATGATGTTTGAGGTATTTTGGAAATCCGAGATGGCGACTTCCGGTTGATTGATATTCCTTGAAAACCCATACAATATGGGTATTTTCGGAACGGAATTGATGAGTAGATGTCAGAAAACGATGTTTGAGGTAGTTTTGAAATTCAAGATGGCGAATTCCGGTTTGTTGATATTCTTTGAAAACCTATATAATATAGGTATTTCCGGAACAGGGTTAATGAGTAGATGTCGGAAAATGATGTTTGAGGTGGTTCTGAAATCCAAGATGTCGACTTCCGGTTTATCGATATTCCTTGAAAACCCTTGCAATATGGGTATTTTCTGAACGGAATTGATGAGTAGATGTCGAAAAATTATGTTTGAAGTGGTTCTCCAATCCAAGATGGCGACTTCCGGTGTGTTGATATTCCTTGAAAACCCATACAATATGGATATTTTCGGAACGGAATTGATGAGTAGATGTCAGAAAACGATGTTTGAGGTAGTTTTGAAATTCAAGATGGCGACTTCCGGTTTGTTGATATTCTTTGAAAACCTATATAATATGGGTATTTCCGGAACGAGGTTAATGAGTGGATGTCGGAAAATGATGTTTGAGGTGGTTCTGAAATCCAAGGTGTCGACTTCCGGTTTATCGATATTCCTTGAAAACCCTTGCAATATGGGTATTTTCTGAACGGAATTGATGAGTAGATGTCGAAAAATTATGTTTGAAGTGGTTCTCCAATCCAAGATGGCGACTTCCGGTGTGTTGATATTCCTTGAAAACCCATACAATATGGATATTTTCGGAACGGAATTGATTAGTAGATGTCAGAAAACGATGTTTGAGGTAGTTTTGAAATTCAAGATGGCGACTTCCGGTTTGTTATTATTTCTCGAAAACCCTTACAATATGGGTATTTTCGGAACGGGGTAAATGAGTAGATGTCCGAAAATGATTTTTGAGGTGGTTCTGAAATCCAATATGGCGACTTCCGGTTTGTTGATATTCCTTGAAAACCGATACAATATAGGTATTTTCGGAACAGAATTGATGAGTATATGTCAGAAAATAATGTTTGAGGTAGTTTTGAAATTCAAGATGGCGACTTCCGGTTTGTTGATATTTCTTGAAAATCCATACAATATGGGTATTTTCGGAACGGTATAGTGTTTTAAAGGAATAAAGTGTTAAAGGAAAATTGCAAAAACTTTCAAAAGATAAGAATCAACCGGAAGTCACTGTTTTGCATTTCAAGACCACCTCAAATATAATTTTCCGACGTCTACTTTTAAATCTCTTTCCGAAAGTATCCATATTGTAAGGGTTTTCAAGGAATATCAAGAAACCGGAAGTTGCCATCTTGGAACTAAGCACCACCTCAAACATTGTTTTCTGACATCTACTCATCAATCCCGTTCTGAAAATACCCATTATGTAAGGGTTTTCAAGGAATATCAAGAAACCGGATGACACCATATTGGATGACAGAACCGCCTCAAACATCGTTTTCTGATATCTACTCATCAATCCCGTTCCGAAAATATCCATATTGTATGGGTTTTCAAGGAATATCAATAAACCGGAAGTCGCCATCTTGAATTTCAAAACTACCTTAAACATCGTTTTCTGACATCTACTCATCAATTCCGTTCCAAAAGTACCCATATTGAAAAGGTTTTCAAGGAATATCAACAAACCGGAAGTCGCCTTCTTGAATTTCAAAACTACCTCAAACATCGTTTTCTGACATCTACTCATCAATTCCGTTCCGAAAATACCCATATTGCAAGGGTTTTCAAGGAATATCAACAAACCGGAAGTCGCCATCTTGGATTTTAGAACCACTTCAAACATCGTTTTCCGACATCTACTCATCAATTCCGTTCCGAAGATACCCATATTGTTAGGGATTTTAGGCAATCTCAATAAACCGGAAGCCGCCATCTTGGATTTTGAAACGAACCCAAACATCATTTTCTTGCACTTACTCTTCATATCCGTTCCGAAAATAAACATATGATGCGCGGTTTCCACAATAATCACACAAAACTTTTTTTACGAACCAAATCCCAAATAACGTAAACTTTTTTTACGAACTTCCTCTTTTTACGAACCCCCGTTTAGTTCGTAAATGGAGGTTTCGGTGTATCCTTGAACCGCCGATTAATTTTATTCCATGGGTTTTCGATGGGATTCATGTCTGTTGACTGTGGTAACGCAAAGCCTAGGTGTTACATTCCTGTAGTGGAATTTGACCTTCTGTTTCAACAGACTTCGCAGCCGATTCAGAGTGTACAGAACCATTGCATGGCTAGTGCTACGATTTTACTGACACTACGAATCCTTCCAGGTCGGGGCTCGAACATACGACAACTGGTTTGTAAGACCAGCGCCCTATGCATTGAACCGCCAATCCGGGACACCTGGACCTGGTGACTGTGGTGGTGTTTTTAATTGATTAGGAACGTAATTTAATGTAACAGTCATTCCCGAACAACATGTGAGGTGTGTTTTGGATCATTGTCTTGTTGGAAACAATATCCTGATGATAGTTCTAATTGTTGTGCACTTGGTTTTAGGTTACGTTTTAGGATATCCATATATAGCATTTTGTCCATATACCGGTCGATAAACTCCAGTGTTCCTGTGCCTGAAAGCTGCCATACAACCCCACAACATAACACAGCCACCACCATGTTTCACTGTTGGTCTAAAATTTTTATATTTGAGCTCTTTATTCGTCTCTCTCCGAACAATTTGTATGCCATCAAATCCAAAGCAATTTATTTTTGTGTCATCAGTGAATATTACCTGATTTCAAAACTCCAGCGGTTTATTTACGTAGGTTCTGGCGAACTCAAGTTGCTACTTCTGATTTACTACTGATATGAATGGCTGTTTACGGGCAACATGACCATGCAGATTAGATTTCCAAAGAACGCGGCGAACAGCTTCAGTTGAAATAGGTCAGTTGATATGATGCGACACTTCCGCCGTCAATTTAGGTTCACTTATTTTCGGGTTATTTCGTATTTTGCGAACTATAAACCGTTCGTCAACTTCCGATAGGATCCGTTTTCTTCCCCTTTCTGCCTTGTTCTTCAGAGTTCCCTCGTATTTCCAGTTGTCAATGATATTCTGTACGGTGGAATGTGATCATCCAACGATTTCTCCTATTTCGCGTAAGGATTTTCCTTTACAGCGCAAGGAAATGATCAATTTTCTTGTCGAAATGTCTTTTTGCTTTCTTTTGCCTTTCATTACAAAAAAATAACGGTTTTCTCTGTATCTCAATTTATAACTCTCAAGCCAAAGTTAAAACGAACTATTATTGTTGTTTTCTCTAACACTGACAGCTTACACACAAAACGCAACCAAAAACCGCTGCCATTTCGCAATGGTTCAGAATCTGTCAATTTTTATGGCTGCGTCCTGTTGTTAACACTTTTCTCTAACCACTTGTGCAGTTGTTTATTCGTTTTCATTAGTTTGTTTCGAAATGCGTGGACTTTCAGCAAAACAACGTCGAAAAATTGTGTACAAATGGTGCACAGAACGCGGACTGTCACTGAGAAAGATAGCAAAAACGGAAGGAGTAAGTGAAAAAGCCGTGCGAAATGCAATCAGGAAGTTCGGTGAGGATAACACCTTTGAGGATAAACCGAAAACGGGTCGAAAAAATGGTCTTGCTAACCCTCATTTGGATAAACGTAAACTGAAGGCGTTCGAGCAAAAGAAGGAGGTTTCAGTTCGGGATGTGGCCCAAAAAGTGGGCACTTCGAAATCAAATGTTCTTTGTGCTAAAGAACGTTTGAATCTTCGAACCTATAAGAAGCAGAAACAACCAAAACGTAGTCCGAAACAAGAAGCATCGATCAGGCCGAGGGTTCGAAAGCTGTACAATACGATTCTTGCTGGAAATTTGAACTGCATAATCGTGGACGACGAAACCTACGTGAAACTCGATTACCAATCATTGCCGGGACCACAATATTATACGGTACGAGAAGGGCAAGTATTAAACCAGTCCGAAACATCGATTGAAGTCGAAAAATTTAGTAAGAAAGCTATGGTCTGGCAAGCTATTTGTAGCTGCGGTAAGATTTCGAAACTTTTCATCACCATTGCTTCAATGAACAGCGAAATATACATCATGGAATGTTTACAAAAACGACTTCTACCCATGATTCGAAGCCACAAGGATCCTGTTGTCTTCTGGCCAGATTTTGCTTCTTGCCACTACTCGAAATCAACGGTAGAATGGTATACTACCAAAAATGTCACTTTCGTCAAAAAAAAAAAGAATGCACCAAATTGCCCACAACTTCGACCAATTGAGGAATTTTGGGCACCAACGAAGGGCAGCCGAAACCATTCAACAGTTTGAAAAAGATTGGAAAAAAGTGTCAAAACTTGTCGCCAAGAAGTCTGTACGGAATTTAATGAGGAACGTTCGCAAGAAGGTGCTCCAGCTAGTCTACAAAGGCTAAGTAGCAAATGTTGAGAATAATATTCTGTTGTTGTAGTCTAATATTATCAGTATATCGAATAAAATTTGAATATCTAACACTTGTGAATTATTTACAGCGAAATCAAAGTGCGTCCATACTTTCTAGAACAGTCTTTTTTCCTTGTAATTTCGGAACCGGAAGTCGGATTCAATTGAAATTCAAGAAAATTGTATGAGGTCATAAGACCTTCTAGCCTCGGTTCAAAAGTCGGTTTTCACAGTGATTGCGTAGCCTTTCTATATGAGAAAGGCAAACAATTGGTTCATATTATCTATAATCTTATTTGTGTAATGATATAACTAAGTTTATTGTTTGAATTAACTGTATCAGTTTTATTCTTTATAAACCAGGGATTTTTTTTCTCTCCTGTGGATAATTAACACTCCTAATACCAAGCCTGAAAAAAAGTTGGAACGGTAACTTTGCGCTATCATAGCTCAATTGCTACTTGACCAATTTTGATAAATTTTACACCATCAAACTTGGTGAAGTTTGTAGATTATTTTAAGCATATCATTATTGACGATCGTTTAGGAAAAAAACTAATGAAAATGTCTATACTTTATGTTTCGTCTTCGTCTCGTCAGAACATAACAGTTTATGTTGAACTGTTATGTGACCTATGCAGCACCTGTATCGCGAATCTTATATTGAGAACTTCAACTTTACCGAGTCATAACTTTGTTGTTAGTCAACCGATTTTCGAAATATGTTCATTATTGGTAAGGTATTACGTCCTGAAATAAAATGCACTGAAACAAACAAAAAATAGGGTTGTCTGCCCTAAGTTATAATGAAAACTGTAGATAGATGACCTCAGAAAAGGTGAGACTTTTTACAATGATCGTATATATCTCGAAATTCAAAGCAAATACCTATATATTTTTACACATAGTTCGATTGCAAGTGATACCAACTACAACCAATTGATTTTCATACGTAACCAACGTTTTACTCGGATGTATCCCGTCTTGATCACAAATGATGTAAGATGGAATTGCTTTACGTAGTTTCATAAGTACCACTTGCACGCCATTCCGGATACCCGGGAAAAAATTTCGTCATACTTCCCTTTCGATGGAAACAACTTCACCGTACTGCGACATACTTTCCCGAACAAACTGATCGCTGGTCTGTGGGGGAAGGTCATGTACCCGTACTTCTATGGCATTGGCCACCATGTGCACAGGGATTTTATATTTAACATTATCATGATCAACACTGTGCACCCCGTTATTAACCGAAGCAAATGCAATTGCATCTCTTTCACGTTTGAACATAATGTACACAGAGTTAGACGCCTTGTTGAATTGAATCTCACTTACATCATCACCGTTTAGATGCATTCGTTCCTTAAGCAAGATTTCAATTTCGGTTGCTGCTGGTCTAACTTTGCAGCACTTGAATTCAATACAAATTGAATTTGGCCTTGTAGGACAAGTTTGAGGCTTTGTTAAATCGTATTTGCTCATTTCGTACACTCTATTGTTCACTGCACTGTATTGTCTTTGTTTCTGTCGTCACGACCGTAAGAAATTTTCGACTGTGTTGGATGAGATGCGAACACGAACTGAACAAAACTATATATCCGTTCAAAGAATCTCAAGAAATTTCATACAAATACAGAGAATTTCTGTTATTGGGAAAATTTGGCCAAACAAAATTAAATTAAAACTTTTAAGTTATATGACATATTTTTTTTATTATTTTCGTTGGAAATTTATTATGAACAAAATTTACAGAAAAAACTGCAACTTGAATTTCACTGACATTTAAAAGATTTCGGTAAATATACCTAAACTCTAAAAATAATTATATTTTGGACAAAAGATCTAAACAATTTTTATGAACAACCCAAACGGAATTGATAACTACAAAAATTTTGATTTTGATTTATGTTTACCGTAGAATTTCAAAAAATAGGTAGAAAATCGGAAATTTAAAAATTTCCGAGTTATATTGCGTTGCACAGTGGTCCGGATCCACAATTTAGAGGGACAAAAACATTTGTGGCTTAATCTTATACTTTAGAGCTATGATGTCTTCAAAACAAATGATCAGTGAAAGATAGGTCATATTTCGATGTACTTGGTATTAGGGTGGCTCTTATTATTAAGGTGATCCAAAATTTATTTTGCGAATGTGGTGAGATAGAGGACTGCATCCTGCGGCAAAATTGTAGATAAACTTATATCGAGCAACTTTGCAGAAGACACCATTGTGGTATCTTCAACGGTTTTAGTGTTACAGCTATTTTTAAAGTATTTTTGAACATTGTTAAAACCAATTTTTTGATTACTTGCGCATTCAGGTAGCGTTTTCTGAACCGAAGTTATGAACAAAACTAGTTCAAAAGTGCGTTATTTTTCAGTCGGTGTTGAACAGCCGTTCGCACCGCACGCGTATAGCTCTTGGCTCCTGGAATTTTTTTCTGGCTACCTAGAGCTTCATTGATTCAAGGCTACCTGAATCACTAACTAAGTGATACAAAGAGTGATATTAGAGTGACTAAGAAATTAATCAGCCTTTTTTAAGGCTAGCTAGGAGTCAAATCGAAGACTAATTTAGCCTAGTTAATTTAATTTACAATTTCATTCATTTCAAAAATGCCTGCGTCCAACCGGAAAGGCAACAAGCCTAAGGTTAAAAATAATTCAATACGGAATAAATCACAATCCGTTATTCAACATTTTTCTAATAACATTCACGATCTTATAGAATCTGAATGTAAAAATAAAAGACAACGGACGGATTTCCCTTCCGTTGATCCTATGCCGTCTAACAATATTTACGAGATTCTTCCTGAATCCGATTGTAGCGACATAGAAGAAAATTCTTCAAAAAATCCCAAAATGGACGCTTGTCGTTCTGGGAAGAAACTAAACGAATTGCTTGGTTTTGCCCCTTCCCAAGTAATACTTACGAAAAAAAGAGCGAATGGTACTTCTAAACCACGCTCTGGAATTTCCCATGAACTTTACCTAATACACTTCAATCGAAGTGATGTAAACAATTTGAAAACTTTAGAAAAAGTACGTTTCATTTCCCACATTAAAATTCACTGGGAACATTATAAACGGCATAATCGTATTGCAAACTTAACGCAATGTCGTCGTTGCCAAGGCTTCGGTCATGGAACCAAAAATTGTCATATGGATATACGGTGTTTGAATTGTGGTAAATCGCATTCGAAAGACGATTGTCCAATGAATGAAACCACTGATAAATTTTCATGTTCAAATTGCAATGGAAATCATAAATCCAATTATTTGAAATGTCCTGTCAGGGAAAAAATTATAAACGCTCGTTCGCTTAGACAACAAGTCAAATCAACGACCTTAAATTTACAGAACATACCTGAAAATCAAAAAACCGTTACAAATGCCACGCCTAATTCTTCTAAGGCACTGATTTCTTCGAAACAAAAAACAGGTACGCCTGCCAATTCGTCTTCTAACGAAAACAATTTATTGATAGGTAGATCGACCTCGTCATCATCTTCTTCTAATGTCAGTTATGCTGGTATATTAGGTAGAAATCTATCACCTATTTCTTCTACATGACCGCCTTGCAGTTCTTCTTCTAACGAAAACAATTTATTAATAGGTAGACCGGCCAAATCTTCTTCTTCTAGTGGCAGTCTACCTACAAATATTCCTTCAATGCCATTCGCTTCTTTAAATGAAGTCGATTTAGGCGATATAACTGAAAATAAAATGATCTACCTACAAGATCAACTTTTTCTAATGATCATCCAGATGAATTCGACTTCATCACTTTTTGAAGCATTTCAAATCGGATGGAAATTTGCAAATAATATTATAATGAATTTAAAATTTAACAGTGATGTTAAATAATTATTTGAATATTTTAAATTGGAATGCTCGATCTTTGAAATCGAGTGAAGATGAATTTTATAATTTTCTTAAAGTTCACAAAATTCATATTGCCATTGTGACAGAAACTTTTCTTAAACCAAATGTCAAATTGAAAAGTAATCCACATTATGTGGTTCATCGATTTGACAGGTTTACTATAATGGGTGGTGGAGTTGCCATTTTTGTCCAACGGCAAATTAAACATCGAATTTTACCTTCTTTCAATACTAAAGTTATTGAAAGCTTGGGAATCGAAGTTGAAACCATTCATGGAATTTATTTCATCGCTGGAGCATATTTGCCATTCCAATGCACCGGCGAACAATTAAATTTCTTTAAAGGCGATTTGCAAAAACTTACAAGATATCGATCGAAATTTTTCGTAATAGGGGACTTAAATGCTAAGCATGTCCAGTGGAATTGTAGGCAAAATAACAGTAATGGTAAAATACTTCATAATCAACTCTCAGCTAGTTACTTCACAGTTCTTCATCCCGGCAATCCGACTTGCTTCTCTTCCGTGAAAAACCCGTCTACAATTGATCTGGTTCTAACAGATTAAAGTCACATTAGTAGTGAACCGATTACACATGCTGACTTTGACTCAGATCATCTTCCAGTCTTTCCAACGAAGCTTTAATTAATCCAATTAGTTCTATATTCAACTATCATAGAGCTAATTGGTTGGATTACAGATCTCACATTGAAAATCATGTGGATCATGAAACTATTTTAGAAAATTCTGCGAACATCGACACAGCAATTGATAATTTGAATCATTATATTATCGAAGCTAGAAATCTTTCAGTTCCCAAAGCTCAAACTAAATTAAATTCTCCTATCATCGATGACAATCTTCAATTGCTCATTCGGTTGAAGAATGTTCGTCGACGACAATATCAACGTTCTCGTGATCCTGCTATGAAAAACATAGTTAAGGATTTACAAAAAGAAATTAAACATAGATTTACACTTTTGCGAAATAAAAATTTCGCTAAAGAAGTTGAACAAATTAAACCATATTCTAAACCTTTCTGGAAACTTTCTAAGGTTCTTAAGAAACCTCAGAAACCAATTCCTGCTCTCAAGGAAGGAAATCAAATACTTCTTACAAATGGTGAAAAAGCTCAAAAACTTGCTCAGCAGTTCGAGAGTGTCCACAATTTTAATTTAAACGTTGTGAGTCCTATTGAAAATGAAGTCTCACTGAAATATGATCATATTTCAACCCAAGTGTTGTCACATGATGACATTATTGAGACGAATTTTGATGAAATTAAATCAATTATTAGGAAACTCAAAAACATGAAGGCTCCTGGTAATGATGGAATTTTTAATATTCTTATTGAAAATCTTCCCGATGTTGCCTTGAGACTCCTGGTTAAAATTTTCAACAAGTGTTTTTCATTAGCTCACTTCCCAAAAAGATGGAAAAACGCTAAAGTAATTCCTATCCTAAAACCTGATAAAAATCCAGCAAAAACATCAAGTTATCGACCAATTAGATTACATTCTTCTATCAGTAAACTTTTTGAAAAAATTATCTTGTTGAGAATGATGTCTCATATAAATGAGAATTCAATTTTTCTACCAGAGCAGTTTGGATTTCGTCATGAAGATTCAACTACTCATCAACTTGTCAGAGTCAAAGAGTGATCTGCAGTCGCCTACAAAGAAGTTTAAATATTTTCAGTGATTATCTGTCAAAATGGAAAATTAAACCAAATGCAGCAAAAACGCAATTAATTATCTTTCCTCACAAGCCAAGAGCTTCTTTTCTTAAACCAAACAATAATCACATTCTCAAATTGAATGGCTTGGAATTGACATGGTCTGATCAAGCTAAATACTTAGGTTTATTGTATGACAAAAAACTCACTTTCAAGGATCACATTGAAGGAATCCAGGCAAAGTGTAATTAATATATTAAATGTTTATATCCTCTTATAAACAGAAATTCTAAGCTCTGTCTAAAAAACAATTTGTTAATTTATAAACAAATTTTCAGACCAGCCATGCTTTATGGGGTACCAATTTGGTCAAGCTGTTGTTCCACCAGGAAGAAAACGCTTCAAAGGATTCAGAATAAAATTCTGAAAATGATTCTGAAGCGTCCTCCCTGGTTTAGTACAAATGAGTTACACAGACTCACAAACATTGAACCATTAGATGTAATGTCACATAATATTATAAGCAAATTCCGACAAAAATCGATGCAATCTTCAATTGAATCGATTCGCTCTCTGTATTATTTAGTAAGTTAGTATATAAGTTCCTTTTCCCCATTACATTACACAATACAAGTAGGTTTAGAATTTTCCCTACACAAAAATCTCAGAATTGCGGAAGCAAATGATGTCCTCATGGTAATAACCAAATCATATATATATATATATATATATATATATATATATATATATATATATATATATATATATATATATATATATATATATATATATATATATATATATATATATATACAAGGTGAGATGAAAAAACTGCAACAAAGTAAAACGCCATAATTTTTTCATTTTTTTTTTAAATTTTATTGAATGAAAGCAAAAAATGTCGGAAATAACATCAAATTTGAGAATCGGTTTAGATTTGTTCGAATTGGCCACCTTTGGCACGAACTATGGCCTTCAAACGGCCAATGAAACCATCACACGCTGCCCGAAAGTGGCTCTGCGGTATTTTGTCCCATTCTCGGCGAAGCGCTTGCTTGAGATGATCGACACTTTGGTATTTTTTAGTGCCAACCTTGCTTTCCAAAATACCCCAGGCACAATAGTCCAACGGATTGGCATCCGGAGATTTTGGTGGCCATTGTGCGGTGGAAATGAAGCGAGGAACCTCATTTCTTAACCATTCTTGGGTGGCGCGTGCTGAGTGCGATGGTGCTGAGTCCTGTTGGAATGTCCAAGGTCTGCGGCCGAAATGTTTGCGTGCCCAGGGCTTCAGAACTCCCTCCAAAATATTTTCGCGATAGATTTGCGCATTTATTTTGACCCCACGGTCGATGAATACGAGCGGCGAGCGACCATCGGCTGTTATGGCGGCCCACACCATCACCATGGCCGGCTTTTGAGTTCTGGTGGCCAACCGAAGTTGCAAATTTTCAGCTGACCTCTCTGGCAAGTAAACACGATCATTTTGTTTGTTTACAAACTGCTGGATAACGAATGGTTTCTCATTGGAGAAAACCAAATTCGGCAGTTCACCACTTTCGGCCAAGCGGAGCAACTCTTTAGCTTTTTCGAGTCTAACTTTTTTTTGCGCATCAGTAAGATCTTGCACTTTTTGGAACTTCAATGGCTTTAGTCCAAGCTCATTTTTCAATATTTGCCGAATGGCATATTGCGATATGTTCAGCTCACGAGCCATTTTTCGGCCACTGCGACGCGGATTTCGTTCAATTCGCTTCTTCACTTTTCGAACCATTTCTGCCGATGTTGCTGTTTTTTTTCGTCCACTTCCTTGACGTCGGGCTACGCTACCAGTATCACGGTAACGAGCGATGGTACGAGACACAAAAGATTTATTCACTTTTAAATGCTGGAGGGCTCTAACGATAGCCACTTGTGGTTTTCCAGCCAAATGCAAAGCAATCACACTATCACACTTGAATTCCATCACAAATAACTTTTTTTCTGAAAAATTCCCACCAAAATGCTTTTGTGCGCTTGTAAATAATATAATGAGCTGTCACTAGAATAAATCTGACAGCTGTGGGACGAGCGGTTTAGAAATGACAGCAGTCTGAAGTTGGTTGCAGTTTTTTCATCTCACCTTGTATATATATATATATATATATATATATATATATATATATATATATATATATATATATATATATATATATATATATATATATATATATATATATATATATATATATATATATATATATATAATTTGGGCTGAAAAGTCACCACTTGTGGCTGAACACCCAATTTAAATCTTAATAATTTAATTTTAACTCATATTCCAATAAATAGTTATTTAATAAAAAAAAAGTGCGTTATTTTTGAACTGCTATATCTAACATTGAGGCAAATAAAAAAATTCCGTTTCTTGAATTTAACAGAAAATACTTTCGAGCTTGTTTATAAAAAAAAGGCGGAGGAGATATTTTTTAAAATTTTTTAATTGTGTTCAACCGGGTATATATAAAGCTTAAATTAATTAATTAATCAATTGTGTTCAAACATTGGGTTTTTTTCATTGAAAAATACTCTATCATGCAATGCATTTATTAGAGTGTCTTCTAGAGTGTTAAAACTAATTCAGGTGCATATTCGGGAAGATGAAGTTCACTCACGTTGGTTGTTACACTATTTGATAATGCTATTACAGAGATTATCTGACTTTAAAATCAATCGTTTGAATACCTCCTTTACTTTATGTTTTTGGTTAAAAAGTATTACCCTATATAGTATGAATTCCATACTATACAAAAGTAACATAAGTGCAGGGTTTCATTCAGTAAAAAGCATTCAAACGGAGAGGTTGTTTTTCGAGACGAAGACAACTGTAAGCTGCAGGTAGATTGGTTGGTTGGTGCTAATCGCAAAGGCTGCTGCAAGGCCAATATTCGGGGCGATTCCAGTTTCATAAGTACCTGAAATAGTGGAACTCACTTCACTGAGAAAGATGGCCTAACCGATTTAAAAACTGTTTCATTTTGTAGGTTATACTAGTTCATGCACTAGCTTTCATGTTTTTAAAAAATCAAACAAAACTATTCAAAGAATACCATTCCTTTTTTATATGAGAATAAGAGAGATATGAGAAAGGTATCATTACACCACTAGGTGGATAAAAACATGTTTTCCTTAATTTCGTGAGATTTTTTGTGCTATATTCGTAATTCTACTTTTTCTGAATTGTAAAACAAGTATATGATAGCTTTTCGAGTGGAATTTACTAGAAGGAAATTCAAATAATTTTCGAATTTTACACATTCCGAAATAATTCTAAGTTTGTGAAATATCAAGCAATGTATTATTTTTGAATTGTAGTTGGTTTCTTCCGCCATGAATTAGTATGAAAAATTATTATATTTTTACGTTCTATTCCTTATTATATAAAGCCATTGGACTTATTTAAATTTTTGTGTTATCACAAAACTTATTTTATTAAAAAAAATTCAAATTCAACGTCTCTATGAAATAGATGAAATCAACACGGTTCTACGGAAAACCTAAAATAACGATTCTACGGAAAACCTAAAATAAAATCAGAATTTTAATAGTTGGGTTGTGCATAAAAATTGTTTTGATCTTTTGTTCAAAATATAATTATATAGGTATATTTATCAATTTTTTTAAGATTGTCAGTGAAATCCAAGTTTAAATTTTATTGTAAATTTTGTTCATAATAAATTTCCAACTAAAATAATTAAAAAATATATGTCATACAATTTTTTTGGCTTGATTGTGTTTGGAAAAATTTTCTCTATAATAAAAATTCTCTGTATTTGTATGAAATTTCTTGAGATTCTTCGAACGGATATATAATTTTGTTCATCAATACATTGTTTCTTGTAATGATTCCAATATGTTGGAGCAGAAAAATGGACATGCCGCAGCATTAATTTTTTGGTTAAATACAAACATGTGAAAAACATGAAATACTCATATGTATATTTATAAATTCATCGTTTTTTTTTTGGTTTTTTTCATAGTGCAGGAATGGTAGTTGGGCGAAAAATGTAGTTGGTATCACTAACAATCGAATGATGTGTAGAAATATATAGTTCATCGCTTTGAATTTCGTGATATTTACGATCGTTGTAAAAAGTCTCACCTTTTCTGAAGACATCTATCTACAGTTTTCATTATAACTTTGGGTAGACAACCCTGCTTTTCGTGTTTTTCAGTGCATTTTATTTCTGGTAGTAGTACCTTTCCAATGGTGAACAAATTTTGAAAATCGGTTGACTAACAACAAAGTTATGACTCGGTAAAGTTAAAGTTCTCAATGTTCTATTCGCGATGGTGGTACCGCATGAATGCAGATAGGGCATACCTATTTTGAGCTTGAAAAAAAAACTTGGAATGGAAAAAATCACATTTTCAAAATAATACCTAAAATAATCTACAAGCTTCACAAAATTTTGGGGTGTAAAATTTATCGGAATTGGTCAAGTAACAACTGAGCTATGATAGCGCAAAGTTACCGTTCCAACTTTTTCTCAGGCTTGGTGCTCCCAATAACTTTTTTAGGTTTGGTATTAGGACTGTTAAGTAAGTCGTAGGTATTTCTTGTGAATGAATAACATTAATTACTGAAAACTTTAACAATTTCGAGTTCCGAAATGCCACAAATTTTGTCTTTTAATTAGTCTGTTGTTGATATTTTGAACCTGTTTTATCAGATTTAATTGAAACCATAAATTATACTACCTTGATCAAAAAGTTCCCGGAATTTATTCAGAAAAGTAAAAATACAATATTATTAATCAGAATCGTCTCAAAAATACAAGATTATTCATCTAAATTGTCCCCTTCAAAGTACTTCTAATCGACTGTCAGACACTTATACCAGCGCTTGATCCAATCCTTGAAATATTTTTTAAATTCAGTTTTCGGTATGGCCATCAGAGCCATCTGCGATTTTTCCGTTTCTCGGGTACTGAAACGCGTTCCACGGAGTGGTTTCTTGAGTCGTCCGAATAGGAAAAAGTTACAGGGAACCAAATCAGGTGAATTCGGTGGTTGCTGGATAGTGAATAGGATGGCATTGTGCGACGGTGCATTATCGTGGTGCAAGATCCACGAGTTGTTTGCCCACAAATGTGGTCTTTTTCGACGAATTGCTTCACGCAAGCGTCTCGTAACGCCCAAATAACACTCCTTGTTGACGGTCTGGCCTTGTAGAAGGAATTCATGATACACAACATCCTTGTAATCAATGAAAACTGTTAGCATCGTCTACCGCTTCTCTCATCATCATTCACAGGCTCGCTTCCACTTCTGAAACGTTCGTGGCACTGATATACGACTGTTTTCTTCAAACTATACTTGCCGAAACACTCTTCTAACATTTGCAATGTCGCCGCACCATTGAAACCGTTTTTAATGAAAAAAGTAAGGACTCGCACAATCGCAGATGTACTCAATACAGCGTAACTTTTACAAATGGCCAGGTATCTAGCTGAAAATTTGATGGAATATCAATGACAGATGTGGCAACCTAAAAAAATAAAAAATCTAATCGGTTTACTGAGAGCGCCACACGGTGGTGATTCCGGGAACTTTTTGATCAAGGTAGTAGTTGCAAATATAACAGCAAATCATTTTCAGTTGCAACGTATTTCATCTCAAAGTAGCAAAATTCCAGATATGAAACTACACTCCCCGGTGTCTGGTGCCGGAGCTGTTTGAATTAAAGTGCGGTGATGGTCAAATCGCCATACACCTTTGGCTGGATACCACTGTGTTGGAAAGCGAACATCGACAGCGACAAGTGGTCCGATTATAATCAGATGACTCTAGGAGATACCCATTTTATATGTTAATTAATGTTGCATAATCAAGGCGCAGCAGTTGTATCTCACCGCGCCGTGTATGTGTGTGTGTGTGACGGAGATGGTGGGTACTCCGGGAATATCCCTCCGGGCGTCTAATGTGTTATTTTTCAGCTTACGTTTACAGAATGGATGGACATGGGGTTGTCCCATTACTTAGCGCTGCGCTAGCCTTAATGGCTTCCAGGCTCGGCAGATTGCATCGGGTTGGGTGGTGGAGGCTCTGATGCTGCGGGAGATTAGAGGACCAGCGAGACTAGCTGTGATAATAACTATGTCTGGTGGTAAAATTGCTCGGTTGCCTTGAATAATGTAAAACAAGTTCCGTCTATTTTGCATAAACGTATATAAGCTTCTTATCGTGGAAATTCAATCTAAAGATACCGGCAATCAACCGAACCGGAGAGGAGAATTCGATCGCTTCGGTAGAGATTCGTTCCTTGAATCGCAAGAATCGCTTTGCGAATCGGATTTTTAAACAATTTCTTAAGGAGTGCAACTGAAAGTGATTAATTTGACAAAGATGGATCCTGTGATAAGCCATTTTACCACTTGTCGATGGGTTTGATGCCCCTAACCTACCGGAACAAATGGCAGTCGAAGGTCGTCCGTACACTAAAAGACTGACATCCGTCAATTTTGTTTCGGCAGCAGAAAAAAAAGCATCGTAGCCACACATTTCGGGTGTACATATCGGGTCAAACTGCATAACTGTTCATAAAAAATATGCCAACGAATGTTTCTGCCTTCGGGGGCAGTTATTTATTTTTCACGATAACAACAATTTATCGCGAACGCTAATGGTCACAAGTTGGCACTCCGAAAGGCCAACGTTGCGGTGTCCATTGTCGGTAATCCGATCCATTCAGTCGATTTCGGTCGGTCATTGTGAGTTGGTTCGCCGGTAGCGCAATCCGGAACATTTTCGGCTGGCGAACATTGTTCCGCTGGCGATGAAATGCAGCCGCTTTTTTGTCTGTTAATTTTCCTGCATGTCATTTAGTTTAATTTAAGCCAACAAAAAAATCAATGAAAATTAATCGAATTCATTTTTTTTTTCTTTTCAGAGAACTCGTGTCAGCAGCTGTGGTGGATTGGCAATTTTGTTTATTATATTATTTATTACTTCATATTTGTAGTAGTAGTAGCAATAGTAACGGTTATAATAAATGTCATGTTTATCGATTTCAGCAAGAGAAATGTAAATTCAACAAAAATTTTGTTATCGCCAGCATCAGCGACTGGGCCATCATGCCGAAGAACGAGGATGCGCTGGCATTTACGGTGTGGAAAATTGGACCGATTGCGGTTAGTTTGAATGCAGCTCCGAAGTCATTTCAACTGTACAAGTGAGTGGTTTTTCATTTACCAAAATTTGAATGTTATGAATCACCCTTGTCAAAATACTTGCCAAATTTGCGGATTTCGATGAATTCTACGGAAATCCTAAAATTGAAAAATAATCATAATATCAATTCATTGCATTATCATTCTCAAATCAGATTTCCTTACCGATAAAAATCGTTGGTGATTATCGTTTACATGATCATCTCCGACCATCTTGACGAAAATCGTTTGATTTACTGAGTGTGACATTAAGGCCACGTTTATCATCCCGGATCCATGCTGCGAAATTATGAAATAATCAAATATCACCGCTGAGTATAAGAAAAATATCATTTCGTTCGATATCACGATAGTGATATTTCATAAACTCACACACGATCATCGCCTATAAATAATCATTTGCAGGATTTTGCTTGTCTCGAACACCCAGCATGCACAGTTTTTGAACGCTTGCTTTGGTTTGTTGGGTTCGACGGACAAATGAAATCCTGCGCTGAGCTCCTGTTACTTCCGTCTATGAAATTCAAGCAATAGTGATGTTAGAAACAGCTGTGATTAAATTTTTACTATTACTTTCATTGTCGTTATAATTTTTTATATATTAATACTAGTTTAAAATTGATTTCCAATACCACACTCACCTCACTTAACATCATCAAGTTCAGTGAAAATCGCTGTATGGCTGATAATCGTTAGAATTATCAATTTTGAATTAATCGATTTTGAATGATTATCGTTTATTTTTCTGAATTTGATAATCGATTCCGATGTATAAAATTTGGTTTATTCGCAACTTTGGTCACAAGTTTGCATTGACATAAGTGTCAATCATTTGATGCTTCAAAAAATCAACCGAAGAAAGTAAAGCTAAAAAAATTAGAAAAAAATCTTATCGAAAATGACTTGAAGAATTTACCGCGAATAGCAAAAAAAAATTTTTTTTTCAACGATATATTTTACACACTGCCATAGCTTGGAATGATATCGAATCAATTCAGAATCACTTTCATCTCCCCAAAGCATGCATTTTGCACGCATCTATCGCTTTTTCGGGTGCCGAAAATCGTTGACTACGCAATACATTTTTTTCTAGTAGAAATAAGAACAAATATTTGGGGAAAAATCAAGGCTGAATGGTGGATGATACATCAATTTAATGTATTGAGCGCATAAAAAGTCAATTTTGTCACGTGTAATATCAATGTTCTCTTAACAAAAAATTGAAGCATGCAAGTTGGCACACTGTGTTTAAGATAAACTGCGGGGGGAAGTCAAAGTAATTCAGTGTACGAAAATATTCTTGATTTAATTTCATTTTGCGTAGAATACAATTTTACAACTCACAACAAACAGCACAAGTCGGCTCGAGTGACAGAGTGTTCGGAGCAGGCAAACCACTCAAAACACTCAATTATACGATACTGATGTCAGATTAGACGCATGTAAACAAGTGTTTGCATATCTCAAAACTTAGTTAATTTTTAGGAATCGTTGAATTCTTTGCTATACTTTTCGGATGATTTAATAGAATCTTTAAAATGTTCTTGGAACTTATAGATTCAGACCTTAAATGCTCGTACTACGGTTATAATTTTTTCTTCTAAAGTAGTCGGAAGTAGTTACAATAATTTTACATACACAGCAAAAAAATATGAATTTTACTGGTGTTTTAAATCCACATATGACTCAATTCATCAGGACGTAATTCGTAATATAACTGAGTTTTACAACACAGAAAAAAATGAAATTTACACGACTTGTGATTCCATGATATTTTGAAATAAACAATAAAAATATGATTGAAAAACATCATCGATGTAAAGGTAAATTAGAATGCCTTGATTTTTCAATGAATTATACAACATATTTTGATTTACACTTAGTTTTGCTTTTATAGTATATTGAAAAGTAAAGATCTGATGAGTAACTTTGTATTCAATTTCCAGTTCCAAATATGTGCATGAAAATAGATGTAAATATTTTTATCTGTGAAAAATGATTTGAACAGGTGTCAAACACATCCCATCTCTGATTTTCTCAGAAACGGTGACAAATATCAAAAAATCCAACTGATTGACAATCTCTTAGAAAATTATTTTAGATTATTCTGTGAAAATTTCAGAATGATCAATTGACTTTAGCGATCGGGAAAGTCCTTTTTCTGAAGGAAGAACTGCATAGCTGAAAACGCCGTCTTTCAAATTGTTCATTGAATATCTCGACTTCAAAAGCATGGATAAAAAATCTATCCTGACAATGTCTAGATAATTTAATTTAGATGCGATTATTGCATAAAAACATATATGTTGTCGCGATAAAAATGAAGTGAATGTTATTTTTGTGAAGGTAAGTCGATTTCTATGGCGGCGCCATTTTTTTCTGCTCCAGTTCCCTGGTAACGTAACGAAACACGAGAGAGAAATAAAATCGGCTCAGCAAGGCTGCCAAACAAGCGGTAGCTTTATTGGATTTTATGTGATGTAGTCAAACTTGTAACCGAAAAAAAATATGTGTTAGATGTACTGTAAAAATGAGTAATTTTTATCGCTCGTATGTCGGTCTCAGAAGATGTAAATTTACACGATTTTTTCTAGGTGTGTACACACTTAGAAAAATTTACATCTCTATATATGCACATAAAAGAAGCGTCGCGATTCACTTACATTTACAATTCAAAGCATGTAAAGATATGTCATATCGTTAACTTCACAGTTCATTTAGCTGAAGCTATACATCTATATAGAAGCAAAATTAATTTTTACATTTTAATAGATGTAACATTGTGTCATCAACGAAGAAATTACGGTATGTTTGAGTTTACATCAAGTGTAAATTTCATTTTTTTGAAAAGTGTGGTTTCTGAGGATATATTTGAAGTTTCACATTTAATTTTCCTTTTGATTCTTAATATTATTTTTTGAGCTATGTTAAATGTCTATCGATGTTTCTTTACATCATCTAAAAATCTAAATCTCTGAAGTTCCCAGAACGATTCTGCAGTCTCCAAAGACCAGTTGGAGTCTCCTGAAATTGTCTGAAAAAAAACTATTCTATCACTACTCGAATGTTTTTCAAATTCTAAACAAAGTAAAGCCTTGGTATTACATTCCTGGAGTGGAATTTGACCTTCTGTTTCAACAGACTTCGCAGCCGATTCAGAGTGTACAGAACCATTGCATGGCTGTTACTACGATTCTACTGACACTACGAATCCTTCCAGGTCGGGGTTCGAACATACGACAACTGGTTTGTAAGACCAGTGCCCTATGCATTGAACCGCCAACCCGGGACAAATCCTTTTTTTTTAATTCTAAACAACATTCGTATTTAATATGAGTTTAGTTTATCTTACCTATATTATTACCAGGTTCTGTAATAGATACTTTTGGATGTTTTTTATGTAGATTATAGAAGTTTTAACTTAGCAGTCATTCGGCTCTTGAGGAATCGAATTCAGCTAGGCTGTGTGAAAGGTGTTGATCTCACTTATCACGTAAAGGCTGACTAACAGTAAAATGCTACGTTCAGAAAACCTGTAATTTGTGTTTTAATAATTTTTTGTTACAAAAACTTCAAAATTTTAACAATACATGTTTACATTTTGTCAGTTCGAACGAAATGTAGAACTTTCCCCTCAGTCACGTACCCAGAACCCCCCCCCCCCCCCCTCCTTCGGCTCCTCCCGAAATCAAAAACAGATATTCAATTATTTAGAAGCTCTCAGACATGTGTTACCGAAATTACAAGACAGTAAACGTAAAGAAATCAAATACAATAACAGTTCCAGTGGAAAAGTTTAAAGTGTCTGTTAAAAACACCCGTAAAAGGCATACCGAAAATTAGGTACATCAGCAATCTTCAATAACATTTTTTTTTATATTTGGGCCCCAATCGAAACGAAATCCTGTGTACGGGCCTGATTCCTCTTGTAGGAGCCTATCTGCGAACACAAAGTGAAAGCGAACATGGAATCAGCGAGTTTCCTCCACTTTGATCACGTTTTCTGGATGTATTTGACTGCCTTGTCGATTTGTCCAGGTTGCTACTTTGAAATCGCCAAGTATTTTTCGATTGGTCAGAATTTCGGGAAATTCGGAGGATTCATTAGCTTAGGGATAAATCCGATCTTGTTGGCAGCATACCGCTTCAAATGAACCTTGGTGTAGTGGCAGCTGGCCAAATCATGCCAATAGCTAAATTCTCCCCTATATGTGCGGGTTAGGTGGAACTGACAGGAGGTGTTAGTAATTCAACATGCTAATGCACTGATGAGCTGAAGACAAAACGGAAAAATAAGAATATATACAAAATGTTTGTGTGTGTATGTGTGTGTGTATATATGTTTGTATGTATGTGCGTATGTGACAAATAATGTCACTCAATTTTTTCAGAGATGGCTGAACTGATTTTCACAAACTCAGATTCAAATAAAAGGGCTTATAATCTCATAGCATACTATTGAATTTCATCTTTATCCGACTTCCGGTTCTGGAATTACGTGGTAATATGTGTAAATCTATGAGAAAATGCACTCCGAATTTTCTCGGAAATTTGTTCTCCGATTCTCACAAACTAAGATACAAATAAAAAGTCTTGAAATTACTTAAAAAGTCTAGGAATAGTCTATTCGGATCTGACTTCCAGTTCCGGTATTACAGCGTGAAATTTTTTCAATTTCATGAGTATTATTTCATAAGTGATTGCGAAACGAGGTGTAAATTTGTATGAACCGTCATACAAAATGACGATGCAAAACCGGTATGCATCGATACGAGTTGGTACGGAAGATGGAAACACAACCGCCTTTGCTCCATTCGCATTTAAATCTATATTTTTCAGGAGAAAAATCTGTCAATTTGGACCGGGAGATCAACATTCTGTATTGAAAATCATAAGAAATAAAAGCGGAACGAAATGAAAAAGTCTTAATATCGCATCTGAAAATGACAGCTACTATTTAATTAGAGGTAGCGTTTATTGTAATGTAATTAGCAATCATGTCTCTTTACTATCTTACATTATGACCAAGGATACCATCTTTCCATCTTATCAGAAGAAAACATGAAGAATTACGTTAAAATAAATGCAAGAAAAGTGTTTCGAAAAGTAGTTAGCAACATTGATTATTGAATAAAAATGTGCTTAATCCACCTAGCGGTGAGATGATACCTTTTTTATCAATCCGCATGTGTTTTTTGCAAGAATATTCTTCGGTGTTTTAGTTCTTATGACAATATTTGAATGACCGTCGTTTTAGGAAGCAGTTTGAGAATTCAATTATTCTGACATTACCGTAATGTCGAAAGTGCAAATCGGATCGAATTTGAATTTAAACGTGTGACAATCGATTGAACATTCCATGAGATGTCGAAGTAAATTCCCCTTTAGAGTTTACGGTTATTCACGGTACTTCAGGAACCAGCATAACCTAAACGGATTCGTATAGCCATAAATTAATATGACGAATGAGCTGCAATAGTTTTGAGTCCAACTTTGAAGCTTTTTTGGGATGGAAATCTTCTATACTGGTATGAATTTTAGAAACTCATCATCTGTAATTTCATAATCGGATAAAATTCACCAATTTTGTATGGGGCCTTAAGTCTTTTAATTTGAATTTTTATTTTTGAAGTTCGATTTGGCCTTTTTGAGAAAATGATTGAGCTTTGAGAAACGATTCGATACTGGAACCGGAGGAGTATAGACATTTTTGAGAAATTGTAGTGCGAATTAAAATTTGGGGGTACATTCCGAATCCAAGAACGAATACCGCTTAAACTGAAATAAATTTATTTGGTAATCGGCTATCCAAATCTGCAAACCCGATAAACCTGATTAATTTATGTGAAATGGACATTTTTATACTAATCACCCTGTATCCCCTAAACCGGAAGTTGGATCGGACTAAAAAGTAAGATGTTTTATAGGATTTTAAGACATCTCATTTGAATCATAGATGGTTCTTAGATTTCATTTGAATCTTAGATCGGTTCAGTCATCTACGCGAAAAATTAATTGCATTATTTTAATTTCGTGGTTCCGCAATCAGAAGTCGGATCCAAACGTATTTCAGGAACCTTGTTTAGGAGCATCCGACTTTTCATATGAATCTGAGTTTGTAGAAAACGGTTTAGCCATCTCAGAGAAAATTTAGTGAAATTATTTGTCACACACGCATTTGCTAATCTCGACGAACTGATTCGAATAGTATATGGCTGTTATGTTCTTCCAGCATTCATTGCTGCAAGTAGTTTAAATCAATATAATTATGGAATTACTTTCAACTCGATAATGCTGATATCATCTGGTTAACATATGCCATATTCGAACGATTATGTTGCCAAAAACGAACCGTGCTAAAATCGGTCCGAGGCAAAATGTCATAAAAAAGATGCTGTACACAGTCCTTTTTGGACTTAGAAACAATTGTATGTAACAGTATAAAAAATCGCGTTTCACGTTGCTCCCAAACATTGCTTTGTCATACAGCGCTCAAAACTCCTACTGCTGGAATAGGGGGAAAAGTCGTTTATACAAAAATATCGATATCTCCGTTGAAAATGGATGGATTTTAACAACCTATGGCTTGTTGGATAGCTATTACCTTGTGGAATCTAAGAATAGAAACATATTTTGTTTTCAAGGTCAAGTGTGACAGATACTGTCAAAAAACTAAAAATTTCGACATAAAACTTCGTATAACTCAAAAAGTAAACATCCGATCTCAAAACCATTGAATAGCGTTCTGTGTGACGGGGAGACCATTCATTTGCTACTAGTTTGATCAAAATCCAGCCATCTCTGAGATCTCGACCTCTTAGTTGACAGCACATATACACACACATACACATACACACACGGACATTTGTTCAGTTCGTCGAGCTGAATCGATTGGTATATAACATTCGGCATATAACATTTTCTAAAGTTTGAGCGAATTCTATACCTATTTTTTATATATATAATAAAAGGTAAAAAGCGAAAATAAAACATGTTTTGACATCAGTTTTCTATATATTGTAGAAAAATTACATTTTTATGCATTTCAATAATTATATTGAAGAAAATCCTAGTTTCTGTGAAACGCTCGCACTTTGGACTTGACATTCTTCATCAAATTCTGCATAGTTACTTGACATGTGCCCAATACCTTTCAATTGGCCGAAGATCCGGAGAGTTCAGTGGGTTGATGTCCTTTTCCACGAATTGTACATTATTTTTTACAATCACTGTAGAACGGAGTTGGCGTAGTGGGCTGAAGCCAAATCCGGCCAGAACAGAGGAGGAGCCTTATGCTTTCTGTACAGTGGCATCATTCTCTTCTTCAAACGTTCTTCCTCGTACACCTAGGCGTTAATTGTGCCCTTCGTGAAGAAAATCGACGACCGCAAACCACAGGTACAAATTGCATGCCAGACCAACACCTTCTGTCCAAACTTTTCCATCGCCGCCGTGGTATCAGCGTCGTCCAGGTCCTGGTACACCGATTTCGTATAATATTGCGGTCCGGGCAGCGCTCGAGAGTCTTCCTTGGCGTAGGTTTCGTCGTCGATCAGGATGCATCCGTCATTATTCTGTAGAATCCGGTTATACAGTTTTCGCGCTCTTGTTTTGGCTTGAACTTGCTGTACCAGGGACTTTTTCGGCACCTTCTGTTTCTTGTACGTTTTCAGGGAGTTCCGAACTTTTATCCGTTGAATCATCCCAATGCTGGTGTTGAACTGCTTGGCCAAATCCCGCGTCGACGCCGATGGGTTTTCCTGATGTAATTAACCACTGTTAAGTCCCGGCCGGGCTGGCTGTGACCCGTTTTCAGGGCAAATCCTTTATGGAAAGGGTCTTACCGAGCTTCTCGATAAAATTTTTGCCACTGGTGTGGTGCACTTTCACCCGTTTTGCAATTTCGTTGTACGTGACACCACTTTCTGAGCACCAAGTGTGCAGAATTTTCTTTCGCGTTTCCGGATCAATTCGACTCATCATTGAAACGATAAACCGTACCGAAACCAATCGATTTCGCAGCTGTTATTGACATGTGAACAAACATGTCACCGAAAAACACGCTGCAAAAAATTAAGCCATTTCAGAGTAATAACTGTTTGAATGTTGCTAACTACTTATCGACACACTCCTTATAACGGGTGATTTTTTAAGAGCTTGAGAACTTTTTTAAACAATAAAACGCATAAAATTTGCAAAATCTCATCGGTTCTTTATTTTAAACGTTAGATTGGTACATGACATTTACTTTTTGAAGATAATTTCATTTAAATGTTGACCGCGGCTGCGTCTTAGGTGGTCCATTCGGAAAATCCGCTTTTTTATCGACAAATTTTGTTCAGCGATGAGGCTCATTTCTGGTTGAATGGCTACGTAAATAAGCAAAATTGCCGCATTTGGAGTGAAGAGCAACCAGAAGCCGTTCAAGAACTGCCCATGCATCCCGAAAAATGCACTGTTTGGTGTGGTTTGTACGCTGGTGGAATCATTGGACCGTATTTTTTCAAAGATGCTGTTGGACGCAACGTTACAGTGAATGGCGATCGCTATCGTTCGATGCTAACAAACTTTTTGTTGCCAAAAATGGAAGAACTGAACTTGGTAGACATGTGGTTTCAACAAGATGGCGCTACATGCCACACAGCTCGCGATTCTATGGCCATTTTGAGGGAAAACTTCGGAGAACAATTCATCTCAAGAAATGGACCGGTAAGTTGGCCACCAAGATCATGCGATTTGACGCCTTTAGACTATTTTTTGTGGGGCTACGTCAAGTCTAAAGTCTACAGAAATAAGCCAGTAACTATTCCAGCTTTGGAAGACAACATTTCCGAAGAAATTCGGGCTATTCCGGCCGAAATGCTCGAAAAAGTTGCCCAAAATTGGACTTTCCGAATGGACCACCTAAGACGCAGCCGCGGTCAACATTTAAATGAAATTATCTTCAAAAAGTAAATGTCATGTACCAATCTAACGTTTAAAATAAAGAACCGATGAGATTTTGCAAATTTTATGCGTTTTATTGTTTAAAAAAGTTCTCAAGCTCTTAAAAAATCACCCTGTATGTAAACCGTCATCAGCAGATGGAACCATTTGTAGTTTTTACCATCCTTCATATTCTCTTCTATTCAATTTGTACCCACTTGTTAGTATTATCACAAAATCATGATAACGATTCTATATTTTATAAAAGTATACTTTTTGCCTCTCTTATAAAAACGGTTATGCAATCACTTGAAAAATTGACTAGTAAAAATTGGCTCCGAGAGCCAAGTGTTCTATACTATTCGATACAGTTCATCGAGCTGAGCAGTGTCTATGTGTGTATATATGTATATATGTGTGTCACTATATGTCAAATAATGTCACTCATTTTCCTCGGAGATGGCTCGACCGATTTCCACAAACCTAGGCTCAAATAAACGCTCTTATAGTCTCATAGGTTGTTGTTGAATTTCATCCGGGTCCGACTTCCGGTTCAGATCTAAAGGGGAAGGTGTGTTTAAAATTTCAAAATGTCTTTTCAAAATGTCATGTCAGAATCTTTTAGTAGTATATTTGGAAAGAGGGGGGTTATTTCGCCGAAAGTCGTTTCGCCGAATGCCATTTCGCCGAAAGTTGTTTCGCCAAATAAGTCATTTCGCCGAAAGCCGTTTCGCCGAAAGGGTCATTTTTTTAGGATCAAAAATATTTTTTTTGCTTTAAATCTCCGCATGTGGCAGCTGAGTTGGCCGCCGACCCGCCGTCGGAAGCGGCGGCCTCTTGAATACAAACCTGTAACCGCCTCGTTTGCCCGGTCTACTCAAAGCTGTTTTTTTTACTTTAGTTAGGTCCGAACGAGCAATAGCGAGGTCGGATAGCATACGAACAAAACGATGTAGCGAAGCCGCATTCGATATTTTCCCATCTGCATTCAGTTATCGGAAAATTCCGCGAACAATTGCCTTATAGCTACACTAATAAAGTCAACAAGATATTTTTGGAATTCCGTTCTGAGGATCATGAATAAACCTACAAAAATTATTCAAGTCTCTGGATCATATCAGAAGTACGATTGAAGGTCAACAAAACGGGAGTAAACATAATCATTTTTTATTTGTCTTCTTTTATCAATTCCAATTAAAATATTTGGACTAACGACAAATTCGGCAAAATTACCCTTTCAGCGAAATGACTCTTTCGGCGAAATGGCATTCAACGAAACGGCTTTCGGCGAAATGACCCTGATCCTTTGCAAATAATAGTAATATGAGAGAGGTGTCTTTACACCACTAAGCGAATTAAATTAATTTTTTTTCTAATGAACATAGGAAAATTTTCACGAAATATTTCTTCAGAAAATAAGTACGTAGTGCCAAGCGAAAATATAAAACGTAAATGACAGTTCTCTAGCCGAATTTCGGCAAAAACTGGATAATTGTTAATGACTGATGAGTTGATAAACACAAGATTTTGCTAATTTTCGGTAAAATTTTTTATTTTGCCGAAAAATCAGTAAATCTATTTAACGAATCTCGGAAAACATAATATTAATTATTGAGCAATCAGCAAAATTGTGTGTTGCTGATCTGTCTCGGTATTTTTCTGTACCGAGATCGAAAATTCGTGTATACACAAGAAAAAAGTCTACAAAATATCGCACTAACCAAAGCTTGCATATACTCAAAATTGGCTACCATGTTTCAACGAAAATAAACATAATAGTCTATCTTGGGACAAAATTTAACTCTGATCGAAATTTTATAATTTTTGTAATTCGACTTGCAATTTTTAAAACCGACGATTGCCTTTCTCTGTAGAAAGGTAATAGAATTACTGGAAAGCCGACCTTCGAACGGATTCTTGGAGACCCACAGTGGTATATACCATTCGACTCAGCTCAGCGAGATCGGAAAACGTATGTGTGTGCACCTTTCAAAGATTTTTCCCGCTCAATTTTCTCGGAGATTGCTGATCCGATTTTCGCAAGCTTGGACTTATTTTAAAGATCAAAATAAAGTTCGAAAATAAAATTTTTGTCATTTTCCGGCCCCGGATATATAATGGTGTAAAAGACGTAAGCGACAAAACGCACTTTTTGCCGTAGGACTACGTCTTTCTTTACTATGCTCACCTGGGAGCATTTTCAAAACTTCACATCACGAAAGTGTAATGAAATTACTCCAGATTTGATTTCCTAATAATTTTTCCCTTGTTTGAGTATTTGCTCTAAATCTTTCATGAAATGACTGGAAGAAGATGTGAGATTGTTGTTAACAACATGTTTATTATGTAAACATTGTTTAAATAGTAAAAAAATAGGTTCAAACAGGAAACATCAAAATCAACCGAATCTATAAACAGACTCAGTCTGTGATAATTCATGAACAGAGACATATGGAGTGCGCAAGCCTCCATCTACGTCAAGACAATGGAACTACATTCGGCATTATTCAACTGGTGCTTCAGTCAGTGACGAATATGAGGTTCTGTTCCTCAAGCCTAAACGCAGAAAAACAACTAATTCTTCTAAGAGAATATCTGCTGGTGGTCGTTTGCAGTGTAAACTTCGTTTCAAATAAGAGCGATTGCGTCATCCAACTGCTGATTCCTTGCATTGGAGAAAAAGACAACGAAAAGTGGACAACGATGAAGAACATCATATAAAATCAGCCATTCTAATAGCTCTAACTGTTATCTAAAGAACTATTAAGATTACTTCTTTGCTAATCGTATTATATTTGATCAGAAATCATTTTATTGATTTTTCAAAACATTACCCTAGATGATCAATTCATTTCTGCATACACTTGAACCAAATTTTAACATTGAAATTTTTTCTTGAGATACTTCCAAAACAAAATTTTTGAACGCTTCAACAGGGAACGAATACAGGTCGTTAGGTGCCAAGCAATGTTGGGAAAATCATGATCAGAAAAAGTTCATTTCATTATCACTCGTGAAAAAATCAGTTCAAGAGATTTTCTAAAAAAGCTCAGTAACTGAAAAAATCAATTCCGATATTTTCATTCATGAAACAAGCATCCACAAAATTTTAAACCTCGAAATTCACAAGTGATTTTTTGTGTCAACATTTTCGTCAACTTTCGAAACTTGATGACCCAACTTGATGACAACTTCACCCACAGAAATATCGCTAAAGAGTTAATCGAGAAGGAGAAGAGTCTCCGATGATATTTCGATGCTGAGATCCGCCTCAGTTTGACATCGAAGTGATTCGTGCAAGTTTTAATTATTATATTTTCATTAAAAAAAATGAATCTGATGCGAAATTCGCAACTGCACTGCAACTGAGAAATGATAACTGCGATATTTTCGATGCACGTAGGGTGGTCAATATGAACAAAAATATTTTTTCCACATTCCAAACAGTTAATTCTAGCTAGCTGATTACACTGCACTATTCAGGTAAACCCAATAAAACGCTATTTAGCATGAGTTGGATTCATAGAAGTAACAGGAGCGCAGCATTGTCAGTGTCACGAACGCAGGGTTAGAATGGCGCGTTTGAATTTGCATACGTTATTCAAGCTAAATTGGCTAGTATTTTTTTATAATCTACATAATATGATTTGTGATTGTTTTTATTATCATTCTTATAATATTCTTAATCACAGCACTTGCTGATTTTGATTTCCGACACATCACCACCATTAATTCACT
Source organism: Malaya genurostris (assembly GCF_030247185.1). Taxonomy (NCBI): domain Eukaryota; kingdom Metazoa; phylum Arthropoda; class Insecta; order Diptera; family Culicidae; genus Malaya; species Malaya genurostris. Next base: position 85,988,009 of record NC_080571.1, read on the forward strand.
TATCAACCACCCTGCGCACACTGAACATTTTCAGAAAGGTCCAGTTTTGGTTCATCGACGAATTTATTCATCATGTATTCTGCAAAGGCTTGAGATAACAACGGCTGTGAAATTCATTTCCCGAAAATCTTCTGTTCGAGAATCATATCAGATATATTCAATGAGCTATCTCTTTTGTTAAATATCATCGAGCCGAATGTTCGTTAATGAACTTTTGACCACTGATTATTGCCATGTGAAATCAGTTTCGGTGAGAATCGCGTTGTTAACAAATTTTGATTTTTTCTTTGAATTACTTCGAACGTGAACAACTTTTGTTAGATTTGGTTTTTCTTGCAACACCCATACATATTTTACTGTTTAGTTTCGGGCTCATATTAGTTAACCATGTTTTGTCACCTGTGTTATACACAAAATTTGAAACACCACGCTTTAATTTTTTCAGCGTTTCTTTACACCAATCGCACGAGTCTTTTTTTTTGAGCGATTGTCAAATTATGTGTGATCCAACGTGAACAAATGTGAACGAAAATGTTAATGATTCAATTCAATTTTTTTGCTGTGGTTAAATTTTCCACTCACTGTAAACAAAACAAATATCGCTCGAATGACAGAATGTTCCTAAAATGGTATTGGTTGAAAATGTCAAACTTTATGATGGAAACGTCAAATCCACCGGGTAACACTTGGTGTTGCCAAGGGTAAATACATAAACGAAAACCTACGTACATTCAACGTTCAACTTCACGGGTGTTACGACTCGGTACGGTACGCTAGCGCTGTAGGAAAGGGCACACAACCAAGTGGCAGATTTACTTTGTTCGCCGTTCGCTATACGAGAGGCAACCGATTTGATCGTGTGTTTGCTTTTGGGAATAATTGTCAATCGTGTTGAAAACTGGAGAAATGGTAATCTATGGTTCTTTTCAGAATCCAAAGCATTTTACAAAGTACAAATGAAATTTTACTTGAAGTGGATGATGTACCAAAATAAATGTGCATTTTTAAAGCAATCTGTCCCTTGTCACCAGCAGTTCTACGTCAATCTCGCGGTTATGTCACTACCATTACTTTCTTATTTTTTTTACCGCTCAATTTTCTCGGAGATAAACCGATTTTAACAAGTTTGGGCTCGGCTCGGGCTGATCTTTTATTTAAACAGGATTCAACTCATTATTTTTCTTACGGATTCATCATTTCCCTTCTGGTTTCAGAGATATAATCGTACAATTATTTTAGAACGTCATCAATGATCAAGTTCAATTGTAATATTGCTGATAAATTTGATTCGAGAAATATTGCACAGTATATGACGTGGATCATTTCTTTGTAAACTACCCGAATCAATCTGAATGAATTTGCATCAAAAATAAACCCATATTTGGGTCAGAGATCATCTCAATAAAATGGCAAAAATATTTTACTGAGTCTGAGTCAATGGTAAGCGGAAGGCATTATCACACCACTAGATTGTTTAAGAATAGGTTTTTTTTAATCTTGGTATACGAAAATTAACAACATTGTGCAATACTTTTTGAAAGATTTGTCATTTTTGGACAATAACTGTTCAAACAAACTTGGTCAAAAAAGTGTTCCCCTTTTGAAAAGACAGATCAATTTTGAAAAAGGTACAACGTATGAAAAGAGGTTTTTTCGTGACAAAGTCTACATGTCCAGTAAGTTTCATCAAAATCTTCACTAGCATCTTTAAATAAAAATAAATGATTACATAAGTTATCGTAAAGTTGTATAGTCTTTTATGTCTTCGAATGGGTGTAATTTTATAATTCTGAAATAACTGAGCTGGAGGTTCCTATCGTGTTAAATTCAATGCTGGTAATTTGGATATTTATAAAACAATTTATTTAAATTAACAAATATAAAATAATTTTAATAATATTCTAGATAGCTGCATATTTCAGTCACTACTTTGTAGTGACTGAAATATGCAGCTTGTTTTCAATGCCTGTATCTGTATCAGACATAATTTTGAAAGACTAATTTATGCATTATTTTTTATATACTCTGTTTACATATCGTTTCAGAGCCGGAATCTACGATGATGCGGTGTCCTGTGATAACACGAAGGTCAACCACGCGATGCTGCTAGTGGGCTACACACCGACCTATTGGATCCTGTTCAACTGGTGGGGAGGCTGGGGTGAAGGAGGCTATATGAAATTAGCTCGCGGTAAAAACATGTGCGGTATCAGTAACTTTGCTGCGTATGTCACCATCAAATAATAATAATAATAATAAAAAAATCACATGACACAAACGACAGAACTCGATCCGCGGTATTATTTCACTTTGACGAATATGGCATAGGTCCTCTGCCTGCCGACACGGTTCGTACCCAAAAGTGGTAAGTCGTCGATCGATGGGCTCTCTAATTGGTTGTCGAGTGGCCCCGAGTGGGGTGTCAATTCGAATCAAAATGCCGCCACGTAAAACTATCTCTCTCTCATTTCCCTATCGTGGTGCGACGTCTCGCCCGGTGAAAATTGAGTTGACATTACCACCAACAAGGCGATCAACGCAATAACGGCCAGAATTTTCGTCCCTTTCGAGACAGGTTATTCGACTACTCTTCACCGTAAATGCGTGGCAGATAAAGTGCGTCATCTGATGGGAAGGTATAAATTAAAATCTGATCCATCATTCGGACCTTCGACTGGACGGACCACCGCCAAAGAGAATGTGTTTCGGGCAGCGGGTTGCGGCGGGTCTTGCAAGCCATTACCGCACGGTGCAACGAAACCGCACCGCATTGCACTTACTTGGGCTGATGTAGAAGTGATAAGTTCACGCATTCGGCGTACCCGCGGACGGTTGTCACCCGAGACCCATTTTACGATAACGGCACTCCATATTCAAGTAGGAGGAAAGAAAAAAAACGGTAACATTCGCGAGCCCGCGATATCTTGCCAATCTGATTTGTAGCCGGTGACGGTGGGATCAATATCACACGGCACAAGGCCACCTCGAAGGAGGTAAATTGAAAGTGATAGTTTTGCGTGTAGTTACAGCACAAAACCGTCCGTATTTAGGACCATATTTAGATTCACGCCAGCCGATTTGCTTTGGCACAGTTTTCTACTGTCGGTTGATCCTAATTCGAAACATATATCACGTCAAAATGAAGTCTAAATACCGCCGTACACTCCTTTTCCCATGCCAGGCTGCTGTGCTGCTGCTGCGGCTGCAATCGTAAATGTTATCGTTTTGTCCAGATCTGTATCTTGCCTTGATTCATGACTGCGTATGTTCGGAGTTTATCGTTACTGGCTGTCACAAAAGTATTTTTGCTGTTTTTGGTGCTGCTGGCTGGTGCTATGGTTAAAGATTTCTTTTCACATACGTAAACATAGAATTAGGATTTTCATTAGCACCGCTATTCATCGGTATGAAACTGGCGAAAATGGTATGACAAATTGATACTGTCAGGAATTGTTCAAACTCGCACGGCGCGTGATATTTGTTCGAAAACGGAGGAAGTCATTCGACGATTTGACGAAAATTCTTCGGTTTGTTTGCATTCGTTGGCTGCGACCACTCTACGGTTAACGGTTTGGATGTTTCTACATGACAATTTAAAGATGTTTTGTTTTTAATTGTATTAAACACAGGATATGAGTTATAAAATTATTTCTCTCGTGTCGCGTGATTTTCGCTGAGTTCGATTTGATGAACTATTTGGACTCATTTTTCATCTAGTAGAATTTCCTTATTGTTCACTATGTTCCTATTTCTGGAATTTGGAGTACAAATTAATTCGGTCCATGGAAGAATCGTTCATCGGTAGTCACTACTTCATCCCACCTCTCAGGCAATTTTCGAGTTTCATCTCGAAAAAATGTATCGTCTTTTGAGTTGATTCAAATTTGAAGCTAATTTTCGATTTCTGCGAAAGAAGTAAGTCGATGACCTGCTAGATCGTGGCTGCATCCGGCCGCACAACAACTAATCAGAAGGAGCAATGTCGGGATAATATGACGGGTGCGACAAAATGTACTACTTGAGCGTTTTCAAATATTTTTTCACGACTTTTGCGACGTGAGACCGAGTGTTGTCATGCAGGAGAATAACTTTATCATGTCTTTGCTTGTATTTCGGTCGTTCTTCTCGTAATGTACGGTTCAAAAGCATCAATTGCAGTCTATACCGATCGCTCGTTATAGTATAGTTTGATTGTAAGGAGTGTATCGAAAATAAGTCATCCACATACATTTGTGTTGTACGCATGTATTTGTGGCAGGCCTTCCGAATGCTCATGCGTGCACAAATGCGACAGCGAGAGCGCACCGATAATGTGTGTGTCGCATATTTATCCTGTGAGCATGAGCACCGACTCAAAGAGCAAACCAAAAGCAAGTAAGAGACGCGTAGCGAGCACATAGAAACGGGATGTGCTGCTTGAAATTTCAGAGCATCGCATTTTCTTCTGCGCGCGACTCGTGCGCTTTGGTCTCACGAGACAGCGCACGAGATTTTTTCTGAGCGCAGCTTGTGTGCTATGTGAGCCACAGTAAAAACTGCTGTTATAATTATTTTTTCGTGCCTAGAGCGGTTCGTGCGACTTGTGTCCTATCCTAAAGGAAGAGATGAAGAGTATGAAAATAACGTACAAACCGCTCGTAGATCGCATGAAACGAGCGCGCCGCGCTATCTCATGCGATGAGAGCGCTTGAGCCTCGCTCTTGGCAGAATGCGATGAGACTATACAACAAAGCGTGCATCAGTTTCTGGTGCGGTACGTAAATGTGCCAAAGGGTTCTCTTGAGAGCGGCAAAAGTACGTCGCATGCGCGTGGTTGTCATATGAGAATGAGAATTAATTTGTCTCAGCGCAAAATAAAGAGCGCGCGTGCATAAGGCCTGATTTGTGGTGGCTTTTTATGCTCAGATCACAGCATGCTGTACGCTTGGCTGTCAGCCTTCGTTTGCTTACTTTTTTGTGCTGTTGAAAATCTGCGATTTCAAAATGTCCCGTATTGAAAAGGAAGTGAAAATTAAGGTTCTGGACACATGGCTAAGTGAGAAGGGTATTACTATGCGAAAATTGGCGAAGCGGTTTGGAATTTATCATGTCAGTGTTAAAACCATCATTATTATGTTTTTGGAACACTATTCTTTGGATGAGCTACCAGGAAGAAATAGAAAACCCGGTTCTTCCAAGCCGAAACTGGACCAGGAAGTGGTATCTCTAATCATGAAGAACAAATCAATGTCAATACGCGATTTAGCCAACAAAGCAGGAACGAGTGTCGGAATGATCCAGCGTATCAAGAGGCGAAATCACCTGAAGACCTACAAGAAGCAGAAAATCTCGAAACACAGTGTAGAACAGAAGATGCGAGCAGCAACAAGGGCCCGGAAATTGTATTCTCGTCTCTTGCAGTGTCCCGATGCATGCGTTTTGATGGACGATGAGACTTATGTAAAGGAGGACTCAAAAACCCTTCCAGGTCCACAATACTTTACTGTTTACTGAGCGATGCGGACAGGTCGATTCAAGTGAAGAATTTCGGTCAAAAGTTACTGGTATGGCAAGCAATATGTTCTTGTGGTTTGAAGTCACCCATTTTTTACACTACCGGAACTATAAATGCAGAAATCTGAGTGTCTACAGAATAGATTTCTGCCTTTATATAAGAAGCATAGTACATAGTACTACTCCACTGTTTTGGCCGAATTTAGCGTCGGCTCCCTATGCCACCACTCTCAATTGGTTTGCGGAAAAGGGTATAAATTTGGTTGAGAAAAATATCTATCCACCAAATTGCCCTCAGCTTCGACCCATCAAACTTTACTGGGCAATCGTGAAGAGGGTCTTCAAGAAGACTGGTAAGGCAGCTGGGAACATGTAGGAGTTCAAAAAAAATTTGGACTCAAACGTCCAAATATACGATGTCCGGAACCATTCGACTCAGTTCGACGAGATCGGAAAATGTGTGTGCACTTATCGAAGATATTTTTACCGCTCAATTTTCTCATAGATGGCTGAACCGATTTTAACAAACTTAGGCTCGTTTGAAAGCTACTGTTGGGCCATTGATCAAGTTCGAAGATAAAATAGCTGTGACTTCTGGTTCTGGAGATACGATGGTATAAGTGACGTAACCGACAAAACACGTTGTTTTTTACCGCTCTAATGTACAAAAATTTAAAAAAATTTGGATGCTAAAAATCTTAGAATTGCATGAAACGTCGAGATTTAGTGCTATCTCAAAAAAAATTATTTTTTTAAATGAACTTTCTGGGACTTAGAAAAATTTTGATTTATTTTCTAAGTCCCAGAAAGTCGATTTAAAACAAAAAAAAATTTTGAGATTACACTAAATCTTCACGTTTCATGCAATTCTAAGACTTTTGGTATCAAGATTTTTTTTTCAATTTCGAAAATATGAAATATATTTTCATGAGACTGTTATGAAAGAAGAGAAAGGCATTATCACACCACTAGGTAGATTAAGAAGGGTTTTTCTTTTTGGGATTATCATAAAATATCCATGTTTCATTCCCAGTAAAAATTCGATGTAAAAAGCCTTTTATTTGTTGCCTTTGAATCAGCTGCTCGCAAGTGAAAAATTGCCTTACAATGGGCCGTATGAATAAAACGTAGCATGCTTGAATTTCGGTAGTAAATGCTACATGTGGATCACGTTCCTGTCAAAAGAAGAGACTTTACTACACAACATTTTTCGAACATGCTACAAACTGTAGTATTTACTACAAGTTTTCGGTAGGTAGTGAAGTACAGAAATGAAAAATATTGGCATTTTTACAGATGTAAGTACGTTTTTTGTTTTGTGCATGCTCATGTCAGCTTTTCCGGCTCTGTGTCGATACGGTATGCAGTAAATGCTTAAATTCGGAAGTAGCATTAACTACATGTTTGAATGTGTTTTTTATTCATGCAAGCTCCTCATGGGTTGAACTCGAGATCTTCATCGAGTAATGCCTCCAACTGTTTGTCTTCGAATGTTTTTGGTTGTCCAGAGCGCATGAATTGAACGAATCATCGCACAAAGCATATCGTGCAAAACCGACACAAAAATAAAAAATATTTTCAGTGGTTAAAAAACAGGTCCTGACTGTGTATGGTTATAAACCATGAGTATTCTTACTTGACTTGTATGAGGGAGGTTGTTTGTTTAAGCAAGTTGTTTAAGGCGGTCAATTTAGTCATACAATTTATAATCAAACTGCTCTTATAATTGGTATTCTTGCATGGAGCAGAATAGTTTAGTCTTTGGCATAATGACAACTCTTCAGTTAACTGATTACAACTATGCATCATTCAATATGAGAACTGGAATAAAGGTTCAGACCAGAATTCAGTTTCAAATTCATGTCAGAAATTCAGATTTACAATACAGTTTCAGAATTCAGGTTTAGGAATTCCAGGAACAGAACCCAGATCCACAAATAATTTGTATAGGGTAAGGGCTCCCTATTTCATCTCAGCTCCAATTTCCATCTCATTGCTTCACCTCATAATTTTGAACATTAATCATATCTTTAAACGTACCTGATTTATTGCACTGATGAGTCAAAGACGAAACGTAAAAAATAATAAAAACGGTTATGTGCCCTAGCACAAAATTTGGCTAACCCCTAAATGACCAAACCTGCATCGGCCAGAAATAGTCGAAAGCACGTTTTCGTTCGGCACGTCAGAAAAGACATTGCACTCCGTTGCAAAACAAATAGTGTTCTGCAAATAGCAGAAACTTTACGTTCTCTCGTCCCGGGTTGGCGGTTCAATGCATAGGACGCTGGTCTTACAAGCCAGTTGTCGTATGTTTGAGCCCCGACCTGGAAGGATTCTCAGTGTCAGTAGGATCCATCGTACTAGCCATGCAATGATTCTGTACGCTAAGCATCGGCTGCGAAGTCTGTTGAAACAGAAAGGCCAAATTCCACAAAAGGAATGTAATGCCAAGACTTTGCTTTTTACGTCTGCTTAGCGGTTCAAATTCAACTGCCGAGTTTAGAACTAAGCAGTTCAATTTGAACTGCTCTGCACTGATGAGTCAAAGACGAAACGTAAAAAATAATAAAAACGATTATGTGCCCTAGCACAATATTTGGGTAGCCCCTAAATGATTTATTCTAGGTTTTGCCACACTTTCCAATTGAAAAAAGTAGTTTAGAAACCTTCAACGATCGCTTTTTTCATTTAAAATAAACTCACTTTTTGATTTAGGAACCACTTTCGTTCTACAATTCATCATGTTTCTGTATATTTACTAATCGATTCGTCTCAAAACATGATCACTACTTCACATAATTACACAACTATTCAATGTTGGATGACTTTATAATTAGTAATATTCACGTTCCACTTGTTTATTCAACGATTAAAGACTTCTGAAACTACCTGATAAGCAATAAAAGCAATGAAAAATATGAGATGAAAATTTGCACTTAATTCACTTGATTGTGCTTTGTTTTCATCTCATTTCGTATCGCAAGGTTGCCAAATTTTCTCATAATGTGAAACAAAAAAAAATTATTTTTTCTTTAAATTATCATCAACAAGTATTTTTTGGTATCCGTGACATTAGTTAAATTATTACAATTAATATTTATATATTCAAATAAAACTGTTTCGGATTCTGATAAAATGCATCAAACTCAAATTCAAATCGAATTCAAATTGGTTTTAAATTTTAATATAAATGTTTATCAGTGTTCATCATCAAACATTTGCACAAAAGATTTCCATTTGACCATGTGATTTGTCTGTTGATTAATAAACTTTTACAGAAATACAGCAATCAAATACTAATAGATACTCAGAGAGAAAAGTCTAACGTTTTACTTCTCACTTTTTATGAACCTTTACAAATCTGTATTAAATTTAAAAAATCTGTATTCTGATTTAACGAACGCGAACGCAAAAATCTATACAATACAGATAAATCTGTATGAATGGCATCTCTGATTCTGCATTATGTTTTAAGAAGGGCTAATGCCTAAATAGTAACAATTCTTTTTTTGTTTTTTTTTTAAGTTCTCCAAATTAACTGCAGAGTAAAATTTTAAATTTGAAACGAAAGGCGATAAAAACGATCTAAAAAAATTTAAACTTCGAAATGATTCCTAACTGTTTTTTAAAATATCGTGTGTTGTGTCATAGTTGGCATTAGGCCCTTTTTAAGGAAAATTCTGACATTTTGAACCTGAGAGTGTAATAGTGCAATATTTTGGTTTTGATTGCTGTCGCCATTACTAGTTAATGGGATGAATAAAGAACCAACGACAGGATGAATACAAAACCTTTGAGATGAAATTAGGAGCACAGTAGTGAACATATCAGAAGTGTTTTAGCTGATTTTTTAATTGTTATTTTAATTTCCAATTATTGTGAATGAATTCCCACTGTGGAGCAAGGCGAATTAAGCAGAAATATGAAAAAATCGTAGTGATTTTGGTGGCGAATCAGGTTTTTAAGGTAACGTCCTTACAAATGAGATGAAAAAGGGAGCTCTTACCCTATCATTAATTCAGTTCTAAACTGAATTTCAGAGTCCAGGGTCAGATTTCTAGACTAGAATGCATTTCTTGAATTTGGTTCCAAAGTTCAGTTCAACAAATCTAGAAGTGATACTGAATTTAGGAAATAAATTCGAGAGATTTATGGATCTTTTGAGCTGAATTCTTGATTCGAAATTCAAATTTCAAACGAAATCCTGTACCGGAATTCTGTAACTAAAATTCAGCTGCGGATTAAAATCCATGTCCAAAGCTAAGTGCTTGAATTCAGGTTTAGAATTCAGATCCGAACAAGAATCCCGGTCTCGAATTCAGTTCAACGACACAGGCTCAATGATCAAGAAATCAAATCAGAATTCAGTTACCTAGCTGAGTTTCAGAATCCAGTTCTGGCATTCGGTTCCTGAATTCGAGTTCCAGAATTCAGATTATTTAACGTCAAATCCATTTTATTTTTATTCACGTCACACCACCTCGTCACGTTCACCTTTTTTTATAAAAATAAAAACGTGCTTAATCCACCTAGCAGTGAGATGATGCTATTTTATCAATCCGCTTGTGTTTTTTGCAGGAATATTCTTCGGTGTTTCAGTTTTTTATGACATTATTCTAATGTCCGTCGATTAAGGTGGCAATTTGAAATTTTAATCACTCATTACTCTGTATTGTCGAAACTGCAAATCGGATCAAATTTGATCAAACATTCCATGATATGTCGAAGTAATTTCCACTTTAGAGTTTAGGGTAATTTAAGGTACTTCCAGAGCCGGTATTCAGGAACCAGCTTTTCGGGATTGTCATCAAGGTTGCTGATCCTATCAATGAAACAATACTCGTGAACTATTCTTTTCACCGGCGATGCTCTACCCGTGCGGCGAGCAGTTTGTATATATTCCGTGTCTGCTTTATTCATTCTTTCCTTCCACTCAGAGAATTGAACCGCTTGGCAAAGTAAGCAAGCATCTTATATGCACTCTGGTGACTCACAGTGAGTTCGTTTCGAAGCATTTAGGTAGAAAGCTATTCGGTGGTGCTGATGACTCGCGTTGAGTCGAATTTTCTACTCACGGTGATTCGTTCTCTGCGACGTATGGCGGTACAACTGAATGACCGCCCAGGATAAAATTTTATTCCTGTTAAAGCTTATAAGAAAGATGTCGAATCTTTTTGAATTGTCTTCACTGCACATTTCTTCGGTGTTTGCTATACTTTAATCGTGATTTGTAGCGTTAGGAACAACTTTTATACCTGCCAGGATATGTTATTGATTAACCATCAAACTGTAAAGGGTTATTAATGGAGCGTTTTTGTGTGTCGTAAATATGTAACTTTCACTCCTATTCCGTAGTTCTATAATAAATTCATTTTGTGTTTCGATCGAGTTCGACTTTTCCAAACAAATTATACCTCATTCGAAATGCCAAATTGGTATTTTTCATTCGGTCGAATGTAGGGTTGTTTATTATGCCTGAGAAGTAATAGTCCCAAGTTTTTGTCAATTATTATTGTTTCTCATGATCGTGAAACTATTTATATACCGATTACAAAGCCATTCGACGATCGTTACCTTAATAGTTATAAGTGTGATTACACTAATAATTGCTTTTAATTTCATGTTAATCATTCATAATAGTATTTGTATTGACTTCGAGACAAGTAGTGTCGAACCAAGTCAACTACCAAAAAGATTGAGACCAACTTTGATGATAAACACTATCAGTTCGTACAAATACTAGAAGAACCATAAACACCAAATAATTCCGTCATATTCAATATACAGGGCGTTAGAGCTACAATATAATAGAAACTAAAACCGAAATAGAACTTCTATAATTTTGTATAAGGCACTAATTTGGAGGCCAACATAAGATTTTACCTAAGAATGATATTTCTATTATTATCAAAAACAAACAAACTCTCTACAGTTACTTATTGGAAACTGTGCCATGGATAATCGTGCAATGAAGACCTTCCGCAGTTTCCAATAACGAAATAAATATCTAAAAATCAAGTATCATACAATCAAATACAACAAAATTATCTGTCTCGTGACATTAGTGACGTTAAATAAAGTGGAATTAAATGCATATTTTTTTTTCTTGATCGTATATTCTCCTACTATCTCCTGATTATGTGATAACAGAATTATATTTCATTTGAACTCTTTGTATGTGATCCTTGAAGTATTCACGTAAAAATTTTTTTGCTCAACATAGTTTTAAGGTAAATAATACAATGAGTAGTTTCAAAACTGAATGTGTGATATGAGTAACAAAAAATCTAAATCGCACTATCTGACAAATCGATAAACCACGCGGATTGTGTTATTTTTCAAATTGAAATCGTTTTCTCTGCAATATGAATATTGTAAAATGTTATGAAATTGAATTTACAATTTCTTCTAGCGGAGGTTCTTTTTTTTAAAAAAAGCTAAACCGATCACTTCGGGAGTCAATTGTAGAACATTTTATTTTCAATACATTTTTGACAGCAATATCAGATTGTAATCTTAATTTGATTTCAGCTCATCAATTTCTCAACTGATATCACATTACGTTTTTATTTTGCTGTTTGCTTTTGGAAAAAAAAAACTTACGAGGCAATAGTTTTGTGAAACTCCAAAAATGATAATATTAAATGCAAAAATTTAATGAATGCATTAAAATAGGACTAAGTTAATAAGGCGATACAAAAATGCAAAAGTAAATTTCAATGGAACATCTATTCCTCCAATTTTATGTTGCGTTTTACAAAATGCTTCGACATCCTGTGGCAGTTGGCCGGAACCACAACCGTGATTCTCAATTTAAAAGTCTTAATTTCCTGATCGTAGTACAGTTATTCTAATCGATAATTTGCGTAGATGTATGGTAAAAGATGCTGAATGAGTATTTAGTTAGTAATGACTATTTCTTTGTTAGCCATTCTTCTTAATTGCTTTGATTTTTGCAGAGCAAGCAGTTACATGGCGTCTCAGTAGGTTCAAACGTTGTGGAAAACCTCGCACTCCTACTACTTCTTTAAATCAAATCTATGCGAAGAAGCGTTAAATTGTGTTTAATATAATAAAAACATGAGAAAATAAATCATCCCTGGAATTAAAAGATTAGACTTGCCTCTATAATCAATATTCAGAATATATTTTTGTCACTCTATTTGCATTGCATATTGATATTGCGTATTGGACTTGATCATTCATAATCATAGGTGATTTTAAAAAATATCACTGTAGATATTTCAGTCAATTTTCAAAAACATAAATAAAATAAATATCAAACCAACCCGAAAGAGAATCAAAAGTGTTGCTACAGTTATATGTGGAAAATAATTCCTTTTATTTCATTTCTTATATAAGCCATATAAACTGCAAAATTTTCACTTCACAAAAGTGATTGTCCTCAGGTGATTCAACTCCAGCTTTTTTTAAAATCTATCTGCCATTACTTGCCGCAAAATTTCAACAGCACGGAGTACGAACGTGAGAATAGTATTCGGTGAAATCTGAATAAACTGTTTCATTAGTTTTATTACAGTAGGAAGTACATTATATGTACATTAGTATACGATTTTAAACGACGTTTTGAAGTGGACTATCAGTTTTATTTATCAGTTTAATTTTTATCCAACCCAATCGTTTCGCCATCTTCCTGATATAAGTAATGATATTACGTTTAAAGTTTTCCAAGCTAATTTGTGATGTTCAACGCACACTTTTTATCAGGGCAATATCTACGAGACAATTAAACTAAGCAAAATAAAAAATTGCTTCCATCGCATCGCTAATTTTTGTCTTCAATTTTTTTCGTACACTTGCATTCATGATTGCTGGCATTTTGACTCGCAGTGAGTCAAAAATTGACTCAATGTAAGCGCTATTGGTGCCTGATGATACCTGCTCTTGAAATGGTAGAGAATGGCTCACGGCGGAATAGCAACCAGCATGAAAAAGCAAGATCTCTTCTCTCTTGCGAGTCGCTCAGGCAGTCACATATTAAGCATAGCTTTTGCCTCGTCCGGCATTACATGCTTTGCTGTCTCCGTTCTTGAATCGTTCGCAGGCGGTGAACGTTAATGAGTTGCGTGAGGCGAATTTCAGCAACCCTGATTGTCATCTTCTATATCGCTTTGAATTTTAAAAATTCATCATTCTGTAATTTCAGAATCGGAAGTCAGAATTGGATAAAATTAATTAAACAATTCGATACTGGAACCGGAATCCGAAAATCGGTTTAGCTGGAGTCAGTCAAATTCACCTGAGTAGCTGTATAGTTTACATTTGTTTCAAAATGTTTGAGAATCAATTTAGACATCTTTGAGGAATCGTAGTGCGAATTAAATTTTTGGGTGTCTTCCGAAACGAAAACTGAATACAACCAAAAATGAAATAAGTTTATTTGGTTATCGACTATCCAAATCTGCTAACTCGATAAACCTTATTAATTTATGTGGAATAGACATTTTTATACTAATCATCCTGTATCTCCGAAACCGGAAGTTGGATCTGACTGAAAAACAAGATGCTTTATAGAATCTTAAACTTTTCATTTGAATTTTAGATGATTCTTAGAATTCATTTGAATCTTAGATCGGTTCAGCCATCTACGAGAAAAATGAGTTACACAGTTTTAATTTCGTTTCACGTATCATTCTGTAGTTCCGGAACCAGAGGTCGGATCCAAACATCATTTAAGAACCTTGTTTAGGAGTATACGACTTTTCATTGGAATCTGAGTTTGTAGGAAACGGTTCAACCATCTCCGAGAAAATTGAGTAAAATTATTTGTCACACACGCATTTGCTTATCTTGACGAACTGATTCGAATGGTATATGGGAGTTATGTTCTTACAGCATTTATTGCTGTAAGTAGTTTAAATCAATATAATTATGGAATTGCTTTCAACTCGAAAATGCTGCCATCATCTGGATTACATATGTCATATTCGAACGATTATGTTGCCAAAAACGAACCGTGCTAAAATCGGTTCAAGGAAATATGTCATCAAAAGTCTTTTACATATTTGATATAAATAATTATATGTAACAGTATAAAACATCGTGTTTCACGTTGTTCCCAAGCATTGCATTATCATACAGTGCTCAAAACTTCTACTACTGGAATAAGGCGAAAAGTCGCTTACACAAAAATATCGATATCTTCGTTACAAATGGACCGTGCGGAATCTAAGTCCAAAAACATATTCTGTTTTCAAGGTCAATTGTGACAGATATTGTAAAAAAACTGAAAATTTTTACATAAAGCATTGTGTAACTCAAAAAGTGAACATCCGATCTTAAAACCATTCAATAACGTTCAGGCTGACGGGGAGACCTTTCATTTGCGACTAGTTTGATCAAAATCGGTCCAGTCATCTCTGAGATCTCGGCCTCGTTCGTCGGGCTGAATCGATTGGTATATAATTCTCAGCTCTCCGGGCTTCGGAAAATTTTTCTAAAGTTTGAGCGAATTCTATACCTATTTTTTATATTTAAAAATAATTGAAAAAAGAGACTATGCAAATATCTAACGTGTCATTGTCTTTCCGTTAAGTAGGTTCTTCCCAATATGGGGACTGGAGTGGCTTAGAACTCAGTAACTCTTATCAGCAGTAACAAAGTAACAAATCTTCCAAGTCAATCATCGCATTGCAATGCTATCCTTACTTTCCCATTCAGAATCAAGATTCCTCCGATCGAATTGAAACGTTACCAAACGAATCCAGGAATCGGAATGCCGGTTTACAGGCTAGTGATTTGTAGGAAAGCGACCGCGAGTTCGCGCGTGATGTCCAACTCGATTAGTGTTCTGCGAGGGGTTCGCAAAAGAGGCGCCCACCGGGCCGCGTTGGTTCAGCTAGGAAAGTGCTGACTAGTGAAATGCAGTACGGGTGGCAAGGCGGAGAAAAAGCATCTTCGAAGAGAAACACATAAAATAGTAATAATTGCAATCGCAAACAGATCTCACGAATGTACGATGTGAGTTTAGTTTCTTGGTTTTTTTTTCTCGTTCCGGTAGGTCGGAGGCAAACAAGAAAAGATGAGCGCCGATTCACCAATAGAGGGGAGGAGTCTTGCGGGTGGGCAACTGTCGGGAACTGTCGTGCAATTGTGGCCCCGCGGCCAACGGCTGCCGGCGCTTTCGGCCGGCGAGTTACGAGGAGAGGCCAAGTTCAGATATAAATCAAATCTGATGTCAATTCGTGTTCTTACAATTATTAATATAATTCAATTTAGAAAACGATTTCAGCCCGATGGCCGGATGACCGGGCAGAGTTGGCCCGAGAGTTTCGAAAAGGGCAGCAGATGCTGCGGTGTGACTTAATGGCCAATTTGCATGAATGTGCACAATTAAAGCGGTACGAGCGGCATTTTTTTTCTCTTCTGCCTAATTGACAGATACGTGTGCGTTTTATATAAACGATTCATCACGCTTTGGACTCTTATTGAATTATGGCCAGTTGCCGTGTTGCCGCATAGATTAAGGTGTTCACCGCGGGATGACATGAAGAAGAAAGCGCCGCATCATGTGCGGCCTTCAATGAGCAATTCGATGCGGAATGAACAATATCATTAACCGTCCGAAAAGTGCGGCACTAAAGTATGTACGTGAAAATGGAAAATTTCATGGTAAAATCGAATTAAGCTTTCGGGGTCACTGCCGAAGGCCGGTGGATTAATAGTCCCATTCGGTCCAATACCGAATGATAGTAGTTCTAACGATTTGTAGCAATTGCATTCTTTGCTTATTTGTTTTATTTTAACAAGCTCATTAAAATTTCATCGTGGCTGTCCGTGGCAACCGCGACCGATCGATTTTTATCGATTTATTACATTATTTCCAGGCACTTTCCGGCACTGATCGGCACAAACTAGCCTCCGCCCGCCAGCCGAGCCCACCGAGGTTTATCAATAGCTCATTATAATTTGCAAAGACATGGCCCCGCCGCTGTCGGGAATCCACGAGTGAAGCGTGAAAACAAGACGCAAGCGATTCGATTACCTATTCGACTAACGATCTCTAATGGCCTCCCGATCAGACGCATAGAGACGCAGATAGAGTTTATGTGGCTACACGCTGGCTTATTGGATCTTATCATAATCACTTATCATGCAATATGCAATGCCCTTATCCCGGGCTCTTCACCGAGCTGTTAACTGAAACTATTGCAATTAAGCAGCACCTGCTGCCAAGGGGAAAAACTGCCAGGCGCAGAGAACAACGTGTACTAAGTATGGCTAATTGCGTGGAATAATGGTTTAATGATATGACCATTACGGTAAACCTTCCCAATGCAGTGCCGGTGTCGACAGCCGGTAAGGATTTGTATGCGATGAAAAGGATGTCCAACGGTTAGCTGGTTGGTTGGTTGCTTTGCTGATCGGTAAACTGATTTCCGATAGCAAAATCTATCGGACACTGGGTCCCGGGTACAACTAACTTAGCTCGGGGGAACTTTATCAAGTCATTGGCACCTTCGAACATACACAGCTGACAGTAATGATGTCACTTTTGCTTATGTTGTATCGTAGATTGAATCGCTTCAAGCGTGAGTGTTGATGAATAGTGGAAAGATTTTAGATATATTGAATGTTTCTTGGTTGAGGAGACGAACGGTTGCCAACTTTCCTCTGGCCAAATATTGAATTTAAATTGGTCGAAATAAATAAAAGCAATAAAATATTCGAAAATTCTTAAATAATATCTTGTTTTTTGTTTATTATCATTACTCAATGAGAAACAGATTGAGAACACCAGTTCCACTGCAACTATCGGGCTGATCGGACGCAAGTTCGTGTTTCTCCAGTGGTGCGGTAAATTGTTTTATTCCGCTTTCAAGGTCATTTCGTATTCTATTGTCTGAATCAGTGCGGTCGAGTGATAGTTCGAATTAATCCGTCTTCAAGGTCAATTGTGAGTTGTGTAAAGAAGCACTGTGTGGTACCGTTAGCCAGCGCCCAGCTGGGCGCTGCTGCTATATTGTTAACAAATACATTGGACAGTGTATAGTGAAAAAACGTATAAGATTCCATTGTACAGTGCAGAAAGAGACTGCAAAAAAGTGCTTTTTCCTCTAGGAGGTTTTTTGCACTTTATTGATCAGGAATATCCACCGATTGCCTAGGACCGGGCCTTGTCTGCCGTTCACCCTTTGAGAGCTAAAGCTAAGTATTTTTGCCTTTTTCTTTTTTCCCCCTGTTCTTCAATACCACTACATTTGTCCTCCAATATTTACCCGCACGGACACATTTCCGTGCCATGACAGAAGGCACAGAATTGCCTGACCTCCCTCCAGATGACAAAATGGAATCATCTGATAGCCAAATATCTCGTGTAAAAAATTATCCCGATGGGCTTGCACTCCCGGCCGGACCGTATGCGGTTTACATCCGGACCAAAGCCAACGGTAAAAAATTGAACCTTCTAAGACTTTCTGAAGACCTGTCCTCGCGATACAACACTGTACAAAAAATTGAAAAGGTACGCCCGGACAAGCTTAGGGTCTTGTTAGCCAGTGCAAAACAGGCTAATGAGATCGTTCAAAGTGAGTATTTCACGCGGGAGTATCGCGTATACGTACCAGCTCGCGAAGTCGAGATAGACGGCGTGATCACCGATCCGAGTCTGACTTGCGAGGACGTTCTTAAGCATGGGGCAGGCGGTTTTAAAAACCCCTTACTCAAGAACGTTAAGATACTGGACTGCAAGCAATTGCGTTCAGTATCGACCGCCGAGGATGGCACTAAGTCCTATATCCCATCAGACTCGTATCGGGAGACTTTCGTTGGCTCGGCTTTACCTAACTACGTCCTCCTGGACCGAATTCGTTTACCTGTTCGCCTTTTTGTGCCGCGGGTCATGAACTGCACCAATTGCAAACAATTGGGACATACAGCATCCCATTGTTGCAATAAATCTCGGTGTATAAAGTGTGGAGGGAGTCATGCGGATAACTCCTGCAGTGGAGACAATGAAAAGTGTCTCTACTGTAAGGAGGGGCCGCATGACCTCTCTGATTGTCCCGCGTACAAATTGCGCCAGGATAAGATGAGGCGTTCACTTAAGCAACATTCAAAGCGTTCTTTTGCTGAAATGTTGAAGAGTGCTACGCCTCCAGTAAACCTGTACGCTTGTTTGGCAACTGACGAGAGCGAATATGATGACCCCCTCGAAGGTACATCTTCGGCTGTCCCTCTTAGCTCATCATACAGAAAGAGAAGAAATAAATCGTTTCAAAAGCTCCCTAGTAAGGGTTCGAAGATGTCCTCTGATGGGTCTCGAAAAATTACAACAACTGGTAGTGATGGCAAAAAACCAGAGAGAAAAGCTCCAGGCCTTGGAAAATTAAATTCCGAGCAAGAATTTCCATCACTTCCTGGGACTTCAAAACCCCCGAAAGTCCCTAAAGATCAGTCAGAAAATTTACCAAATACTGGGTTTGTTAAATTCTCTGATATTGTGGACTGGATCATGTCTACTTTCAATATTTCTGAACCTCTTAAAAGCCTGATAATGGCTTTTATTCCTACAGTTAAAACATTCTTGAAGCAGTTGACTGCAAAATGGCCCCTTCTTTCAGCGATCGTATCCTTCGATGGCTAAGACACCCACCGAGGTCACGGATACAATCACTGTTATACAGTGGAATTGTAGAAGTATCATCCCAAAAATAGATCCTTTCAAATTTCTAGTAAATAATCTGAAATGTGACGCATTTGCATTGTGCGAAACTTGGCTAACTTCTGAAATACCCTTAAACCTCCACGATTTTAACATTATTCGTCTGGATCGAGATGATTCCTATGGAGGAGTACTTTTGGGGATCAAAAAGTGCTATTCTTTCTATCGCATTAACCTCCCCTCGATACCAGGTATTGAAGTTGTCGCATGTCATGTTACAATCAAAGGCAAGGACCTTTGCATTGCTTCCATCTACATTCCCCCAAGAGCCTCGGTTGGGCATCGGCGGCTCAATGATATCATAGAGCTTCTTCCCGTACCGACGTTGGTTTTAGGAGACTTTAACTCACACGGTACGGGATGGGGCTGTCTTCACGACGATAACAGATCAACTATGATCCATGATATCTGCGACAACTTCAATAAGACAATCTTGAATACGGGAGAAATGACACGAATTCCTGCACCACCAGCAAGACCAAGTGCGCTAGACTTATCCCTTTGCTCGACATCGCTACGGTTGGATTGCACGTGGAAGGTAATCCCTGATCCCCACGGTAGCGATCATCTGCCTATTGTAATTTCAATCGCCACCGGATTAAGACCATCGGAAACAATCAATGTTTCGTATGACCTCACACGAAACATTGATTGGAAATGCTACGCAAATTTGATATCTGAGAATCTAGAAACAACACAAGAACTTCCTCCGGAGGAAGAGTACACGTTTTTGGCTGGCTTGATTCTCGACACCGCGACTCAAGCTCAGACGAAACGTGTACCCGGCGCGAAAACTAACATCCGTCCCCCCAACCCGTGGTGGGACAAAGAGTGCTCAGAATTAAACGCGGAGAGAACTTCATCATTTGTCGAGTTTAGGAAAAACGGAACACCTGATAATTTCAGAAACTACGCGGCATTAGACGCTAAAATGAAAAGCTTGATTAAAGCGAAGAAAAGCGGTTATTGGCGTCGATTTGTAGACGGATTATCGAGAGAAACATCAATGAGCACTCTTTGGAACACAGCCCGACGAATGCGCAACAAAAACACCTCGAACGAAAGCGAGGAATATTCTAACCGCTGGATATTCGATTTCGCTAAAAAAGTATGTCCTGACTCTGTTCCGGAACAGACAATCATGCGCGTCGCTTCATCAAACAGAAACGAAACACCTTTTTCGATGGTCGAGTTCTCACTTGCGCTTTTATCGTGTAACAATAAATCTCCGGGGTTAGACAAAATCAAATTCAACTTGTTGAAAAATTTGCCTGACTCTGCCAAAAGGCGCTTATTGAATTTATTCAATAGGCTTCTTGAGGATAATATTGTCCCACATGACTGGAGACAAGTAAGAGTTATCGCCATTCAAAAACCAGGGAAACCAGCCTCCGATCACAATTCGTATCGGCCGATTGCTATGCTTTCCTGTATCCGGAAATTGTTCGAAAAAATGATTCTGTTTCGTCTAGACAATTGGGTCGAGACTAATGGCTTACTTTCAGATACACAATTCGGCTTCCGCAGGGGCAAAGGAACGAACGATTGTCTTGCGTTGCTCTCAACCGAAATTCAAATGGCATTTGCTCGTAAAGAACAAATGGCGTCAGTTTTCCTAGACATCAAGGGGGCTTTTGATTCAGTTTCCATAAACATCCTATCTGAGAAGTTGCATCAGCATGGTCTTTCACCAATTTTGAATAACTTTTTGTATAATCTGTTGTCCGAGAAATACATGTATTTCGCGCATGGTGATTTGTCGACAATATGATTCAGTTACATGGGTCTTCCTCAGGGCTCATGCTTAAGCCCCCTTTTATACAACTTTTACGTGAACAACATTGATGAATGTATCAACACATCTTGCACGCTAAGACAACTTGCCGACGACAGCGTTGTGTCCATCATAGGACCCAAAGCTGCCGATCTCCAAGGACCATTGCAAGATACCCTCGACAACTTGTCGACATGGGCTCTTCAAATGGGTATCGAGTTCTCTACGGAGAAAACTGAGCTGGTTGTATTTTCAAGGAAGCGAGAACCAGCACAATTACAGCTTCAACTCGGGGGTGAAACCATAGCTCAGGTCTTCACATTTAAATATCTCGGGGTCTGGTTCGACTCCAAAGGTACCTGGGGATGTCACATTAGGTATCTGAAACAAAAATGCCAACAGAGAATCAATTTTCTTCGTACAATAACCGGATCATGGTGGGGTGCCCACCCAGGAGACCTGATCAGGTTATACCAAACAACGATATTGTCCGTGATGGAATACGGATGCTTTTGCTTCCGATCCGCGGCGAACATTCATTTCATCAAGCTGGAAAGAATTCAGTATCGTTGTTTGCGTATTGCCTTAGGTTGCATGCAGTCGACTCATACGATGAGTCTCGAAGTGCTCGCGGGCGTCTTACCGTTGAAAAACCGATTCTGGGATCTCTCATATCGATTGCTAATCCGATGCGACATCTTGAATCCGATGGTGATTGAAAACTTCGAAAGGCTTGTCGAGCTCAATTCTCAGACCCGTTTTATGTCCTTGTATTTTGATTACATGGCTCAGAATATTAATCCTTCTTCGTTTGTTTCCAATCGTGCTCATTTCTTGGATACTTCTGATTCTAATGTGTTTTTCGACACATCCATGAGAGAAGAAATTCGTGGAATCCCGGATCACGTGCGCCCTCAAGTGGCCCCAAATATTTTTTATAATAAATTTAGAACAGTCAACTGTGAAAAGGTGTTTTACACTGACGGTTCAAACATCAACAGGTCCACAGGCTTCGGCATCTTCAATCAAAACATCACCGCTTCTCACAAACTCAATGATCCGGCTTCAGTTTACGTCGCAGAATTAGCTGCTATTCAGTACACCCTTGAGATCATTGAAACCTTGCCCAAAGACCATTACTACATTGTCACGGACAGTCTAAGCTCAATAGAAGCTCTCCGGGCAATGAAGCCAGGAAAGTATCCCCCATATTTCCTGGGGAAAATACGGGAACACTTGCGAACTTTATCTGAACGGTCTTATTTAATATCGTTAGTCTGGGTCCCTTCGCATTGTTCCATTCCAGGCAATGAAAAGGCAGACTCATTGGCTAAGGTGGGCGCATTAGAAGGTGATATTTATGAAAGACCAATCTGCTTCAAGGAATTTTTCAGTATCTCTCGTCAGAAAACTCTCGAAAGTTGGCAAACTTCATGGAGCAATGGCGAACTGGGACGATGGCTACATTCCATTATCCCTAGGGTATCGACGAAACCTTGGTTCAGGGGGATGAACGTGAGTCGCGATTTCATTCGTGTTATGTCACGGCTCATGTCAAATCACTACACTTTCAACGCACATCTCCGGCGTGTTGGGCTTGCGGAGAGCGGTCTCTGCACCTGTGGCGACGGTTATCAGGACATCGAGCATGTCGTGTGGTCGTGCGTAGAGTATCGTGACGCCAGGTCGAAGCTACTGGAATCCCTTAGGGCCCGAGGTAGACCGCCTGAGGTTCCGGTTCGGGATGTGTTGGCGAGTCGGGATAGTTTATATATGCTTCTCATATACCAGTACCGTAAACACATTGATATACAAGTGTAATGTGTTATCCCTCGCTCAGAAAGTATAAACTCCACCTACAGGTTCGACACTAACATCCGCCCGATTCTCTCGATCCCCGTCCCTGTCCACCATCTTCATTGGAACTAACAAGATCTTTTTTTGTCACTAACTTTTTCGTTACCCCTTCCCTGTCTCTTCACCATCTCGATGGCAACTAATTAGATCTTTATCGTTTTCAAACATTTTGTTCCCACATCCCCTTTTTACCCCGTTTCCACAATATTTACTTTTTTTTCATTCTCTTCCGTAACAACACCATCATCGTCCACGGAAGGCCGCCCCAGTCGAAAACCAGCACGCGGGCCACCCGCCGGGCCTTCGTAGCCTGGGGGTGTTTCCCGCGGACCCACACGGACCGAATGATGCGGCCAACATGGATCTTCGCCAACGGCATATGGAAGACCCTCATGCAATATTCAATTCACCGGCCACTACCGATCGCTTCTCGAGAATCCGCTACCGCTACATTACATAATGATACTATTCTAGTTTTAAGTTAGTCGTAATTAAGATTAGTAAATACCCTTGGCATCTTAGAGCTTAAGCAGTGTGCCTTAAAATTATATAATAATATTGAATAAAAAAAAAAAAAAAATTGAGAACAGAAGGTTCATCCAACAAGAAATGAAGCAGGAGTTCATGTCTTCAAGGTAATGAAAAAACCTAACCGATTCTATGAACAGAATGCGATGGGCAAATTCCGCGCCAGGAAGCTATACCGCGAGTGGTTGGTGCTGCAGAAATGCATCGTAATGAACAACTAGACGTACATTAAAGCGGACATCAGCGTAGATTCCGGATCAGGAGTTTTTCGTCGGCTTGCCCTGCCTGGATGTCCGGATGTAGAAGGTCGAATAATTTACCAAGAAATACTTGGTATGGCAGACGATCTATATATGCAGGACTTTACCATGGACGGCCGAATATGCAATGAAGAATGCCTCCACAAGCGCCAATGTAAGGCATGTATCGATAAGTAGTTAGCAACATTCAAACAGTTATTACTCTGAAATGGCTTGATTTTTTGCAGCGCGTTTTGCGGAGACATGTTTGTTTACATGTCAATAACAGCTGCGCAATCGATTGGTTTCGGTACGGTTTATCGTTTCAATGATGAGTCGAATTGATCCGGAAACGCGAAAGAAAATTCTGCACACTTGGTGCTCAGAAAGTGCTCTCACGTACAACGAAATTGCAAAACGGGTGAAAGTGCACCACACCAGTGTCAAAAATATTATCGAGAAGTTCGGTGAGACCCTTTCCATGAAGGATTTGCCCCGATCCGGTAGGAAAACGGGTCTCAGCCAGAACGCCGGGACCTTAAAGTGGTTGAGTACATCAGGAAAAACCCATCGGCGTCGACGCGGGATTTGGCCAAGCAGTTCAACACCAGCATCGGGATGATTCAACGGAACTCCCTGAAAACGTACAAGAAACAGAAGGTGCCGAAAAAGTCCCTGGTACAGCAAGTTCAGGCCAAACCAAGAGCGAGAAAACTGTATAACCAGATTCTACAGAATAAAGACGGATGCATCCTGATCGACGACAAAACCTACGCCAAGGAAGACTCTCGAGCGCTGCCCGGACCGCAATATTATACGAAATCGGTGTTCCAGGACCTGGGCAGAAGCTGTTGGTCTGGCAAGCAATTTGTACCTGTGGTTTGCGGTTGTCGATTTTCTTCACGAAGGGCACAATTAACGCCAAGGTGTACGAGGAAGAATGTTTGAAGAAGAGAATACTGCCACTGTACAGAAAGCATAAGGCTTCTCCTCATTGCTGGCCGGATTTGGCTTCAGCCCACTACGCCAACTCCGTTCTACAGTGGTTGTCAAAAAATAATGTACAATTCGTGGAAAAGGACATCAACCCACCGAACTGCCCGGATCTTCGGCCAATTGAAAGGTATTGGGAAATTGACAAGCGGCACTTTCGGAAGGAAGGTACAGTGTCCCAAAACATGCAGGAGTTAACAAAAACTGAACAGCTGCCACCAGGAAAGTCACGAAAGTAACTGTGCAGAGTTTAATGGAGAATGTCAAGTCTAAAGTGCGAGCGTCTCACAGAAACTAGGATTTTCTCCAATATAATCAGTGAAATGCATAAAAATGTAATTTTACTACAATATATCGAAAACTGATGTCAAAATATGTTTTTTTTCGCTTTTTTATTCAATAATCAATGTTGCTAACTACTTTTCGATACACTCCTTAATACTCATGTTTGGCTGGATCTAGAATCGTGCCATTACGTGAAACCGATGATGGAATAGTACAAAACAAGAAATGACAAATTTCCAAACTGAAAGTTTTATTCGGTGTCTTTTTGAGAAAATTTCACCGCATACAATAAAACCTCATTTTACGCGAATTTAAATCGCATACAAAATTTTTAGCACTATCAAGGAAATTTCTATTTATATGTATACAAAACAATGCAACATGCTTCAATGCATTGAATTATATGAAATATATATTACGGAATTTTTTCTATTTCTAGAATCTAGTTAAGATCGGGGGCATCCAAGAATTCTCTGGAAAAAAGAAATCCGTATACAAACGCGTGACTGGTGACTTTTTCATAACTTTTGAGTGTGGTATGTACTCGTAGTACTATATTCGGCATATTGACATACTGTGGTAATGTCTCACTAAAAGACCAAAATCAACATTTTGGCGAAAAAATTAGTTGATTTTCTGTTTTTAGTTAGTTATTTTTTTTAGACAACTAAAAAATCACACTTTTGCTAATTTAGATTTTTAAATTCTCATTCCCTTAATAATAATAAAATATTTGTTGAAATGGCTATTTTTTTAGCTGAAACGTACTGTCATTTCTTAGCTAAGGTACACTTCATTTCCATTCAATTATTTTTTTTAGTTGAATTAGATAAATAAAACATTGTTTTCAACCAACATAAAAATATAAATGGTTGAATTGGCTTCTGCAATTTACAGATATATGGCGCACTGTCACCGAAAAAACGCTAACACCGTAATGACTACTAGCCACTAGATGGCACACTACTACCGAAAAAAAAATTTTCAGTCGCGGTTGTCTTTTCTATATTGGCAGGTATAAATACGATGTTGTATTGGAGATAAAGACATAAGCGAAACATAAGCTTCGTTTTGGAAATTTATCTTCTAAATCGCTGTTTTCTTCATTCGACTTCGCGAAATCGACTCTCTCACTGAAAACTGAGCACTCGGAAAACAAAAACCGAATAAAAGTAGTACACCGGACGGCGTAGCCCGGAAGGTTGGAAGATACAAAAAACATCATTTGACATATACAATTTGAGTGCAACATTTGAAACTCACTTCACTGTTCCGCGTAAAAACATTATTACGCACAATCGCTTCAAATGCGTACAAATTCTGAATAAATACACTTTCCACTAAGAGTTTACGGCATTTTTCCACATCGCAAGTGATGCCAAGGTGACAGAAATCCAAAAAAAAAAAATTATTTTTTTCCTGCACTGTATTAAATTATTTGAATTCACGAATAAGTGAAGGATTACAGTTTAAAGTATAAAAATTTTTGAATAAGAAATAATCTCTCCATATCCTCTCAAAGATAGGGTATTGTAAACTTTCTTTTTATCCTTCGATACAAAATACATGGCACAATGACGATGTTTTGCGATTAGAGTTCTATATAGGTAGGAAAGGGCTGCCATTGTTCAATAGTATTTGATTTTAAAGCATTTTTTCTCTACTGTTCAGAAACCACTATGCGATCTTGCACATTTCTGCACCTTTAAGGTTATAGTCAATAGTTTGTGGGGTCGACAATAAATATCCCAGGAACAAGGGCCAGACTTTTGTAACTGAAATCGGTGTGAGTAAAATTTAAATAAACGGTTTTATGATAAATGAAATCAGAATATTTGCAACATATATAACATAAAATAGCTATATAAATGTCGTTACATAAATCTATTTATAACATATCAGGCGTTTGAATAAATTATTGAAGTTTCATAATTTTTAGTAAGAGTATCATTGCAGTACCGTTTTTCAAAGTAAAGTCCATCGTTATATACCACTACTAAGACTCGGATACCACGTTTGGAAAATTCCTTTTCCTCAGATTCGACAAATGAATCGATCCAATTTTTGGTGGTGTCGTAGTTTTTGAAACTGACCTGACAACTAATGCGCCATGGATTGGAGCAAATTGGCAACCGTATGTAGGCAGAACTTTTCATTGCAGCGATTATAAAAAAAACTTTTACAACTTTTGAAGCATGGAGTCTTGCATTGTCATGAAGCAAAAATACTATGCCATGCAGATCTTTATATTGCGTCCGCTTTTCATGCAATGCTCTGTCCAAACGCATTTGAGTAGCTCATAATAAATAGCGCCCAGTTGATCCCACCACATGCACTTTTTCTGTTGTCCAGAACTTTCTTGTAGTCCATATAAAAACTCCCAAATTCCAACCACGAAAACCACTTTATGCAGGTTTGCTCAACGTCATTTTTTCGTCATTTTTCATTTTACATAGTTTAATAAGACACTTTAACATAATAAAAATCCCCTATTATTAGTAAAGCGGTAGTATTCAACCAAATTTTATTTTGTACTTGTGTTTGTGTTCTTTCATAAAGTCGAAAAACTTAAAAATTGCAAAATGCAGAGCATTTTCCAAAAATTAGAATTTTTGTTAAAAACAAAAAAAAAATCACTATGCCCTTGGCACCTTAGAGCTTAAGCAGTGTGCCTTGAAAAATTATATTATTGAATACTAAAAAAAAACACTTTTTTGATTGTTACTCTCCCATCTTAAATCATAGTGCAATAAAGTACATCAGTTGTATGTTACAGCATATCAAAAAATAAAAATATTAAGATAAGCCCTTCTGGAGAAAATTATTATTTTCAAGATATAAGGAAGTTTTTTTTCTCTGTGTATACATTTTCCATACAGGTTTAATCATTATTTGAAACATCAAATAATGATTAAATCAATCACGAAATAAATAAAAATACACAAGTTAATTTATTAAAAGAAAGTCGTCATTTTCCAGTCCATAGCAAACGGTGCATCATGTCACTTTTAGGTGGATCGAATATTTTTTCATACGTTATCAAGATGGAAATATATTCAAAGACCTCAAATTATTAATAGAAATCATCCAGCTGACGTTTATCGACGTATTTATGATTTTTGCCAACCTTTTTATGGAGAGGCATTACTGTGCATCGGTTTAGAAATTTAAATGTGGATATATCGTAACAAATGCAAAAAACATCAAAACAATTTACAATTAGTTTCAATCAGACTATCCTTTTGAGCTTTTTAATGGATTGTTTTGCTTTTACACTTCTAATGAATGCTTGGTTACGAAACTTGTTAATAAAACCAATTTTATTTTTGTTTTCTTTGTGCTGTCCTTCAGTAATGATGGTGATAGATAAATAGAGACAAAAATTCTGATTTTAGTTACAAAATTAGTTGTCAACGAGAATTTCCCTAGGCCTTGGATGATGAGCTATAGGGCGCGTATCCCCTTTGGCGGATGGGGGTGGGAGTCAATTTATACTTCGTATTGATAAAGTCGGACCGTACCGAGATCGATCGATCGTTCGCTTATAAAAGTAAAAAGATGAATATTATTATGTTATCTGGATCGATCTCGGAATGGACAGGACTAATACTGCTTAAAATTGACAATAGGTCATTAGGTGGTTTCGGGCATTCTTATGCCTGGAATTGGTCACCAATTTGAATTATCTTGATCTAGTTGGGATGAATATTCCACTATGTCATATAATAGTCGTCCTGAACTGGTGAATTTAATTCAAAAAGGAGGACTATTGTTATCAGGAATAGGAGTAAATTGATATCTTATGAACCGTTTAGGAACATTCAAACCTTTCCGATCCGGTTCGGTATCGGTACTAATGTTTATAAATTGCAATGACGGCGAAACTGATTGATCAGGTGTAAATACACTCTCAAATCGGGAAAGGTTTGAATGTACCTAAATTTCTCCAATTTTGACACAGATATCACCTTTTAACTGAAAGTGTGAGATGTGTGTTTCTGGAAGAGAACGGTTCACGTGGACCATTTCATACAATAACACCTAGTATTTCTTTATGAAATACATGTAGTTCTTGTTCCCTGGATGCGTACTCAACACTAGAGAGACCAAAACTTTATAGGGACCTAAAGGGGTGTCCATAAAAGACGTCACGCTTTTTTTGGCGATTTTTGTCTCCCATCCCCCCCCCCCCCCTTTTGTCAAAAATTGTCACAGCAGCAAAGACTCCCCATCCCCTCTATGTCACATGTCACGAACTCAAAATAAATAAAATTTATCTCAATATGTATTACAAACCATACAAATATGAGGGAGAAATAGATTTATTACATTACATTTATTACACCATCGAAATTATTTAATTAATATTAATTATATAATTTAACAAAAGTATTTGATTGGAATTAATGAAACATTTAAATCATCTGTTTTAATCCTCCTAGAGGTACACAGATATATTATTTCTTTAGGTAAGGAATAATATTTCCTTAGTGTAGCATACAGGGCTAAGAAAATAAAGATCAAAACCTTATCAAATCGAGATCACTGCCGAAGAACATCGTTTGTGATCTTTTACAATAAAGATCACTTCTGATCTGATCTGTTGATCAGTGGTCTTTAAATCACATCGATCAAAATCGGTACTGATCTTCCGTCATACAAAATCGGTAGTGATTTTGAGCTAAAATGATTCTTGATTCATCTAAATTCAATCATTGGATGATTTGATAAGCTTTGATTTTGTTGGAGGAAAATCACATATGATCAAGATGATCTACGTCTGAAATCGTTGATCCCCCGCTGAGGGGTGTAAAAGTAAGTAACAACTGCAATCATACAGGAATTTATAACTGAGGATAACGCATGTCAATGAGACTTTTCCAAAATCATGGAACATTGTCAATTTTGTATCTTTGGGAAATGCTTTTTCAACACTCCTTATCAACAGAGTTGGGAAAAATACCGGGTTCGTTACGGCTCGGGTTACGTAGTTTCAACATATATTCTCGTTTGATGCATCCCGTGTTGGATTTCACAACCGCTGTTTCATTCGCAATAAAATGAATACTAGATTAAGTGAAATAAATGTTAGATGAAAGTTTCATGAAAATAATAATTTTGGATCGTAATCACATTGATATTGTTAATTTGACAGCATTCTCTACGCAATGCTTCTTGCAAAATTAGTTTTAAAAAATATTTCGCACCGCATAGTAATTAGAGCGACATAAGACTTTGTTTTATTTTCAGCTGGATGATGCTGATAAGTAACAGGAGCACAGGGTTTGAGCACACAGCAGGCGCTGCGTTTGAAAGGCGCGTTTGAATTGCCGCAGCAAAACCTCCCGGGTAGATGTGTATAGTAAACAAAAATCAAAATAATAACAAATTTTACCATCATATTTTGTCTTGATGTTCCTGTGCTGTCATAGCAATACTTCATATTTTCTTGATATTTTTTTTCGAAGGAATCTTCTTGATAGATTAGACAATATCTATTTAGCATCAAGAATTGTTATTATATCTTATTTCGTTATTAATGAGGCATACAAATTTCATTAAGTGGTTGCTTATTCAAATGGAATACAATTGAATAAACTGCATCAGAATCAGATAAGAGAAATTCTCATGATACACGAGGTCTGTTCAAAAAGTTCCCGGAATTTTTTAATTGCGCGCGTCTGGAGAGTCCGGTGGTCAAATTTTTTTTTTATTGTGTTGGTACATATGTCCCTAATGTATGGTGAAATTTTCAGCTGTATTCATTGTTTACATTCTGTCTTGTAGCGGCTGGTGTAGACGTGTTTTTTTGAGCTCGGCAATTTTTGTTAGTTTAAACAATGGAAGAATTGAAGAGTCAAAAAATTTGTATTAAATTTTGCGTGAAAAATGAAATAAAGTTTAACCAAGTGTGCGAAATGTTACAGAGAGCCTACGGTGAGTCTGCTATGAAAAAACAAGTGTTTACGAGTGGTATAAGCGTTTCCAAGATGGCCGCGAAGACGTTGAAGACGACGAACGCTCCGGTCGACCCAGCACGTCAATAATCGATGAAAATGTGGGAAAAGTGGAAAAAATGATTATGGATGATCGCCGAATCACTATTAGAGAAGTTGTTGATGAAGTTGGCATATCAGTTGGCTCATGCCATCATATTTTTTCAAATGTTTTGGGCATGAAACGAGTGGCAGCAAAATTCGTTCCAAAACTGCTGAATTTTGATCAGAAAAACAAACGCATTACCATCGCTTTAATCATGCCCCAACCTCGTTATTCACCAGATATCGCTCCGTGTGATTTTTTCCTGTTCCCAAAGTTGAAGAGACCCATGAAAGGACGCTGTTTTTCATCGATTGAAGAGATAAAGGCAGAATCGCTGAGAGTGCAACAGAGCATTACAAAAAGTGACTATCAGGGGTGCTTCGAAGAGTGGAAAAAACGCTGGCATAAGTGTATTATATCTAGGGGGATTACTTTGAAGGGGACCATATAGATGTAGACGAATAAATAAATATTTTTTTTAGAAAAATGAGAATTCCGAGTACTTTTTGAACAGACCTCGTACTATTCTCAATGCTAGAAAATCAAATTACTGAAAAAATCGTCTTCTATAAATGTTTTGCTTTTGCTTTGATGTTACAATGGCAGAATTTTATATTTTATTTCTATTTATTCTTTATTCTTTATTTACAAGAAGAAGCTTTTGCATCAACAAATACACCTTTTCCTATAGAATGTAAACCTTTATTGTGAAGATTTTTTCTGGAAATAGGGCAAAGCAGTAATATAATTAGGTATTTCAAAAATGCGCTCATTGAAAATATTGGACGTCACATTCCGAAAACCTCCCCCCCCTCCCCCCTGTCACAAAAGGTCACGTTTTATGAAACACCCCCCTCCCCCTTGCGGCGTGACGTCTTTTATGGACAGCTTCTAAATTGTTCAAAAGCAGTCAAAATGATTGGAAGAGAGAAAGTCAATAATAAAAACTGAGACAGAATAAATAAAATCTAGTGCAGTGTGCCTATGTGCATATATCGTTAAATAAAGAGTTAAAAAAGTTCACAGAATTTTAAGCAATCCTTCCATTGTTTACATATCGTGACTATCCTGGATAATGTAGTGTTAAATGCGCATCCTTACATTATATAATTTAACAAGCTTACTAACACCTGATTTTATTTTATTTTATTTTATTTTCTTTGCGAATAACGAGTCTGTTGAAATAAAGGATTATCATCGAAGATTTAAGACCAAGAAAAAGACCCTAAAATGAAAGAAAATGAAGAAAAATAAGTATTTTATGTAATTGGTACTTTTGGTAAGTAAAATGCACTACGATTTTTACTATCACTCTTATTATTATTATTATTATTATTATTATTATTATTATTATTATTATTATTGTTATTATTATTATTATTATTATTATTAATATTATTATTATTATTATTATTATTATTATTATTATTATTATTATTATTATTAATCTTATTATTATTCCTTTAGTCTTGATAATCTATTAGCTTGTGATATTAACAGGGTTCTCCGGTATAGTAAAAAGCAATGCAATGGGGCAAAAGGAAACGTAACGTAACATCGACAAAGATAGAAACAATCAGAATAGATTAGATTGGATAGTGTTAGTAGACCAAACATATCTACATTGATTTAGGAACTTTAAAGTAATAATCGTTTGTACCGCTTCAGACATAAAAGACTATATAGGAAAGCAGGGCCAAGACCGAAGCGGATACAATGCGAAATTTCGCAAAGTTTCATCGACGAGGACATTTAAGACACAGAAGCAGTTGGTAGGATGACAAAATACCAATACGACAGGGACGCAATACTCAATGATTGACTGGTTACAGGCTGAAGCACACACTTCCTGCCCAAGTGACAAATTCTCTGGCGAACTTGCAATAGACGATATTGGTATCTTTCGTTGCAAATTGATAGCCGTAAAGGAATCTGTCGCTTGGGTTACATGCTTGAGGATTTCCTCCTTCGTTACTAGTGTTCATTTGGGCACCATAACATAGCCTAGTTCGTCTTGTATGGAAAGTGCGGATCGTGTGGATCGTTGTAACCACCCCCCTCGGCCAGAGTAGCCCATAAAGGAAAAAAAGTCTAATTTCCAAGAAATGTGAATCGAATCTCAATGTGAAGTAAGTCGAATTGGGCAGAAATATGAAATAATCATAGTGGTTTTAGTGGATAAATTAGGTTTTTGAGGTAACGTCCTTACAAATGAGATGAAACATCTGACAAAAAGAAATCAGCTCGTCGGGTAGGCATAACTCAAGATGATTTGATGTATCTGAAGATGCTTTTGTACATAAAAATATTACTACAGCGTAAACTTCACTGCTGATTGGGGTAACGATTTTCGTGGACATTGTTTACTGTACGCAGAGATAGGCAAATGACTACTGAATCGAAAGAGTACTGCACATACAGATATACAACTTGTCAATTTTAAAATATAAGCCAATGGCCTATACTCTTCGAATATATGTTGTAAATTCATTGAACATGTTGCATTTGAGAGCTGTTTTCGAAAGTTTCCACCATCGTGTGACGCACTGGATCATAAACGTTTATTGAACCAATAAATTTTCCCACACCAATCATCGCCAATGTGTCTCGTAATAATTGAATCAATCAATCTAACACTGGGGCGTCGCTGCAATGTGATCTAACTTGATCGTCATCGGTGAACTTCGAAGCGGCTCGCACAACAGCTCGAAAATGATGACCCCCACGCGCACCATTGACTGGGAATCTATTTTCAAGCGTTGCATTGTTGAACCTAATTGAAGAGCCTTTTCAAACTGTTGGGTCAACTACCACTCGGCAGCATAATTAAATTTGTGCAGCTGAGCTGAGCTCGAGTGGGTGACCGATGATGATGATGATGATCGAATAAATTGCTCAATCATAACTAGTTCGATCACGCGGCAGTTGGGCAATTATTTTGCTCATTTAGGCCATTTGATAGCCATGTTCCAGTTGCATCCCACACCGATCTGTTTTGAGTCCACGACCATTCTCGAATACTAATTTGCACGAAATAAAAATACGACAAACAAATTAATGAGTGAGTGATGATTTTCACGTCAGTGGCAATAACTTATCAGGCCAAATGTGGAAGCTAATTAGTATTATGATGCTATTGTTGATCGGTGCAACGTCACAGTGACAAGTCATTGAACCGAGACAGGTTGGCGGATTGGCTTCCCTATCTTTGAAACCTAAATGAGCAGTCGATCGCTTGCCCCAGACGACAATAAAACAATCAGCACCGCTATCACCGAGTGGCCCCCGGGTCCCACGCATCAGTGACTTTTGGCGCCGTGTTGCATTCCGCCTTCTCGAAGGCCCATTATCACATTCGGTGCTGCTCCAATTCCACGGTGCTTATTAAATGCTTTCCCGATCAAACAGCAGTCCGTGGATGCTTGGCGTGTCCCAGCAGAATTCCACCGAAACGGCTAATTGCTCCACGGTCTGACAACGGATGCATCTCAGGTCGTCGTCCCGCCGCCGCCACCGCCGGCAGCCTGGGCTATCTCCCGGGGGTGCCATATTGCGATTTTGTTCTGTTTTTTATTTGGGGTGAGCTCTTGTTGCTGCCACGGACGGCAAGAAGCGATAAATTGCTGCAGCAGCTGCCGCCGCCGCCGTCGTTTGACATTACATTGCACTGCTAACCGCCGATTTACCCCATGAGGGCCGGGTTGTTTGTTTTGGCATTTTTTTCGTCATTCAATGCGATTAATTTCACCATACTTTATGCACTGCCATAGGCGTATGATTCAACCGAAAAAATGATATTTTATTGTATGGTTCCATTTTCACAATTTCACCCAAGAAAAGCCGACAGGGGTCCTAGCCGGCGATCATGAACGGGTTATCAGCGGTGTAAGGGCGAAGCTGACCGGAGCAAAACGAACGCAAGGCCAGAAATCAGTGCCCCATTAAAATCCGTTTGGCACTGTTTTGATCGCGATGCAATCGTAAATTTGACAACCTCCGCACAGTCGTCATATAGTTGAATCGTCATCAAAAAAAAAAAAAAAAAAAGATGGGAGGGTGCGAATTTAAATTAGACCTCTGAAAGGCATAATTAACGAATCGTTAAAGATACAAATTTAGTGCACCGTCACTGGCTGGTGATATACGGGTTTGTTCAGGTTCTGGCACCGGGTCGTGGGCAGACAATCGAACAAAGCACATTTTGATAAGTTCGATACTTCGGACAAGTTTTGATGTAAGCGAAAATATGGGCGGCTGAATATGGTAATCTCCTTTTGACCGTGATATTCTTGTAGCTGAAATCGACAATGGAGCGAATGAGTTGGATAAATATAGAAATGTTATTAAAAATTAAATGGGCTCAAAATAAGGAACATGAAATTTAATGTACTTAAGAAGTCGTAAGACTAATTGCCGATTTTTTTTTATGGCCGCACGCCTGTTCGGTTTAAATCATGATGACTGCTCGGTGTTGTACCGTCCTTTGGCCGCGGTCAACATCCCGGGCAGATGACTAGAATATGCTTTATTGCGAAAAAGTGCTTACAGATGTATTATTCAAAGTATTGTCCGTCGCTAGCGACAACTTTCTCCCATCTTTCCGGCAATTTTCGGATCCCAGCTCGAAAAAAAAAGAGTCCTCTTTTGACGCTATCAATGAAAAAATTCATTTTTCCAACTCTTCGAAGGATTTAAAATGCTGATCTGCCAGGCCGTGTGCCATCGAACGGAATAGGTGAAAGTCAGAAGGGGTGACATCTGGGGAATACGGCGGGTGGGGCAAGACTTCCCATTTCAGCGTTTCCAGGTACTTTTTGACCACTTTTGCGACGTGAGGCCGTGTCGTGTTGATATTGTGGCCGCTTTGCTTTAAGCGCGCGACTAATGCGCATCAGTTGTGTTCGGTAGCGATCTTCTGTGATGGTTTCACCCGGTTTTAAGAGCTCGTAGTAAATCACACCGAGCTGATCCCACCAAATACAAATCATAACCTTGGCACCGTGAATATTCGGTTTTGCCTTCGACGAAGTAGCATGCCTAGGCTTTCCCCATGATTTTCTGCGTTTAGGATTATCGTATCGAACCCACTTTTCATCACCGGTTACGATTCGATGTAAAAACCCCTTACGCTTTTGTCGTGAATACGACTTACTTTACTATGGGATGCCTTTTCAAAATTTACCCTCTGAGAGAGTGATAAGTTTTTGATCGTGAATATCTCTTGTTGTATCTAACGAATCAACATAATTTTTGCTACACGCCATCGGAAATATGATCACAATTTTATGATAAAATTATCAGTTGTGTGACATAATCTCAAATAGTTCAAAATTAAACTTTTCTGAAATTTTTGATATAAACGAGTATCAAAGGGGATAATTCATAAGGCGCGTTTGCATTTCTCGTATTTTGAAAGATCATAGCTCAGTGATCTGTGAAAGGATTTATATAATCTAACTACCAATAGAATCGAAATTTTTCAACTCAAATGTGTATAGCAACAGCATTGAAGTATTTCAATGGTACACTATTGAAAAACCTGTTTCATTTGACCCATGTCAACACCAGCCAATCAGAACGCGTTCTGAGGAAAAGAACAAAATATCTGCTGCTGTACCACAAATCGTTCGAGGCAAATGTTCCGAACAGTGTTTAATATCGTAGTGAGTTCCACAATTAGGTCCTTCTGAAAGGCAGGAATGAATCCCGTACAGCACCCTGATAGTTTCTTTCAATGAAATGCAAATCCGAAATGAAATAATCGACATCAAAATTCTGTATGCTGCTATTTTTATAGCCGTTAGGACCACCCATTAGATAAAAAGCTACAAACGAAATCACACAAAAAGAAACCTCTTAACAAAAATTGAATCAGTTTGGATTCTATCGCCACTGCGAGCAGATGTGTTTTGTGTCGTCTGCACAGCTAGTTTCGCTTTCGACAAGAGCCATTACGTCACAGCTGCCAGTTATCAGCATTGGTGAAAAAACAACGGTTACACAAAATCAGCCATTCTAATGGCTCTAAAAGTTTTCTAAAGAACTATTAGGATTTGTTGTTCGCAAATAGAAGGTAATTATCCTCAGTTTAGTGCAAATCAAGAACAGTTAGGTTAGATTTGTGCACTTTTCGTTGTGTGAAATTCACAGTAATCGAGATCAAGTGAAGCCTTCTTTGTTTTTGCGAAAAATGTGAAAAAAGGGAATGCTTGCATAATTCATACAATTGATCAACTAATTGATATTCGGAAGTGTTAAAGAACATGTCAGTTGTTTTCGTATTCACGACATCCAGTTATGTCTCTGACATTACCCACCCGCTTTTTGTCTTTGAAGCAGTTGCTCACATACAAATAGACGGCGCTGTCCCTCGGTTTCGACTAGTACGGCACCCAGTTTCCTTCTTTCTGAATCATGCCCAGGGCCTTGAGACGTTTTGAAATGGCTTGCTGGCTCAGTCCCAACGATTCGGCAAGCTCTTCTTGGGTTTGGCACGAATCTTCATCAAGCAATGCTTCTAGTTGTTCATCTTTGAAGGTTTTTCCTCTTCCACCACCATGTTTGTCTTCGACATCGAAATCACCATTTTTAAAACGTTGAAACCACTCCCGATACGTTCTTTTACTCAGAGCAGCATCACCGAAAGTTTCTGAAAGCATTCGATGCGCTTCAGCTGCATTTTTTTTTCGAATTGTAACAGAAAAGTAAAACTTCCCGCAAATGGCGAGAATTGGGCACATAAACAGACATTTTCGAGCGTGAATAATACGAAAACAAGAACAACTGTCACTGAAACGGCGATGACAATTCTTTAGGCACTGTACACACTCACTTAAAAGGCATTATCATCTATGTATTTTGACCAGCCTCAGCCGGTACAGCCACCTATCGGAAAACGGCGGAAGCAAAGTTGTACACCTGATACAACTTTTAAAATAAATTGAGATAAAGGGGTTAAACGGGCTAGTACTGTCATTCACATTATGCGTGTTTGGATCACTTAAATTTTCTACGCAATATGGACCAATAACAAACATAGGTCATATTGGATCTGCTTGGGAATTGTAAATTTGAATTCAAAATAAAGTTATGTTTGTGGGAAAATTGGGGTAAAACTATGTAGCACGATTCATGCGATTATGAAAACTATCTGTAACTATTTTTGCTTTTCTCATAAAGAAAGGCTATGCAATCACTGTGAAAACCGACTTTTTAGCCGAGGCCCTTAGGATCGAATTTCATATCGTATATCGTTCAACTCAGCTCGACGAACTGAGCAAATCACTCACTTTTATCAGAGATGGCTGAACCGATTTTCACAAACTAAGATTCAAATGAAAGGTCTTAGTTCCGGCCCCGGAGTTACATGATAATATGTGAAAATCAGAGAAAAGTTGTGCACTTTTTTATATAACTATTTATTGGAATATGAGATAAAATTAAATTATTAAGATTTAAATTGGGTGTTCAGCCACAAATGGTGACTTTTCAGCCCTATTATATATATGGTTTGGTTGTTACCATGAGGATATCATTTGCTACCGCAATTCTGAGATTTTTGTGTAGGGAAAATTCTAAACCTACTTGTATTGTGTAAAGGGGAAAAGGAACTTATATACTAACTTACTAACTAATACAGAGAGCGAATCGATTCAATTGAAGATTGCATTTATTTGCTTTTATCATGTTCGTTACTCTGACAAGTTGATGAGTAGTTGAATGTTCATGACGAAATCCAAACTGCTCTGGTAAAAAAATTGAATTCTCATTTACATGAGACATCATTCTCAACAAGATAATTTTTTCAAAAAGTTTACTGATAGAAGAAAGTAAGCTAATTGGTCAATAACTTGATGTTTCTGCTGGGTTTTTATCAGGTTTGAGGATAGCAATTACTTTAGCGTTTTTCCATCTTTTTGGGAAGTAAGCTAATGAAAAACATTTGTTAAAAATTTTAACCGGGAGTCTCAAGACAACATCGGGAAGATTTTTAATAAGAATATTAAAAATTCCATCATTACCAGGAGCCTTCATGTTTTTAAGTTTCCTAATAATTGATTTAATTTCATCAAAATTCGTCTCAATAAAGTCATCTTGTGATAACACTTGAGTTGAAATATGATCATATTTCACTAAGACTTCTTCTTCTTGTTTCGATTATAGAGGTTTTAACCTTAAGGTCATTCGCCTCTTCAGACAAGAAAAACTTTCTGACCCTATGTGCGGGGTTGGGAATCGAACCCAGGCGGGCTGCGTGAAAGGCATCGACTTACCCATCACACTATTCCCGTTCCCCTGCACTGAGACTTCATTTTCAATAGGACTCACAACGTTCAAATTAAAATTGTGGACACTCTCGAACTGCTGAGCAAGTTTTTGAGCTTTTTCGCCATTTGAAAGAAGTATTTGATTTCCTTCCTTGAGAGCAGGAATTGGTTTCTGAGGTTTCTTAAGAACCTTAGAAAGTTTCCAGAAAGGTTTTGAATATGGTTTAATTTGTTCAACTTCTTTAGCAAAATTTTCATTTCGCAAAAGAGTAAATCTATGTTTAATTTCTTTTTGTAAATCCTTAACTATGTTTTTCATAGCAGGATCACGAAAACGTTGATATTGTCGTCGACGAACATTCTTCAACCGAATGAGCAGTTGAAGATTGTCATCGATGATAGGAGAATTTAATTTAGTTTGAGCTTTGGGAACTGAAAGATTTCTAGCTTCGATAATGTAATGAATCAAATTATCAATTGCTGTGTCGATGTCCGCAGAATTTTCTAAAATAGTTTCATGATCCACATGATTTTCAATGTGAGATCTGTAATCCAACCAATTAGCTCTATGATAGTTGAATATAGAACTAATTGGATTAATTAAAGCTTCGTTGGAAAGTCTGAATGTTACAGGAAGATGATCTGAGTCAAAGTCAGCATGAGTAATCGGTTCAC
Organism: Malaya genurostris; assembly: GCF_030247185.1. Taxonomy (NCBI): domain Eukaryota; kingdom Metazoa; phylum Arthropoda; class Insecta; order Diptera; family Culicidae; genus Malaya; species Malaya genurostris. The sequence continues at coordinate 86,027,849 of NC_080571.1, forward strand.
TACAAATGTGACTTTGATCTGTTAGAACCAGATCAATTGTGGACGGGTTTTTCACGGAAGAGAAACAAGTAGGATTACTGGGATGAAGAACTGTGAAGTAACCAGCTGATAGTTGATTATGAAGTATTTTACCATTACTGTTATTTTGCCTACAATTCCACTGGACATGCTTAGCATTTAAGTCCCCTATTACGAAAAATTTCGATCGATATCTTGTAAGTTTTTGCAAATCGCCTTTAAAGAAATTTAATTGTTCGCCGGTGCATTGGAATGGCAAATATGCTCCAGCGATGAAATAAATTCCATGAATGGTTTCAACTTCGATTCCCAAGCTTTCAATAACTTTAGTATTGAAAGAAGATAAAATTCGATGTTTAATTTGCCGTTGGACAAAAATGGCAACTCCACACCCCATTCCAGTAAACCTGTCAAATCGATGAACCTCATAATATGGATTACTTTTCAATTTGACATTTGGTTTAAGAAAAGTTTCTGTCACAATGGCAATTTGAATTTTGTGAACTTTGAGAAAATTATAAAATTCGTCTTCACTCGATTTTAAAGATCGAGCATTCCAATTTAAAATTTTCGAATAATTATTTAACTTCACTGTTAAATTCATTATAATATTATTTGTAAATTGCCAACCGATTTGAAATCCTTCAAAAAGTGATGAAGTCGAATTCATTCGGATGATCATTTGAAAAAGTTGATCTTGAAGGTAGATCATTTTATTTTCAGTTATATAACCTAAATCAACTTCATTTAAAGAAGCGAATGGCATTGAGGGATTATTTGTAGGTAGACTGCCATTAGAAGAAGATGATTTGGCCGATCTACCTATTAATAAATTGTTTTCGTTAGAAGATGAACTGCAAGGCGGTCCTGTGTTTTGATTATTTACATTAGAAGAATTAAGTGGTAGATTTCTACCTGTTATACTAGCATAACTGACATTAGAAGAAGATGATGACGAGGTCGATCTACCTGTCAATAAATTGTTTTCGTTAGAAGACGAATTGGCAGGCGCACCTGTTTTTTGTTTTAAATTCGAAGAAATCAGTGCCTTAGAAGAATTAGGCGTGGCATATGTAACGGTTTTTTGATTTTCCGGTATGTTCTGTAAATTTAAGGTCGTTGATTTGACTTGTTGTCTAAGTGAACGAGCGTTTAAATTTTTTTTCCTGACAGGACATTTCAAATAATTGGATTTATAATTTCCATCGCAATTTGAACATGAAAATTTTTCAGTGGTTTCATTCATTGGACAAATGTCTTTCGAATGCAATTTACCACAATTCAAACACCGTATATCCATATGACAATTTTTGGTTCCATGACCGAAGCCTTGGCAACGACGACATTTCGTTAAGTTTGCAATACGATTATGCCGTTTATAATGTTCCCAATGAATTTTAATGGGGGAAATGAAACGTACTTTTCCTAAAGTTTTCAAATTGTTTACATCACTTCGATTGAAGTGTATTAGGTAAAGTTCATGGGAAATTTCAGAGCGCGGTTTAGAAGTACCATTCGCTCTTTTTACATAAGTATTACTTGGAAAGAGGCAAAACCAAGCAATTCTTTTAGTTCATTTTTAATTTCATTAATACTTTGATCATTTGATTAGCCTTTCAAGACAGCCTTGAAGGGTCTGTCGGATTTTATATCATATGAATGAAACTTATGAAGTCGGACAAATATCGAATAAGACATTCGTAATCTTCCAATCCATCAACCAAGACTCGACATTCTCCTCTTCGTCCGATTTCATCAACGTCACTGGTGGCATAGATTGATGTTTCTTCCCAGCACGACAAGCGTCCATTTTGGGAATTTTTGAAGATTTTTCTTCTATGTCGCTACAATCGGAATCAGGAAGAATCTCGTAAATATTGTTAGACGGCATAGGATCAACGGAAGGGAAGTCCGTTCGTTGTCTTTTATTTGTACATTCAGATTCTATAAGATCATGAATGTTATTAGAACAATTTTGAATAACGGATTGTGATTTATTCTGTATTGAATTATTTTTAGCCTTAGGCTTGTTGCCTTTCCGGTTGGACGCAGGCATTTTTGAAATGAATGGAATTTTAAATTAAAATACCTAGGCTAAATTAGTCTTCGATTAGACTTTTAGTTTGGACAAGTCTTGATAAAGACTTATTAGTTCGAATAATAGTTCTTTGAATAGCTGGTCTTAAAAGGGCTGCATAATTTTTTAGTCACTCTAATATTACTTAGTCACTCTTATATCACTCTTTGTATAGCCTTGAGAAAGGCTGACTAATTGTCAGTCTTTAAAAAGACTGTTAGTGTTTCAGGTAGCCTTGAAAAAGACTGAAGCCTTGAATCAATGAAACTCTAGGTAGCCAGAAAAAATTTCCAGGAGCCAAGAGCTATACGCGTGCGGTGCGAACGACTGTTCAACACCGACTGAAAGTTGTGCACTCATTTTTCTCTGTAACGGCTCAACCGATTTTCACAAGCTAAGATTCAAATGAAAGGCTGGTATTTTCCTACAAATTTCTAGAGCATTTTTTCCGGATCCGACATCTGTTTCCGGAGCTAAAGCGAGCTAAGTGGAAAATAAACATTTTTTTCTTCTAGTTAGCAGAGCTTGTTAGTTTGCGAGTATAAAACCTCACTCGGCACTATAGGTCGTCAAATGGTGAGATAACTAAGCCCTCACAAGTTCTCCTCTGCTTATCTCCATGCCTCCCCGAGCGTCTATGATGACATTTGGTCAATAGAACGGCGTCGACTGGGTGCTATCGCCTTCTGCGTTAGTTAGCAGAATGAGAGGGTCCGAAATGGCTTGTAGGTTAAAGCCCATCCTAAAGTGCAATATTTATCATAGTATATTGCAACATGTGGCTCTGTTGCTTGTTGCATTATTTGTTCTATATTGTATCATAATATATTATTTCATATATTATCGTCTTATACTATACTTTGTTATGTTATATTATGTTGTATGGTATTATACTGCATTGCATTATATCATATTATATTATAGTATATTGTCAAAATATATTGTATTGTGTAATGTTATATTATATTGTGCTATGTTATATTACATTATGTTGTATTATATTATATTATATTATATTATGTTATTTTATATTACATTATATCACATAGAACAGATATCCAACAGACATTCACTCAGCTCGCTTTCATATCTCATTCAAGTCAGTCGATTAAACAAAACCGCTTACGTTCGGGACGGAAGAAACCAAGTACAGTATTGTGTAGTGAACAATAGAACGATGTCGAAATGAGTGAACCAAATGAACAAAAGCTACCGCCGCTACGAAAGAATTCAATTATTGTTGACTTCAGGCAGTGCAAAATTCGACCTTCGATACGAGAACTTGAAGGTTGACTTAAGGGGCAAATGCATCTTGACATTAAACGTGTGCATTTACTTCAATGCAATAAGACGAATAATGTTATTTACATCCAGTTTCATAAAGTGTTGGATGCAATTCAATTCGCAAAAGACTGTGACAATGTCCACTATGTGGAGCACGAGAATATTAAGTACAACATTCCAGTATATATGGAAGATAGTGTTATAGAAGTGCGTGTGCATGATCTTCCCGTCACCGATTCTTATATTCGCAAAACTATGTCCCAATACGGAGAGTTTCTCTCTATCGAAAAAAGAAAAGTTGAAGAACTTTTTCCCCGGTATTCGAAATGGCGTACGTTTGTTACGCATGCGCTTGAAGAGGCCTATACCTTCTTATATGACTTTCGGTCAGGATACAAGAATCCCGTGCAAATTACTTGTTACCTATGACAATCAGATGGCCACTTGTCAATATTTCCAAAAAGCTGTTCACTACGGCAAGCCATGTGATAAACTGGACAAGGGGACAACTACATCAAAGGACAACGGTGCTCCCTTCATACCAACCCCATGCAACTCCAGTACACCTGTGACAGCCTCCAACAATAATGAAGCATCCCCTTCAACGAAACCATCAGTATCCCCTATTGAACAAACTACTCCAGCTGCAGTTAACAATTTACCCTCCAACCAACCTGTAACTAATGTACAACAAGGCGCATCTACAGCAACTCTCAACAAACTCAAGACTACGATCAACAAGGAAAACGAAAAGAAAACGGAAATCAACAACAATACTACCGATGCGGCAATGGATGACGAGACGAGCCAACAAAGTGCCCCTCAATCCTTGCAGGAGGGAAATGGAAGCTCCTCTCCCCCTAGAAAAAGGGTGACAACGAGATGCGATAAAAAAAATTTATTTTTTAAAAATCGGTTCAAACGGCCACGAAAAGTTTGTACGAAAATAGGCCTGAATAAAAATATTTTAAAATAATAAAAAAAAACAATACAGTATAGTCATTCATCTTCGCGGACCGACATTTGTGATACGCACTGTAGGTGTTATTTTGTAAGCCCATGTGCTGGAGTTGCAAAAACAAGTTGCTCAAACGGTAATACCTTATGATAAAAAAAGAGCCGAAATTTTCATTTTAAAATTCCCGCGCTTGTCCAATCGGTAAACTTTTATTCTCTCAACGTTGGCAACACTTTTATACACATTCTGTCAAATTTTGACGCATATCGTACGATTAGTTTTTGTTTGGCGTCTATACAAAGAAGTTGAAAAATTTTCGCGTGGCGATTTTTATAATGGATGAAAATTTAGAACAATGTGCGTGCATCAAATTTTGTGTTGCAAATGGTTTTAAGTGTTCCGAAACGTTGAAAATGTTAGAAAAGGCCTTTGGTGAATCGTGTCTAGGAAAAAACACAGGCATACGAGTGGTATAAACGCTTCAAAGGTGGTCGTACAAGCTTGGATCATGATGAGATCCCTGGCTGCGCAACAACATCTGTTACTGAAGAAAACATTGAATCGGCGAAGCAAATCGTGTTGCAAAATCGTTCTGTACCGATTAGAGAGATAGCTGTGTTGTTGGGCATCTCTTATTGGACAGCCGAACACATTTTAACTGATGTTTTGGGTTTGAAACGCGTCGCTTCTCGGTTGGTGCCAAAAAAGGCGGAATTTCATTCAAAAACAGGGTCGTGTTGATGTGGCCAAAGAGATGATTTCCAACGCAGATAGTGACCCCACATTCATTGAATGCATCATAACTGGCGATGAGGTGTGGATCTATGAATATGACATCGAAACCGCACAACAATCGACCGAATGGCGCTTCGAAGGCGAGCCGTTGTTCTAAATTTTCATCCATTATAAAAATCGCAACACGAAAATTTTTCAACTTCTTTGTATAGACGCCAAACAAAAACTAATCGTACGATATACGTCAAAATTTGACAGAATGTGTATAAAAGTGTTGTCAACGTTGAGAGAATAAAAGTTTACCGATTGGACAAGCGCGGGAATTTTAAAATGAAAATTCCGGTTCTTTTTTGATCATAAGGTATATAACTATGAGAGTAACTATAATGAGCTTAACTTTTCGTTCAATATCTTTAAACAGCGATGTCAGGTCAGCTCATTTTTTGTTTTCGCGAGATGAAAACCGAATACAAATTAACTGATTGATTCATGATCAAAGTTATGAGATCAGATGAAATAGGGATTCGTTATCCTAATTATTTAAGTTTCAAGTTTTTTTTACATTTTAGAAAATTTCCAGTATCCTAAAATTTCGTCTCGTGGTGGTTAGGAAGAATAGTAATGTGGAGGTCAAAAATATTGGGTCCGCTGCAGATCAACTCTAGACCTTCAGTCTGAATGAAACGATTGACTTCACACTTTCACACATTCCATAGACATCCGACAACATCGACAATGACATGCAGACGGCGCTTCGATCAGTTAACAGGTTAACATCGTTGAATTTTGGGGCGGCAAATTCACAGTATCTGCGGCTTGAGCATCTTTAGTTTTACGGATCAATATTATTCAATAAATAGCACTCTCACTACTAAACATACACTTGCTACACCTGCACTAATACTCAAAATAACTATTTCAACCTAATTTTTAACTATACGTATCGAACAACACATTGAAATTATACTTTTTTGAGAGCAGCACCAGAACACCGCATCGCACTTCCAGTGATGCCAACTCTCTCTATGAGTAGGTAATGTCAGAGATATAACCGCAAAATTGACGTGGGACTACATTCGAGTTGTGTCTAAACATCATGGGTATGTGGTGTTACCCTAATTCTCAACATAATAAAAATGAAAACCTTGGTTAGTTTTTCACGAAAAAAAAAAACATCTTTATCCACCAAGTGGTGAAATAATGCCTTTCTCTTGTCATGTATTGTATTTCTTCATACGAGAATATGTAGTTTTGGCTTTCAAACCTGACTAAATTTTCCCCAGCATAACAGGCAAAATAATCCAATCAGCAAACCGAGCAAGCTCACACAAATTTGATTAATTCGCACTCGAAATAATTGACCAACTTTCGCGAAACTCACGCATTCAATCGATTTGTTCGGGTCCGTTGGGCACCAGGCTGCCACCTCGAGGCGATCGATATTTTCCCAATAAAATACACTGCCTAACGATCGTCCGGCATGCGCACTGCAGCCACCCGTGGGAGGTAGACAAAATGGGCTATCTGCAATATATTTTTTCAACACTTGCCACTCGGTTGTCCGAAGGCACGATAAATTCTCACTTTCGATCGGGCGGTGGAATGCAACAGCTTCGCCACATTGCCGTCACCGTCACGGTGCGGGTTGAACAGTTTCGCACCTATAGGGATACTTTGGCCCGAGGGTAACATTTTAAATGAATTTGACAAGTGTTAGTCTCGGATCGATCGGCAGGCGCATAGAATTTGCAGTGTGCGGTTCGGGTGAGGAAGGAGATCTTGTTGCCACTAAAGGCGATCGTTCGCGTGCACCCCAGCCACGGGTTCTTCAGTTGGTGTCAGTTGCATACCACCACCACCACCACCACCCCTGCAATATCATGGTGGTTTTTGAGATGATTTAGTTTCGATTTCCTGTGCGCATTAACCTTACCCCGTTGCAAAAGTTCACCGAAGGCGAACTGTTTTGATCGGGGTGTCGTCAGTCGCTCGTTCGACGGATGTTTTTTTTTCGTCTTCGTAGCTTCATAAATAAATTTATGCATTGATACATCAATGCAGGTATAAATAAAATGAGCATAAATTTGTCACAACAAGACGTAAATTGCCCGCAGCCATGCGCGCAGCGGCTTCTTTCGAACGAGTTCGATGAATGGAAATGTGCGCATGCAAAAACCTCGCCGATATCCACTTGCTGCGGCGGCAATTGTGTCCGGAAGGATACGGGGACACAAAACCGAGATTGAACCAGCCAATAAATCAAGCATTCTGACGTCTTCCAGGTGTGCAGCTCGTTTCCTTGCACCGTGTTTTTTTTTTCATGCTGCACATCAAGGATTTTCACTTGCGCAAAAGTTCAATAATGTCAGTAATTGTGCTGTCTAAATTTTATAATAACCGTTCACTTACATCATTAATTTATATATTTTTTGACACAATTCCTTCATACACAAGTCCGACAGAAAAACGAAAGAAATTAAAATCTTGCGAAATATGTATGACACGTTGTAGAATTAAATAGGAAATAACTATAAAGAGGCTGGAGAGAGTGGAATGTTTTCAAAATTCAGCGCGACGATGCAAAAAGCGGAAAAATTCTTCTTAATTGGTCTCAAAACAGTTTGAATTTGTAGGTTATGTTCGTTGCTGGTCAAACGAACCGTTTTAGGCCGTACCGATGCCCTGTTCCCGGTTTCGGAAACACCGGAAAATGGTTATCATAAACTCGGAAACGGAACTCACTTTATTTTTTTTCAGAAACGGCTGAGCCGATTTTCTCAAACTAAACGGAAAAGCCAGCATTCGTACAACAACTAAAATATTAGTTGTTTTTCTGAATTTGATTGGTTAAAATTTGGTACAACTGTCATTTTTTTATTTATCGTGCTGGTAGTTTAGCAATGACACACAGCAAATACACGCAGCATAAACGAGTTATGAAACATTACAGTTATGCTTATGACAGACATGTGATATCGGAATCACTGTACATCGTGAAATCACATGTCTGTCGCCCTAAATCACGGTGGTATCACGCGAGCATCATGATACAACGGTGATTTCCGTACTACGGTCATTCATCGTTGTACTGCGCAAAATCACTTCACTGTTTACTGCTACCAGCGCCATTGACGAGCGATGGTGAACTCAGGAAACAATATTTCCTTCTTCAGAGTATCAAATAATAAACAACCTTTGTTTTATTTTGAAAAAAAGTCTCTGTAAAATGCTAAACAAGCAGCACAAAACTTATAGACTTTATCAACGTTGTAGCTTATTTTCAAATAGCAGTCAAACCAAGAAATGTTCATAAATTTGGTGAAGTTTTTAAATACAAATAAGGAAAACAATATATTCATATTTGTACACAAAGTCAGCACTATTGAGTTATTGTTTTCTATTCAATAACATGTAAATTTATTGTTGAAATGGATTTAGAACACATAATGATTCATATTTTGAATGCAAAGTCAAAGTCTTGGCATTACATTCCTTCCGTGGAATTTGGCCTTTTTGTTTCAACAGACTTCGCAGCCGATTCTTTGCATGGCTAGTACTATGGATCCTACTGACACTAAGAATCCTTCCAGGTCGGGGCTCGAACATACGACAGCTGGCTTGTAAGACCAGCGTCCTATGCATTGAACCGGCAACCCGGAACGATATTTTGAATGCACTTATGGTAATAATAAACGATAAATATACACAACATCAATAAACCAATTGTCACAATTTTAAACTCCTAAAAATCCTAATAAAACCATTATGAGATGATATTCCAGCTTAGTAGACCATTTTTTCATGAGCTTTATGATAAACGTAATCCTTTTTATGAAAATTTCGTAATGAATAAAATGAAAGCATTTTTTTTTTTGAATATGTGTGTGCCATGTCGTTCTTATTGGTCACATACTAAGAATATCTTAGATTTATTTACTATTTTGAGGCTCAATGTTAAAAGTTTATGCGCTCTTATTTTTATTGTAAATATGCGGGTGAAAAAGGAATTATTACTGAACAACCTGAAATTTTTGCGGATATTGCAAAAGTCGGCATGATTTACAAACAAAATTCGGTGATTAATCACCTTTTCGATACAAATCAGTTTCTTTGCATAAAAAATAGTGCTAGTGTTCCGAAAATTAGTTCTGAAAGCCTTTCATACTTCCTCCATTTTTATTTTTATTTGGTTCACGGTAGAACATCAAAATTGTGCACATCAAATTTTCCCTAATGCTAATTACATTTAAATAATGAAGGTGAAAATCATGCATCCCAGAAAAATGTACCTCTAATGTACCTTAAATCCATAAAATTTGATATGAGTGAAATTGTCATCCGAAGATCGTTCACACACAAAATTAGTTTTATTTCAGAGAGGCATTGATTATATCTGTCATAAATCAGTTACTAGGAATACACTTCAAACCGCAAAAATTATTGGTTTCTATACTATCGATCATTGGAGCTGGGAAATTAAGCAAAATTTTGAGTTGTTTCGTTTCACTGTATATTCTTTCTGTGCGCAAAACATGTCTGTCACCTCATCGTTTCAGAAATTTCGTACAGAAATCATTGTACGAAAATCACATGTCTGTCAGTGGTATAACAGAGCAACGAAACAATCCCAGAAAAGTTACCTGTATGCATGAAAGCAAAAAATGTCTCAGTTGCTTTAACCAATAATTCAACTATTTGATGATTGCAATGAATATTTTTTACTGCTAGTCTTTTCGGGAGGAACCTAATCGTTCACCGCTTGAAGCCATCGTCCACCGCGTGGGTGATTTTAGGAAATTTTCATGGCTTAAAAGTTCGGAAGATTTTCCGAGTCTTATCAAAAATAGCTCTGCAAAAATGAGTTTTTTTGTGATCTTTTACAATTATTAGAAAAAATAGTTCGATGGTATGAAAAAAAATTTATTTTCAAATAAACATCATGCTGGCAACAAGGATCACATTCGGGCACATTTTTGGAAAACATTTTCACGCTTTTTATGGAAAGTCAACGATTTTCATATAACCGATTTCGTTGATTTTCTATGAAAATCGTGAAAAGGTTTTCCAAAAATGTGTCCGAATGTAATCTTTGTATCCATCATAAGGTTTATTTGAAAAAAAAATATCATCGCATTATTTTTCCAGATAAGTGTGAAAGATCACAAAAACACTCATTTTTCAGAGCTATTTTTGATAAGACTCGGAAAATCTTCCGAATTTTTCAGCCATTGTTGCCCTGCAGAGAGATAAAAACTTTTCAAAGGTCGGTATGTTTTTGGTTTTGGCAAATTTTCTAAAATTTCCATCGAAAATTTCCTAAAACCACCCGCACGCATGGTACTTGGACGATGGCCTTAAACAACGAAATTTGGCCCAAGTAGCTGCTTATAGCTTTATTAGTAAACCCTCAGATGATATAGAAATGCAACAAAAGATTAAAATTTTAAAGAGGGGATCCACCAGCAAAGCGTTCATAGGGCATTAGGAAATTTTTCCTCCACTTGCAGAATGGTTCGTTGAAAGAGCTTTTTTGATTCTGTTTTTAATTACGTTGACATGAACTGTCCCGAAATACATTACTCGCAGATAAAATTAATACGTTTATGCTGTAGGAATATCTATTCAATACATGAAAAACTTGTTGTACAATTAACTCCTATATTCTTTTGCATACTTTCACTTACATGGAACGGCCACTACATAACTGACATAAATGATGTTCATTTGGCATGGCAAATTTTCAATATGAAACGTTTCTGGTGAAATAAAGAGGATTTTTGTTCTGCGTTTTGCTGGCTTCGTTTTCCGTTTAGTGACAGCATTTGAAATTTCGTTTACCTGAATGGTTATGACAAAATCAACAGTTATGTTCATTAAATCAATAACATTCTAGTTGAAACCACCAGGGCGTGAAACAACAATTGCAATATTGTAATTTTGTGATCTGCTGGTTCTCCGTGTAAGATTCGAATTAATAGTCTTACGCTCCCGGTACCGGTGAATTTTATTGCAAATCTGACTTTTGGTTCAGGGGCAACAATGTGAAGTGCGCTTAAAATTCAATGTAATTCAAGCACAATTCGAATTTCCGTGTTGAGCATTCAGACGTTTCTAATCGTCAACAGTTTCATAGGTGTTCAGTATCAATTTTCCTCAACTTATTGAACATTGAAGACTGTCCCAGATAGTATGGACGCAACCAAAAACCGCTGCCATTCCGCAATGGTTCAGAATCTGTCAATTTTTATGGCTGCGTCTTGTTGTTTACACTCTTCTCTAACCACTTGTGCAGTTGTTTATTCGTTTTCATTAGTTTGTTTCGAAATGCGTGGACTTTCACAAGAACAACGTCGAAAAATTGTGTACGAATGGTGCACAGAACGCGGACTGTCACTGAGAAAGATAGCAAAAATGGAAGGAGTAAGTGCCGTGCGAAATGAAATCAGGAAGTTCGGTGAGAATAACACCTTTGAGGATAAACTGAAAATGGGTCGAAAAAAAGGTCCTGTTAGCCCTCAGTTGGATAAACGTATACTGAGGGCGTTCAAGAAAAAGAAGGAGGTTTCAGTCCGGGATGTGGCCAAAAAAGTGGGCACTTCGAAGTCAAATGTTCTTCATGCTAAAGAACATTTGAATCTTCGAACCTATAAGAAACAAAATCAACCAAAACGTAGTCCGAAACAAGAAGCATCGATCAGGTCGAGGGTTCGAAAGCTGTACCATACGATTCTTGCTGGAAATTTATACTGCATAATCATGGACGACGAAACCTACGTGAAACTCGATTACAAATCCTTGCCGGGACCACAATATTATACGTTGCGAGAAGGGCAAGTGTTAAACCAGTCCGAGACATCGATTGAAGTCGAAAAATTTGGTAAGAAAGCTATGGTCTGGCAAGCAATTTGTAGCTGCGGTAATATTTCGAAACTTTTCATCACCACTGCTTCAATGAACAGCGAAATATACATCAAGGAATGTTTACAAAAACGACTTCTACCCATGATTCGAAGCCACAAGGATCCTGTTGTCTTCTGGCAAGATCTTGCTTCTTGCCACTACTCGAATTCAACGGTAGAATGGTATACTACCAAAAATGTCACTTTCGTCCCAAAAGACATATGAATCCACCAAATTGCCCACAACTTCGACCAATTGAGGAATTTTGGTCATTAACGATTCAACATTCAACAGTTGGAAAAAAATTGGAAAAATGTTTCAAAACTTGTCGCCAAGAAGTCGGTACGGAATTCAATGAGGAACGTTCGCAAGAAGGTGCGCCAGCTAGTCTACAATGGCTAAGTAGCAAACACACACACACATATTCCGATCTCGTCGAACTGAGTCGAATGGTATTTAATACTATGGGTCTCCGAGGCTCCGTTCGAAAGTCGTGTTTTCCAGCAATTCTAATACCTTTCTATAGAGAAAAAGCAAAATGTGACATGGCATATATTTATAGATTCCCTTTTGTGTGAACGTTCATGCGATGCAGAAGGGAACGATACTTTTCCTTGCAGGACGTAAATCCTCTCTATACCGCCATGGGTAGCGTACGGCGAACGAGAACAACATTGAAGCGAGAGTGGCAATACGTAAAATATTTCGAATGAGAGAAGAGATCGGTCATTCTCTGTTTGTTTTTAAAACGGTCTGTTTATAGTTTTATAGTAAATTGAAAATGGATCAGAAGAGAGCGAAAAAAAGTGCGTTTGCATCGATTGTCCCAGAGTGTATAAAAATTGAAGAAAAAGTTTTCAAATGCAATGTAATCGAAAGTGGAGACTGCGAATATTCACAAAATAATTACGATACCACTAATTTCACTCGCCATTTCTGTACAAAGCATCCAGAGCAAGCTAAATTTCGAGGCTTTGTCAAAAAATCTGACGATACTGCTACCACCAAACGTGCAGTTGCTAAACGACCAGTGGCCATCGATACACAAAGTTTTACCGAAGCTTGTTTGAAACTGATTATATGTCATAATCTTCCAATGCGATGTTTTGATTGGGAAGGTCTACGAATGTTACTGGACCCAATTTCGGAAGCAGTTAACATGAAAATAACTAGAAATAATGTAAAAACACACATACATACTGTAGCAGTAAAAATCGTTGAAAAATTAAAGAGCGAAATGGCAAGCCGATTAATATCATTGAAAATCGATTCAGCGTCGAAACATAATCGACATATTCTTGGGATTAACGCTCAATATGAATTTAATAATAAAGTGGTCATTCGAACCTTATGTAATTAAGAAAAAGGTGTTCTTGTTACCAAAATTGACAAATTCTTTTTATAGGTATGATTGAAGTACGCGAGAGCCAAACAACAAAGTTCCTTAAAAAAAAGATTTTGGAAATTCTCCACAGATACGATGTGAGGAGTGATCAATTTTTTTCAATCACTTCTGACAATGGAACTAATATGCTTTCTGCTTCAAAACAGCTTCAAGAGTTCTTCATGCTGATATTTTTTCAGATACGACCATAATCGAAGATGATTTTTTGCAAAACGATCTAATGGAAGGGTTAGCGACGGAAATGAGTGTCCATTTGAATATTGTTCGCTGCGCCGCTCACACTTTCCAATTGGCTCTGAATGATGTTATCAAGAATAGTGATCCAAATATCAAATGCATAACTGATTTTGTGAAAAACGTTATGATAAGAAGCATCATTGAACAAGAATCATTCTTTTCTAGCCTAGTGGAACAGTTCCCGGAATTAAGTAATTGACGTATATTCATAGTTGATTCATCTACTCTCATTTGCAATAATTCTCTGTTATTGTTTTCAGTTTTGAACGATGCTGATTGGGAGTACATGAAGGAGTATGAAAACGCTTTCAAACCATTATATGTGACAACAAAACTAATGCAGGGCAATCATCAGTCATATTCAGATTTTTATTTGCAATGGTTGTTGGCAATCAAGGATATTAGATCATTAACTAATAACCGATTTTCGGATCCTTTGTTAGAATCTCTCAATCGTCGTGTGAATGTTTTGAAAGAAAACATGGCATTCAATTCAGCTCTCTACTTGGATCCTCGTTTCAATTTTATAAATTCGACAGTGTTTACACCAGATGAAAAAAATAATACACAGGTAAAAATTAAACCATGCTCAAATAAACCGTATTCCTGTTAAAATATGAACACAATATTTTCATTTATAGAAATATATTGTCGGTATTTGGAATAGGATACAGAGTTTGAAACCGTCGGAGTCTTTATGTGTCAATGAAGATACTATTCGTACGAACCACGATGATAAGAACGATTTTCTGACTGAATTGTTCGGTGGAACATTGCATGCTTCATCACTTGTTACATCGCCTTTACTACAACAGCTCAAACTGTTAGAGTTAGAATCCCGACAGTCACATGATTACAATGTTTGGAATCATTGGATTGCTCATAAAGACTCCCATCCTCAACTTTTTGCTGTAGCAATGGTGGTATTAGCTACTCTAGCAAGTCAAATTTCAGTGGAACGTGCATTCAGTGCATTGGGTTTGATTTTATCAGATTTGCGGACCGGGATCTCTGAAGAAATTTTAGAGGACGGTTTACTCGCTAAATTAAATTATCAGCTATTTGAAAATACTCTTCCTACACTCTACGACTGGAAAAATTTAAACAATCTGTGATTTTCTACTACATATCCATTACAATTATTATTTAACACACTGCATTATAGATATCATTTCATGAAATACACGAAAAAAATTGAATGCAATTAAACACGTACTGCTACTGTACATACATATGAATCGTTCTTCCATTTCTTTTCCCTGATAAATTATTAAACTGAAAACTTTGGATTCTAAAATATATATTTAAGTCATTTGGAGGTTAGCCAAATTTTCTGCTAGGGCACATATTTAAGAATAATTATGATCCATAAACCACCATAAAACTATCAGGTGCTGGTCGTTGTAATAAAGCCTACTTTGAGCTTTATTATCATTTTCTGACATTACATCATTGCGAATGCACTTTTATTCTCCTTCTAAGAACTTAGTTAAACCGATAAAACGTTGTTTTTTTTACGAACTTTCCTTGCAATTGACGATCACGACGGAAATTTTTGAAATTGACCGTAACTCTGAGATTTCAGTCATGTTGATTCGACTCCAGGTAAGCATCAGACTGAACTGACGGAATATCTCTCTCAGTGAACCTCATACATTATTAATGACAGTAAAGCTTGCTTCATTTAGAATTGGAACAAAGACAATTGCCTGTATTTCAGTTATTTATTATTGTATTCGAGATCTTTTTTTATACAAATGTAGCGTTTTCTTCATACTTTTAAGAAAAAATACGGATAAAATTATTCGTCACGGATTTGAAGGAATTGTCGAATTTTTCCTGTAACACGGCTCAGTAGGCGGCGCACACCTTCTTCGTCCATCGTTTTAGCTATCTTATTCCACCAGGTCGTCATCTGATTGATGTCTTTGACAACGTTTCCCTTTGCCTTGAGTCTCCTCTTCATGATTGCCCAATATTTCTCAATAGGGCGGAACTGGGGGCAGTTGAGTGGGTTAAGGTTTTTGGGAACAAACTGGACCACTTTCTCTGCATACCATTCTTAAACGGCTTTGCTGTAATGACAGCTTGCCAAATCTAGCCAAAACATTACGGGATGGTCGTGGGATCGAATGAACGGCAAAATTCGTTTTTGGAGACACTCTTTTTGGTATAGTTCCGATGTCATTGTCTTATTTGTAACGAAAACTTTCGTTTTTTTGCCGCAGCTGCAAATGCCCGGCCAAATCATAAATTTTCTTGCAAATTTGTCGGCAAAAACAAATTTAAATTTGGCTGGAACATCCCCCCGAGCCGTTGCCAAGTAAAATTTTTGACCTGGGATTTGACCGAAGTCAGCCTTGACACAGGTTTCATCGTCCATCAGAAGACACCCGTTGAACTTGGTCAGCACCTGGTCATATAGTTTCCGAGCACGAATTTTGACCACACTATTTTGTTTCATGGTCCGATTTGGCTGTTTGCTAGCTCGATACGACTTGATTCCTTCCCGGAGTCGAGTTCTCCTCACGGTACTATGGGCAGCACCGAATTTTCTGACCAAATCACGGTCCGACAGATTAGGATTCCTCTTAATCGTCTTCAAAATCTTACCACGCAATTTCCGGTCGTCAGTTCGACTCCGACGATCGGCTTGAGGCTTCCGAATCGTCGTCAATGTTTTCTTATACCGTTTGATAACGCGCCATACGGTATTTCTGGGCAATTTCAGCTGTTTAGCTAGCCTAGATGCAGACCACAATGGATTTTCCAAATAACTGTGCACAATTTTTTTTCCTTCTTTCGGCTTCCATGTTGATTGTTTACAAAGTACAGTCGATTTTCGGAATGTCAGAAATCATACGTGAAGCTGACAAAATTCCCGACACGTGGGCGCCAAGAGCTTCCAAATCCGTCCACCAGGAGCGCCACAATATGAGCAAAAGTTTGTTCCAATTCTAAATGAAGCAAGCTTTATATGCAGCTTCTCAGTGAGCGAGCTTGCAAGAGAAACGATGCCTGTTGGAACGCTTGTGTCCGTCAGTGAATATTCTCTGTTTACGGATACTGGATGCAACACTGGGTGAAGACCAACGATCGAAACCATCGGCCGGGCACGAAAAATCAACAAGATGACATCATTTGTCCTTCTGTGATTGGTTAATGAAAACATAGGTCGATTCTAACCAATTTTTCAATAGTATGCTATTGATATACTGAGACGACGTTGCCATACATGTTTAAGTTGAATGTGACCGAATCGATTGGTTGTTAAATTATGTGAATGCATCAACAAATGATAGAGTTATTAACGTACAAAATTATGACAGAAAAAGGTTACGCGATTATTTTTGAAACCTTTAATTGACACCCGGCCCCGTATAGTAAAAAGTCAGATATTTTCAATGCCAAAAATGGATGAGCTTCAATCCAACTTCAATGCTACCAACTTCAATCAGGAATCATTAATCACTATTCCAGATTTCAAAAGAGGGTTTCTTCATATAATGATGAAATTAACTCGGAAGGGAAGGAAAGCATCGCATATTGTTGTCAAGGCGAAGATATTTTGTTCATCCAGCTCCATTTTTTTTTCTTCCGAGTTTGCAGCACTGAATACTTTTTCACCCAGTTTCTATTATTGGAGGGGATGGATTGATAGTACCTATTAGCTCTCTCCGGACAGTACCAGCCTAGATGCCGTGTGGAATCCGACGGAAAAAATGAACCAAGAATAGATCCACTGGGTTCCTGCTTCCGTGTAGTAACACATGGATCAATAAGTCCCAAGACTAAAGCAGAGATGGCGCTCGTAGTAAACCAGTAACAACGTCTTTCTAGAGTACTAGCCTTTGCTTGAAACGGGTTAAAATTTTAAGTCGATCCGACCAGAAACAGCTGAGTTATCGAGGTTGAAGTAAAGTCGTTTTGTAGTTTGTTTAAAAAATGGAAAAAACCGAGTTTCGTGTTTTCATAAAACATTGTTTTTTAATGGGTAAAAACACCGTGCAAGCGAAACAATGGATTGAAAAATGTTATCCGGACTCTTGTCCATCAAAAGCAACGATTTGTCGGTGGTTCGCCGAGTTTAAACGTGGTCCTACCGACACAAATGACGCGGAACGCTCGGGTAGACCTGTGGAAGCCGTTACACCGGAAAATGTGAGTGAAGTGACAAAAATTATAATGAAAGATCGTAAAGTGAAGCTCCGTTAGATTGCTGAGATGACACGGATATCATATGGAAGTGTATTTACTATCCTTCATGAAAAATTGAGCATGAAAAATGTTTTTCCAAGATTGCTTTAGCTGGAACAAAAACAGCAACGAGTCGATGATTCAGAAAGCAGTTTATCGCTATTTACTCGCAACAAAAAAGATTTCTTGCATCGTTACGTGACCATGGACGAAACATGGATACATCACTACACTCCAGAGTCGAAGTGGCAGTCATCTGAGTGGCGCACAGATGGCGAAAGCCGTCCGAAGCGCCCGAAAACGCAGCAGTCAGCTGGCAAAGTCATGGCGTCAGTTTTTTGGGATACGCATGGCGTGATTTTCATTGACTACCTCGAAAAACATCTGAGTGGCGCACAGATGGCGAAAGCCGTCCGAAGCGCCCGAAAACGCAGCAGTCAGCTGGCAAAGTCATGGCGTCAGTTTTTTGGGATACGCATGGCGTGATTTTCATTGACTACCTCGAAAAACGTAAATCGATCAACAGTGATTATTATATTGACTTACTGGTGCGTTTGAAGGAGGAAATGGCAAAGAAAACGACCGCACATGCAGAGAAAAAATCCTTTTTCATCAAGACAATGCACCCTGCCACGAGTCGATGAAAACAATGGCGAAATTGAACGAATTGGGCTTTGATCTGCTTCCCCACCCCCCATACTCGCCAGATTTAGCCCATAGTGACTACTGGCTCTTTGCTGATCTTAAAAAATGCTCCAGGGAAAAAGATTTGGCTCAAATGAGGAGGTCATCGCTGAAACTGAAGCTTATTTTGAAGTGAAAGATAAATTTTTTCATAAACATGGTATTGAAAAATTGAAAAAACGTTGGAACCATTGTATCATCCTAAAAGGTGATTATGTTGATGAATAAAAAATTTTTTTGCAAAAATAATGTTGTTTCCATTGTTAGTCTCGGGACTTATTGATCCATGTGTTAAAAGGCGACAATTGCAGGAATTTTGTTTCCCTTTAAGTTATCAGATCTTTCCAATGTTTCACTTCTGATTACTCTATTTTACTAAATTATCTCTTCATTCAACCTATTAATTTCCGTCTAGCTTCTGAGAAAAGTTTTATTTGGAATGTTTTCTTCTACCATGTTATTGATTGTCTTTCAGGATTATAAATTGAGTGATGAAAATCAACTATTGCGCAAATCTGTTGATATTACAAAGTTAATAACAGAGATAACATATATCGGTATATTGAATTCATAGTAAAAAAAACACTTGATACTAATATTTCATATAATATATTAGTATTTTTCTCGGTAGCCGGCTGCCCAGATCAACCAATATAACCAATTATTAATTTTAATAATTAAAATAATGAAGCGGAAATAATACACAATCAAGACACGTGTGAAATTCTGAGTCGCGCGCGAATAATACCAATACTGAAATTTTTACTAACAAATATCCTTCTCCCGTGACACTTGTGGAGTTCGCCGTAGTATATACGGTCTCTAGTAACAACAAGTGTTGGACTAACATCCGTTCCCATTCCTTGAACAATCTACGTTCGAGCCTGGCCGGCGCCGGTACTGATCGTTGAATTCTGGGATTACCAGAAGATGTACATTGAAGGATGATTCACCAGTCCCAGGTCGGATCATCTAAAACCTCGCTGTCCAATCTCAGCTAATCCCGATCAGTAACGGAGTAGCAACCAGGGGTGGTCGCTCAAGCTCAAGCTCAATAATTTTTCACCCAGTTTCTTTTATTGAAATCCCATATTTTGACATATATAGACAGTACCCACTTCTAAATAAAAGTCTTTTACTCATTAAATGAGTTTTCTTAGTTTTGTCCGACATGAGAACATAGTATACCACTCATTTGCGGATACTTTCATTTAACCGTGTACTCAAAGTACACTAACAGAGTTCGGGTTTACTTGTGAATACCGAATCAAACTTATCAATTTGTTAGCATCGGGCTTAAATTTGAACCAGAATCCTCTTAGTAATTCTTTCTAAATATTTTCAGATATTAATAATTATCATTTACTAATCTGCACTGAAGAAAGGATCGAAAAATACAGGAATATTCCTCAATAATTGAAAGAGAAAAGAATGTTAACAGATAATCAGTCATTTGCACTTGGGTCGTGATGAAAATTCTTCACAGAATTATTCTATTCATCTGTTTTTACGAAAAATCTGAATGAAAATGTTATTCAAAACAATTGGAACATTTTGCCAAACCATCGTCTTACTTTTGGCACATGAATCAATCATATTTTGCAAAACAAAGGTTAGTCGCGGTAGTGGTTTTCCAATGGGGTCACGAAGTGCTAACCGATCCGAACCGAGAGAAAGTCTCGAATCACTCACAAAATCACTCAAATGAATAGATTCACAGATAAGATCCAAGCGAAGATAAATGGCATTTAGTCAGAAGTCACATATATCACACAATTTAACATGGGAAACGAATTTGCTTGCGCTACCAGCAGCAGAAGCAGCAGCACCGAAAAGGTCAACCCATCCGAAAGGGTCTAGACTCTACGACCTTGCAAAGGACCGCTTCCCCGTCAAACGTGAGCGGCCAGTTTGCTTGGTGGGATCTCATGTCAGCAGAACGGGCCGAAACCGCCGAAAGACGGACTTGGTCGCGGGCCAGTTAGTCAGTCAGTCAGTCAGTTAGTCGATATGAGGAGTCACATTTCAGCGAAACGAAAGAAAGAAATGATTTCGCTGCTAGCCGCGGCTATCGACGGACGCTGTGGGATATGGATCTGCGCCCGCAGCGGGTCGTCCTGGCTCTAGCGCTCCGTGCTGGTACGGCACATAAAACCGCTGGAGGCATCGCACGGAACACAGAACCGCAGCCGGCCGACAAGTTAAATATTTTGACAGCAATTGGTAATTTATGATACGAAACTAAAGATTCGACGGGGAAATCAATTAAGCCTAGGACGAAATGGATGGAAGTCAGAGCTTTTGAGGGGCCCATCGTCGGAAAGGTGTAAAGAAGAAGAAGAAAAAAAACGAATGAGTAACGAGCTATTTGCATATGATCCACTCACCGGACCGAGCCGAGAAAACTGCAGTGCCGTGTAGATGGCGTGCATTGGGGGCGGTTGTACGTAGAAGTGGTTCCACGGGGAGCTGATAGGAATTTCGCGAGCATACTCAAGGTTACATTGCACTTGCCTGCTGTTAGCGTTAATCAGACTTTGGGTCCAACCCGATATATATGGAGATATTTATTATAAGATGCAAAACGTGCAAAAAAAAACTTCCATAGCTTGTACAAGGAGGTCACCGGGCCGGCGAGGACCCTTCAAGCGACAAGCGCCGCTGGACCGAGTTTTAATTATCAGAAATTTATGGACAGAAGCGAGGAGAAATCATTATCAATTTCGTGTGTAATTTGCCTTAATTAATTGGTGGACGATAAGTCGTAAGTGACCATATGCAATGGAAAACATAACCAGTGCGTTTATCTTCGGTTGTTCTTCGCGACCAACGACGGAGTGGATCCTCCGTTTTGGCTCCACTAAATTAAGGTCTCGGGTATTGCACCTGGAACGCGAACATGATGCTGCCAAAGTGGCATGCCGAAGAGTTCGAAGGTTTCTGGTTTGAGTGGTGCAACCGTGGTTTGGCGCAATCTTAATGAATGTTATAGGACGTTAAATTTTAGAGAAACATTTATTTGCAATTACCTACTTCGCTCGACTAATAAAACAGATTGTTTAATTCACCAAAGGGGGGAAAGTTATGTTGCTATTTGCGAACATCAAAGGCCACGAGAGCGTCTACCTAGAGCAGCAAGGTGAACCGCACGAAGGTGAAATGTGACCACCCAAGTTGATTTCTGTAGGCCGAAACGGCACGCGGTAATAGGCGGATGGAATATTCATGACAGCCGTTTTTGATAAACGAATCATAAAATCGCAACTGAAATGTAGCGCCTGTGCCGTTTCATCCCGTTCATTAAGATTCATAGATTTCAAAAACTGTGTTGAGTTCGAGGATTGCTTTGCTGCCATATGACACCTGACGTGTGTCATTAGTCATTTCGGATCTGTCATTTGTCATTAACTAAAGGTTTTGGATTGTTAAATTTTTACAGACATCCGTGATGTATTCACAATTGATTACATGCACAAATCTAGTTTTTAATAACTATTTATTGGAATATGAGTTAAAATTAAATTATTAGGATTTAAATTGGGTGTTCAGCCACAATTGGTGACTTTTCAGCTATATTATATATAACAATTTGGTTGTTACCATGAGGACATCATTTGCTTCCGCAATTCTGAGATTTTTGTGTAGGGAAAATTCTAAACCTACTTGTATTGTGTAATGGGAAAAAGGAACTTATATACTAACTTACTAACTAATACAGAGAGCGAATCGATTCAATTGAAGATTGCATCGATTTTTGTCGGAATTTGCTTATAATATTATGTGACATTACATCTAATGGTTCTATATTTGTGAGTCTGTGTAACTCATTTGTACTAAACCAGGGAGGACGCTTCAAAATCATTTTCAGAATTTTATTCTGAATCCTTTGAAGCGTTTTCTTCCTGGTGGAACAACAACTTGACCAAAATGGTACTGCATAAAGCATGGCTGGTCTGAAAATTTGTTTATAAATTAGCAATTTGTTTTTTAGACAGAGCTTAGAATTTCTGTTTATAAGAGGATATAAACATTTAATATATTTATTACACTTTGCCTGGATTCCTTCAATGTGATCCTTGAAAGTGAGTTTTTTGTCATACGTTAAACCTAAGTATTTTGCTTGATCAGATCATGTCAATTCCAAGCCATTCAATTTGAGAATGTGATTATTGTTTGGTTTAAGAAAAGAAGCTCGTGGCTTATGAGGAAAAATAATTAATTGCGTTTTTGCTGCATTTGGTTTAATTTTCCATTTTGACAGATAATCACCGAAAATATTTAAACTTCTTTGTAGGCGACTGCAGATCACTCTTAGATTTCTACCTGTGGCTAACAGACTTGTGTCGTCACAGAATAGCGATTTCTGACAACCAACGGGTAGATTTGGAAGATCAGAAGTGAAAATATTATACAAGATTGGAGCTACGCTCGAACCCTGCGGAACACCGGCTCGTACGGGTAGCAATTTAGATTTACAATTCTGATAGCAAACCTGAAGAGTGCGATCAGTTAAATAATTTTGAACCATTTTGATCAAATAACTGGAGGAAGGAAACTGGAAATCAGACATTTTTGCTATTAAACTTTTGTGCCAAATACTGTCGAATGCTTTCTCTATGTCTAGAAGAGCAACTCCAGTGGATAACCCAGAAGATTTATTTGCTTTTATCATGTTCGTTACTCTGACGAGTTGATGAGTAGTTGAATGTTCATGACGAAATCCAAACTGCTCTGGTAAAAAGATTGAATTCTCATTTACATGAGACATCATTCTCAACAAGATAATTTTTTCAAAAAGTTTACTGATAGAAGAAAGTAAGCTAATTGGTCGATAACTTGATGTTTTTGCTGGATTTTTATCAGGTTTTAGGACAGGAATTACTTTAGCGTTTTTCCATCTTTTTGAGAAGTAAGCTAATGAAAAACACTTGTTGAAAATTTTAACCAGGAGTCTCAAGGCTACATCGGGAAGATTTTTAATAAGAATATTAAAAATTCCATCATTACCAGGAGCCTTAATCTTTTTGAGTTTCCTAATAATTGATTTAATTTCATCAAAATTCGTCTCAATAATGTCATCTTGGGATAACACTTGGGTTGAAATATGATCATATTTCAGTGAGACTTCATTTTCAATAGAACTCACATCGTTCAAATTAAAATTGTGGACACTCTTGAACTGCTGAGAAAGTTTTTGAGCTTTTGGTTTCTGAGGTTTCTTAAGAACCTTAGAAAGTTTCCAGAAAGGTTTAGAATATGGTTTAATTTGTTCAACTTCTTTAGCGAAATTTTCATTTCGCAAAAGAGTAAATCTATGTTTAATTTCTTTTTGTAAATCCTTAACTATGTTTTTCATAGCAGAATCACGAGAACGTTGATATTGTCGTCGACGAACATTCTTCAACCGAATGAGCAGTTGAAAATTGTCATCGATGATAGGAGAATTTAATTTTGTTTGAGCTTTGGGAACTGAACGATTTCTAGCTTCGATAATATAATGATTCAAATTATCTATTGCTGTCTCGATGTCCGCAGAATTTTCTAGAATAGTTTCATGATCCATATGATTTTCAATGTAAGATCTGTAATCCAATCTGTGAGTTTTTGCAAATACCCTTTAGAGAAATTTATTTGTTCGCCGGTGCATTGGAATGGTAAATATGCTCCAGCGATGAAATAAGTTCCATGAATGGTTTCAACTTCGATTCCCAAGCTTTCAATAGCTTTAGTATTGAAAGAAGGTAAAATTCGATGTTTAATTTGCCGTTGGACAAAAATGGCAACTCCACCACCCATTCCAGTGAACCTGTCAAATCGATGAACCAGATAATGAGGATTACTTTTCAATTTGACATTTGGTTTAAGAAAAATTTCTGTCACAATGGCAATATGAATTTTGTGTACTTTGAGAAAATTTTTAAATTCATCTTCACTCGATTTTAAAGATCGAGCATTCCAATTTAAAATATTCAAATAATTATTAAACATCACTGTTAAATTTCAAATTCATTATAATAACATTGGCAAATTGCCATCCGATTTGAAATGCTGCCATTAGAAGAAGATGATTTGGCCGATCTACCTATTAATAAATTGTGTTCGTTAGAAGATGAACTGGAAGACGTTCCTGTGTTTTGATTATTTACATTAGAAGAATTTAGAGGTAGTTGTCTACCTTGTCCCGGGTTGACGGTTCAATGCATAGGAGGCTGGTCTTACAAGCCAGCTGTCGTATGTTCGAGCCCCGACCTGGAAGGGTTCTTATACCGTTTTCGTTTTTGAACCTAGACGCGGGCTACTCTGACTCCGAGTAAAACGAACACGTGGTATGCGCCCTAAACAACAACTCGTGAAAAAAAGAAAAAATAAACAAACTCGGCTGGATGCGTGGTGCAACCCGAGAAAATGTTCAGAGCGAAACTACGCGATTGGAGTCCGATCTAGAGCGACCTCAGGTTGCTAAAACAAACATATCAAACGTTGTTTGGGCGACTCTGGGTCAGCTTTCGGGCTGCTCTGATCAATAAACGAAATCGGTATTAGTGTCAGTAGGATCCATAGTACTAGCCATGCAATGATTCTGTACGCTAAGAATCGGCTGCGAAGTCTGTTGAAACAGAAAGGTCAAATTCCACGGAAGGAATGTAATGCCAAGACTTTGCTTGTCTATCTGTTACCGAAGCGTAACTGTCATTAGAAGAAGATGATGACGAGGACGATCTACCTGTCAATAAATTGTTTTCGTTAGAAGACGAATTGGAAGGCGTACCTATTTTTTGTTTTAAGTTTGAAGAAATAAATGCCTTAGAAGAATTAGACGTGACATTTGTAACGGTTTTTTGATTTTCAGGTATGTTCTGTAAATTTAAGGTCGTTGATTTGACTTGTTGTCAATGCGAACGAGCGTTTAAAATTTTTTCCCTGACAGGACATTTTAAATCATTGGATTTATGATTTATATCGCAATTTGAACATGAAAATTTATTAGTGGTTTCATTCATTGGACAAACGTCTTTCGAATGCGATTTACCACAATTCAAACACCGTATATCCATATGACAATTTTTGGTTCCATGGCCGAAGCCTTGGTAACGACGTTTATAATGTTTCCAATGAATTTTAATGTGGGAAATGAAACGTACTTTTTCTAAAGTTTTCAAATTGTTTACACCACTTCGATTGAAATGTATTGAGTAAAGTTCATGGGAAATTCCAGAGCGCGGTTTAGAAGTACCATTCGCTCTTTTTTTCATAAGTATTACTTGGGAAGGGGCAAAACCAAGCAATTCGTTTAGTTCATTTTTAATTTCATCAGTACTTTGATCATTTGATAACTATTCACACATATCCGGTCCGGTTCAGTGCCGGCACAACACCGTGCACGGAAACTGATATTATTTCATTCGTTTTCTATGCGCGCATTCACACCTATCCGGCACCGTGCCGTTTCAGTGCAGCTCGCCGTCAGTGTAGCGTCCGTCCGGCAAACTCAAATTCGTCGTCACCGATATTTTTTATTTTCACTGAAGTCGGTATGTCATTGCATTGGCTGTGCCGGAACGAAAACAGGACGGAAACGGAACGGAAGGGTTCCGATAACAAAAGAACACTGACGGCGCACTGAAGGCACTTTCACTAAACCGCCACGGAACTGAAATGTGTGAATAGTCCTTAAGCCTTTCAAGACAGCTTTGCAGGGTCTGTCTGATTTTATATCATATGAATAAAATTTATGAAGTTTCTCGGACAAATATCGACGATAAGACGTTCGTAATCTTTCAATCCATCAACCAAGACTCGACATTCTCCTCTTCGTCCGATTTGAAATTAAATTTTTTCTTCCGGGAGAAAAGTAGAAAGCTCAGTACGGAATGCTTTGAAGTCGGAAATCATCACCGTCACTGGTGGCATAGACTGATGTTTCTTCCCAGAACGACAAGCGTCCATTTTGGGAATTTTTGAAGAATTTTCTTCTATGTAGCTACAATCGGATTCAGGTAGAATCTCGTAAATATTGTTAGACGGCATAGAATCAACGGAAGGAATGTTCGTCCGTTGTCTTTTATTTTTACATTCAGATTCTATAAGATCTTGAATGTTATTAGAAAAATGTTGAATAACGGATTGTGATTTATTCTGTATTGAATTATTTTTAGCCTTAGGCTTGTTGTTTTTCCGATTGGGCGCAGGCATTTTTGAAATGAATGTAATTTGAAATTAAATTAACTAGGCTAAATTAGTCTTCGATTAGACTCCTAGTTTGGAAAAGTCTTGATAAATACTGATTTTGTGGTAGTCTTAATAAAGACTGATTATATTAGAATATCACTCTTTGTGTAGCCTTGAGAAAGGCTGACTAATTGTTAGTCTTTAAAAAGACTGTTAGTGATTCAGGTAGTCTTGAAAAATACTGAAGCCTTGAATCAATAAAACTCTAGGTAGCCAGAAAAAATTTCCAGGAGTCAAGAGCTATACGCGTGCGGTGCCAACGACTGTTCAACACCGACGAATCCGTGGAAGTTTTTTCTCCCAGTCCTTCGTTAATGTTGAATTGCTTTCTTTTTAATTTTTGGGTTTGATTTTTACCGAATCGGAATTAATGAAATCATAAATATTATATTAAAAAAACTGTAAAATCTTTCTTCATAGTAAAGCATTTCCATTCTTATTCGTGAGCATTGGATTTTTTGTCGTGAATACGACTTACTTTACTATGGGGCGCCTTTTCAAAATTTACCCTCTGAGAGAGTGATAAGTTTTTGATCGTGAATATCTATTGTTGTATCTAACGAATCAACATAATTTTTTCTACATGCCATCGGAAATATGATCACAATTTTATGATAAAATTTTCAGTTGTGTGACATAATCTCAAATAATTCAAAATTGAACTTTTCTGAAATGTTTGGTATAGACGAGTATCAAAGTGGATAATTCATAAGGCGCATTTGCCTTTCTCGTATTTTAAAGATCATAGCTCAGTGATCTGTGAAAGGATTTATATAATCTAACTACCAATAGAATCGAAATTTTTCAACTCAAACGTGTATAGCAAAAGCATTGAAGTATTTCAATAGTACACTATTGAAAAACCTGTTTCATTTGACCCATGTCAACACCAGCCAATCAGAACGCGTTCTGAAGAAGAGAACAAAATATCTGCTGCTGTACAACAAATCGTTCGAGAAAAATGTTCCGAACAGTGCTTAATATCGTAGTGAGTTCCACAATTTGGTCCTTCTGAAAGGCAGGAATGAATCCCGTACAGCATCCCGATAGTTTCTTTCAATGAAATGCAAATCCGAAATGAGATAATCGACATTAAAATTCTATATGCTGCTACTTTTATAGCCGTTAGGACCGCCCATTAGTGATAAAGCTACAAACGAAATCACGTAAAAAGAAACCTCTTAACAAAAATTGGATCAGTTTGGATTCTACCGTCACTGCGAGCAGATGTATTGTGTGTCGTTTGCAAAGCTAGTTTCGCTTCCGACAAGAGCGATAACGTCACAGCTGCTAGTCGTTTGCATTGGTGAAAAAACAACGAAAAAGGGACAACGGTGGAGAGCATCACACAAAATCAGCCGTTCTAATGGCTCTAAAAGTTTTCTAAAGAACTATGAGGATTTCTTCTTCGCAAATCGAAGGTCAAAATCATCAGTTTAGTGCAAATCTAAAGGGTGATTTTTTAAGAGCTTGAGAACTTTTTTAAACAATAAAACGCATAAAATTTGCAAAATCTCATCGGTTCTTTATTTTAAACGTTAGATTGGTACATGACATTTACTTTTTGAAGATAATTTCATTTAAATGTTGACCGCGGCTGCGTCTTAGGTGGTCCATTCGGAAAATCCGCTTTCTTATCGACAAATTTTGTTCAGCGATGAGGCTCATTTCTGGTTGAATGGCTACGTAAATAAGCAAAATTGCCGCATTTGGAGTGAAGAGCAACCAGAAGCCGTTCAAGAACTGCCCATGCATCCCGAAAAATGCACTGTTTGGTGTGGTTTGTACGCTGGTGGAATCATTGGACCGTATTTTTTCAAAGATGCTGTTGGACGCAACGTTATAGTGAATGGCGATCGCTATCGTTCGATGCTAACAAACTTTTTGTTGCCAAAAATGGAAGAACTGAACTTGGTTGACATGTGGTTTCAACAAGATGGCGCTACATGCCACACAGCTCGCGATTCTATGGCCATTTTGAGGGAAAACTTCGGAGAACAATTCATCTCAAGAAATGGACCGGTAAGTTGGCCACCAAGATCATGCGATTTGACGCCTTTAGACTATTTTTTGTGGGGCTACGTCAAGTCTAAAGTCTACAGAAATAAGCCAGTAACTATTCCAGCTTTGGAAGACAACATTTCCGAAGAAATTCGGGCTATTCCGGCCGAAATGCTCGAAAAAGTTGCCCAAAATTGGACTTTCCGAATGGACCACCTAAGACGCAGCCGCGGTCAACATTTAAATGAAATTATCTTCAAAAAGTTAATGTCATGTACCAATCTAACGTTTAAAATAAAGAACCGATGAGATTTTGCAAATTTTATGCGTTTTATTGTTTAAAAAAGTTCTCAAGCTCTTAAAAAATCACCCTTTAGAACAGTTTGTTTAGATTTGTGCACTTTTCGCTGTGTGAAATTCACAGTAATCGAGATCAAGTGAAGCCTTATTTGTTTTTGCGAAAAATGTGAAAAGTGGGAATGCTTGCATAGTTCATACAATTGATCAACTAATTGATATTCGGAAGTGTTAAGGAACATGTTAGTTGTTTTCGTATTCACGACATCCAGTTATGTCTCTGACATTACCCACCCGCCTTTTATGTTTGGAACACCATGAAAAAAGTTGAACGGGAAAACACTTGCATGGTCGTAAATATGGCTTAAACATTTTATACTTTTCAGAGTATTAAATTAAATCAATTTATTTCTAAAATGGCTATTAATGTTTTCAACTATTTTCCCTTTTACAAACTATAATCTGTATACCACCAACAATCCATCGCTACATAAGAACACTTATACAACATTGCATTATTCCGCAGTTGCCATCAGTGTCACAAAGAAAACCCCACAGGTCATTCGTCGAGTGAACTTTGGGATCAATCATACAGTTATGAATACCGTTTTCGTTTGAAAAAAAAACTGATCCAGTGCGCTTACTAATCATTCTTTTCACAGGTTCTCATATTAGTGTTGCCCGATGCGATGCTGTCACTTGAAGCAGTGTTGCGTAGTTTTCATTATTCATTATTTTGATTGTTGATAGGTGACAACTATTAGTTAAATGTTTGTTTCGTTTATTTATGATTGTAATAATTTATGCAGAAGAAGCTGTATTTCGAACAAAAGCAATATTGATTTGTAGGAGTATTTATTTTCATTTTCCATTTGTTTTATGAAAATTACAGAAAAAACACTCTACTTTTTCTAGGAAGAAAACAGGTATACAAATAATATTGTCTACTTATTGTAATTTGTGAATAAATAAAGAAATTCCGAGCTGTTATTGTATAGTTAAATTATTAAATATAATTCGACAGACTTGTTATCATCAGTGTTGTGATCTTTTGAAAAAAAAAGAACCTGCCAATTCCGATAAAATCCACCGATTATGCGGCCATATGGTCGACGAATCAGCACGACGCCAATGTCCAGTATATTTAGAAAAAAAAAAAGGTTAACCGCCCTACGCGCACTACGGAATGAAGACGGTCACAATCAATCATCGGGTCCGGTGCCGACGCCGGAGTCATCTTCGGCCACTTCGCCGAGATGATTAACGGCGATTAACCACAGTCAAGCGTAGTAAATTGGCAACTGTCGCTCGCAAATTCTGCGATTTCATAATGCACTTATGCCGCTTATCGATGCTGCATAAATATTCATTTATGCACATAACCTCTCTGGCCACAAGACGACCGGCGGCCACTCACCGCTGCTCCGGCGACCGCTTTGTTGTTGGTCGAATGAATTATTGAAACGAACCCCGAACGAGTCGCAGCCACTGCGCGTTCGGTGAGCGACCCTTTCGCAGATATCGCTGATAAGGCTGCGATTTAATCGGCCTCCGAGAGACTCCTCTTTCGGGTGTCCGCTGACGAAGCGGTGACTCTTGCCGGAGCCAGTGCTGGCGCAATCATCCTGAATCGCGCGACATCATAACTGTACCCTCTACGGCAGTGGCACCGCTGGGTCACCAGGCTTCAGAGGAGTCTATCGGAAACAGTAGCCTCCCGGTTCTGCTGCTGCTGGTGGGGCAGTAAAACCAGTCACCAACGTGCGGATTCACCGTGGAGTCGATTCTTCGAGAGTGGCTGCGTTTGCTTGTTGTGCTCATGTTTTGCATGTTTTCATGCATATTAAGCAGACGATGTGCGCTCATAATGCGGCCTTACTTCGGATGAACCCACCGGTGGCAGAGAGTTACAATGTGTCTTACAAAGGGAAAAATGTTTAATTTGAATCGGTATGACTAGTTTACAACCGTTCAATATTCATGAAATGACGGATGTGTAGGATTGAGGTTTTCAGTTAACAAATATCAATGGGGATGTTACACCACACAGGGGTTTTGTTAATAATGGGATATTTGATGGAACAGCAAGTAAGTGGAAACATCTCGGATGTTTGAAAAAGTCCACCTGAACGCCCTCGCCCGGCAGTTGCTTGTCGCATTTTTGGTGGATACAGCTAAAAGACTGTCGTTTGTTTTCATGTGAGGTTATTTTCAGTTGTTTTTTACATGTTTACAGTGTTTTATTCTTTTTACTCTAGATGTATCGCCACGGAAGGATGACTATTTGCAATATACTAAGGGTATATTCAGTAGTGTTCTAGTTCTAGATGCATAATTTATGTCAGTTACAAAATTTAAATCTGGATTTTATAACAAGTAAAACTGGCAGCCCCAGCAGTGTTTTACTCGTGTTTCAAATACACAAAAAAATAGAACGGCATCGTAGACCAGTTTTAAATTTGACAGAAGAACTGGTCGAATAAATAAAACTAGAACGGCTTGCTGGGGATACGTTTGTTCTAGTTTCTCCTCTATTATAGATCTTCCATATAGAACTTCTAGCTGCTGAATTTGCTCTAAGACAACAGTAAGCTTTAGGCTAAGCTTCAGTGTATATGACGTTTAATCACATTTTCTTTGACTCTTCTCTATACGGGCTCAATTAAAATTCAGAAAACTGGCCGACAATTCCATTCCAATCTATCAGTTGCAAAAATGATGTGATTAGTGCATCATTCAATTCTTGTGAGATTTGAGAGAAGGAAAACGAAAGTAAGAAGATGAAAATTTAAGTGCTGTTACGACCAAGAATTGGTGAAATAAGAATGAGTGTAAATGCTCAGAATGATTTTCAGAGTTCGAGTCCAAAGTCTTGTTCAGAATCCTGAAGTCAGATCCAGAACTCAGATTCATGTTCGGAATTCAGACCCAGAATCCTGCTTCTCGGTTTAAATCTAAAATTTCTGACAGGAATTCAGACCCAGAATCTAGGCCTCAAATTCTTATGTCCAAAACACACGAAAACCTATGTGTTCCTGTAAGGAGTTCAGGTCTAAAGACTGTTCCAGAAAGTATAGACGCAACCAAAAACCGCTGCCATTTCGCAATGGTTCAGAATCTGTCAATTTTTATGGCTGCGTCCTGTTGTTTACACTCTTCTCTAACCACTTGTGCAGTTGTTTATTCGTTTTCATTAGTTTGTTTCGAAATGCGTGGACTTTCAGCAGAACAATGTCGAAAAATTGTGTACAAATGGTGCACAGAACGCGGACTGTCACTGAGAAAGATAACAAAAATGGAAGGAGTAAGTGAAAAAACCGTGCGAAATGCAATCAGGAAGTTCGGTGAGGATAACACCTTTGAGGATAAACCGAAAACGAGTCGAAAAAAGGTCCTGCTAACCCTCAGTTGGATAAACGTATACTGAAGGCGCTCGAGCAAAAGAAGGAGGTGTCAGTTCGGGATGTGGCCAAAAAAGTGGGCACTTCGAAGTCAAATGTTCTTCGTGCTAAAGAACGTTTGAATCTTCGAACCTATGAGAAGCAGAAACAACCAAAACGTAGTCCGAAACAAGAAGCATCGATCAGGCCGAGAGTTCGAAAGCTGTACAATACGATTCTTGCTGGAAATTTGAACTGCATAATCATGGACGACGAAACTTACGTGAAACTCAATTACATATCCTTGCCGGGACCACAATATTATACGGTGCGAGAAGGGCAATTGTTAAACCAGTCCGAGACATCGATTGAAGTCGAAAAATTTGGTAAGAAAGCTATGGTCTGGCGAGCAATTTGTAGCTGCGGTAAGATTTCGAAACCCTCCATCACCACTGCTTCAATTAACAGCGAAATATACATCAAGGAATGTTTACAAAAACGACTTCTACCCATGATTCGAAGCCACACGGATCCTGATGTCTTCTGGCCAGATCTTGCTTCTTGCCACTACTCGAAATCAACGGTAGCATGGTATACTACCAAAAATTTCACTTTCGTCCCAAAAGACATGAATCCACCAAATTGCCCACAACTTCGACCAATTGAGGAATTTTGGGTATTAACGAAGGCACATCTTAGGAAACATGTATCGGCAGCCGAAACCATGCAACAGTTCGAAAAGGATTGGATAAAAGTGTCAAAACTTGTCGCCAAGAAGTCTGTACGGAATTCCGATTTCGCTCAAGAAGCCAGGTCCATGTTCTGAAACTAGGTCCAGAATTCGGGTGAAGAGTCAATGTTCAGGTTCAAAAACTGTCAGGATCTGACCCGGGGTCAGAATTCTGGACCAGAACTAAAGTCCAAGTCCAGATTTAAAATTAAATTCCAGAATCCAGGTGCCGAATTCAGGTTCAGGTAAAAAATCTCTGTCAATAATTTTGGTCCAGAATCTGACTTTACCTTGTTGGCTGCCCTATGTCTGCATTTATTTTATAATGTCAAGAAGGTTGTTTACAAGTGGTGAGTGATACATGTTTACAAGGGTTGTCTGTTTCATTTGTCTGTTTCATTTCGTTGAACGGGCATGGTTTTGCATGATTTTAAGTGTTTCGATAAGGGTGGTCTTTGGTGCGTGGGAACGTTATCTTAGATTGCGCGAGAGTAGTCATGTTACAGAAGTCCCGATTCAGATTCTGCACTCAGATCACAAATTCATGTCCAGAGGTTAGGTCAAGTTACTCATTTCAGGTCCAGATCTTGACTTAGAATCCACGTACAGAATCCAGGCCCAGATTCACAATCCAAATAAAAATTAATATATCAGTTTTGGAGTAAAGAATCAGGATTCAAGGTTAGAACTCAGTTCCAGAAACCAGGTCCTTAATCATGCTTCAAAATTTTGGCCCAAAATCCAATTCCAGAGTTATGTTTCTGAATCCAGCTTCAGGTTAAGAATCCAAAATCAGGATCAAGTTCTTGGTTCACGATTCTGATGCATTTCCAATATCTCTGTCAAATTTTTTGATTAAAAATCTTGTTTGGAATCCTGAATCCAGCTCCAGAATCCTGCTCTAGATTTAGACCCGAAACCTTCATCGAGAGTTCAAGCCAAGAAATCAGGTTCAGTTCTAGAATTCAAATCCATGCTCAGTATCCAAGTGTAGATTTCTGCCTCAGGGTCAGAAACTATGTCTGAATTGTGGTTCAAAAACAATATCCAGATTCAGTATTCAGATCCAGAAACCTTGTCCGATATCCAACTCCAGGGTCTTGGTTCAGAATACTGGTCTAGGTTTAGAATCTCTGTCAATAATTTAGGTTCAAGTTTAGAATTGAGGAATCCTAGAGAACTCAGGTTCAGAATCCAATTCAGGTGCAAAATAGGTTCAAAGTTTAGTTTCGCAAGCTCTGTCAGAAGTTCAGAAAACAGAATTCTGGCGCAGAATCCAGGTCCAAAATCTAGATTAAGGTCTCTGCCAGGAGTTCAGGAGTTCATAATCTAACTCCAGGTCTAGAATCCAGATCCATGTTCCGAATATAAGAACTGAATTCTGCTTCAAGTTCAGAATTTATATTCGGATAAAGAATCTCTGTCAACAATTCAGATTCAGATTCAGTATTCTGATCCAGGAACCTTGTTCGATAGTTCAATATTGTAAACCTGTGTTCAGGACCAGAATTCAGATCTAGATATCGCTAAGTAAGAGGACTAACAAATGTAATAAACACAGTCATGAACATGTTTATCACCAAAACTTATTTTTTGACGTAATTTCCCCTGTGAAAAGTAGTCGCTTGAAAGTTACAAACAAGCTGTTTGACCTTAAATAAACTGTTTGATTTGATATATTATCGTTTTTGTCTCTCACACAAGAAGTAAATCCAGAACTAGAAATGAATCAAAAAGTCACTTTTGAGTGAGCTCTTAAAAAAATCATAGTGTTGTCCACATACGCCACAAGAATACACGTCTAATGCAGAACTTTTCTCCATTACCCAACAAAAAGACGGTCTGAAATTATGACTAATAAAATTAAAATAATGAAATCCAAAAACTGGCGTCATGAGCTATAAATAAATCCGTCCGCAACCTTCTCCAATCCGGGGAAATTGCTCTGCCAACTGTACTACTGTGGATGTTATGATACACAAAGCAAAAGAGTTCCGGCTAGAAAAGCGCTTGGTATTTGATCTAACTGTGAACGGTCGATTAAGTTCACATTTTATTTGATCCCCAGTGATCCAATTTCGCATTTAAAAACTTCATTCCTCTACCAGTCGATCTCACTTTATTTCTCCGGTTGAACAATGTTATGTGAGGTTTCGCTGTTATTTTGCTTACCGAATGTTTGAAGGATAGATTCTTGAATTAACAATTATTTCTACGGCGTTGGGATTGGGAAGCAATTTTTTTTTGTATCATTTCTGTCTATTTTATATTTAAATATCGAGTCAACTGCAAAAATAATGATTGTCGCAGAATTTTAATAACTTTTTTCTGCTTGGGGGGGCAGTAGAACGAATAATATATTTAAAATGCATAAAAAAATCCCCGCCTTATTATGCGTGGTATGAAATTTGATACAAGGAGCAATCTATAAATATATTCCATTATACCATTTCAGTCTTCAGACGCTGCTGGTTACCTCATTGCCTGTAAAGGAAATACGCAGCTTATGTAGTGAGTGAATGACAGAACTGAGTTATATCCATTAGCTCGCTTGGTAGTTACGTTTGAGTATATTGAATACCGAACAGCTGTTTGCTATACGGAAGCTAGCAGGGTAATTCAGAACTATCGGCGATAGATTTTTCGGACCTTATTTGAAGCGCATGTATTTTCGTGATTTGTTAATGAATTTGTCACATTTAACTTGATTCGAAAGTTTTACTTCAACAATGAATTGATTTACCGACGGATCGTATGCATACTAGTAACTCCATTTACGAATTATGAAGATAATCATAGATACTTCTTTTTCATTAAAAATGGTTGAAATTCGTCTCAGGACCTAATCTAACGTCCACGGAGAAATAATATAAATCTAGAAGCGTTTAAAATTATATTATTATTAAAATTTGGAAACATTGAACTCAAGTATAGCAAATGTATTTACTATTGATAATAAGTACTCGTAATAAATTTGATTGAATTAATTGATGTTTGAATGTGTCAGTTAGAGCACGTCAACCTGCTTTATGAGTGGATGTCAATGATTATTTTCGAACATTTAGGGGTTTTTTGTTTTGTGCAAAAAAGCACATATTTTGTTTCAACTTTCTTTGCGTTTCGCCTTCGGCTCGTCAGTGCTTAAAGTAGTTCAAGTAGAACTGCCATCTCCGCCTAGCAGTCCAACTTGAACCGCTAAGCAGACGCAAAGTCCACACTACTTATGTGAACCTTTAAGGATATAACACTAGGTGCCATATCCTATCTGACGTCTCGGGCGTAAACGAATGACGACTGGCTACTGGTCGCCGCAGAGTTTGAACATTTAGGGGTTTCAGCCGAAGGCGAAACGCAAAGAAAGTTGAAACAAAATATGTGCTTTTTTGCACAAAACAAAAAACCCCTAAATGTTCAAACTCTGCGGCGACCAGTAGCCGGTCGTCATTCGTTTACGCCCGAGACGTCAGATAGGATACGGCACCTAGTGTTATATCCTTAAAGGGTCACATAAGTAGTGTGGGCTTTGCGTCTGCTTAGCGCTTCAAGTTGGACTGCTAGGCGAAGATGGCAGTTCTACTTGAACTGCTTTAAGCACTGACGAGCCGAAGGCGAAACGCAAAGAAAGATTATTTTCGTCTATGCTGTTTCAAATATCTACTCAAGTGTATTTTGGAATAGGTTCGACGACAAGTTTTCAAATTTGATGATTTTATTCATTATTACTAGCTGACCCGTCGAACTTCGTCTCGCTCAAAAAATTATTTGTTCGAATTTATGTTTTCGGAGAGCCGAATTGTCAAACGACTAAGTGGCTAACGTTTCTCTCCATTATTTTTCTGATTACTTAACCTACAATCAACGGAATTCGACACACACTCGCTGTAGCCCAAATGGAAATATCATCAAAAACTAATATCTCCATTCCAGATGCGATTCTAGCTTCCGGTAATCGATTAAAAAGCTCACTAACCAGAATTTTGCATTGATAAACTTAACAAAATGATTTGTTTTAGTCTTTGTTAGGAAGTAGAGCCGTCTTGAGCTAGTTTTAATATGAAAAGTATCTAACGGGGAAACAGATTGGAAAACTAACATGTGAACACAATGATGTAATGAAAACCGCGAAAATGTTACCGCAGAGACGGGACTCGAACCCGTAGCTAACTCTCTTCATGTGTTTTCATATGCAGGGTAGTTTAATTGGTAAAACAATTTCCCCGGTTAGGAGTTAGCTACGGGTTCAATCAATTGGTAAACGATATCAGAATATGATATATTTCTCCTACCTGCAGCATACAGTCATAGGTATTCCGCCATTAATACATTCAGCAAGCAATAATTTTGATATTAATTAAGCGCGTTGCTCGAAATGGATCAAATATACATGTGAAAACTCACAAAACAACTCCCTGCGCGTCAAACAATGTTTTCAACGATCTAGTATTCTTTCCTTCCACGACCAAGCACTTATGCAACTCGTTGCGCGCCAAACATCAATCGTAAATCTAGCAATCATTGGCGACTTTTTCAGTGGAAAATTCCATTGTCCATACAAAATAACTTTATTGGTTTTTCCCACTTTTCCGGTAAGTTTTCCTAATTTTTTTGATGTACGAACCCGGTGGGGGTAAAAACTGATCAAACAAAAAAAAAGCATCTCAATCCGTCCATCCGTTCTTACGTGATGCGATTACAAAGAATGATCTCTGCATTTTTATATGTAGATATATATATATATATATATTTATATATATATATATATATATATATATATATATATATATATATATATATATATATATATATATATATATATATATATATATATATATATATATATATATATACATATACATATATATATATATATATATATATATATATATATATATATATATATATATATATATATATATATATATATATATATATATATATATATATATATATATATATATATATATATATATATATACAAGGTGAGATGAAAAAACTGCAACAAAGTAAAACGCCATAATTTTTTCATTTTTTTTTAAATTTTATTGAATGAAAGCAAAAAATGTCGGAAATAACATCAAATTTGAGAATCGGTTTAGATTTGTTCGAATTGGCCACCTTTGGCACGAACTATGGCCTTCAAACGGCCAATGAAACCATCACACGCTGCCCGAAAGTGGCTCTGCGGTATTTTGTCCCATTCTCGGCGAAGCGCTTGCTTGAGATGATCGACACTTTGGTATTTTTTAGTGCCAACCTTGCTTTCCAAAATACCCCAGGCACAATAGTCCAACGGATTGGCATCCGGAGATTTTGGTGGCCATTGTGCGGTGGAAATGAAGCGAGGAACCTCATTTCTTAACCATT
This sequence comes from Malaya genurostris, assembly GCF_030247185.1. NCBI lineage: Eukaryota > Metazoa > Arthropoda > Insecta > Diptera > Culicidae > Malaya > Malaya genurostris. The sequence goes on from NC_080571.1 coordinate 86,066,345, forward strand.
CTTGGGTGGCGCGTGCTGAGTGCGATGGTGCTGAGTCCTGTTGGAATGTCCAAGGTCTGCGGCCGAAATGTTTGCGTGCCCAGGGCTTCAGAACTCCCTCCAAAATATTTTCGCGATAGATTTGCGCATTTATTTTGACCCCACGGTCGATGAATACGAGCGGCGAGCGACCATCGGCTGTTATGGCGGCCCACACCATCACCATGGCCGGCTTTTGAGTTCTGGTGGCCAACCGAAGTTGCAAATTTTCAGCTGACCTCTCTGGCAAGTAAACACGATCATTTTGTTTGTTTACAAACTGCTGGATAACGAATGGTTTCTCATCGGAGAAAACCAAATTCGGCAGTTCACCACTTTCGGCCAAGCGAAGCAACTCTTTAGCTTTTTCGAGTCTAACTTTTTTTTGCGCATCAGTAAGATCTTGCACTTTTTGGAACTTCAATGGCTTTAGTCCAAGCTCATTTTTCAATATTTGCCGAATGGCATATTGCGATATGTTCAGCTCACGAGCCATTTTTCGGCCACTGCGACGCGGATTTCGTTCAATTCGCTTCTTCACTTTTCGAACCATTTCTGCCGATGTTGCTGTTTTTTTTCGTCCACTTCCTTGACGTCGGGCTACGCTACCAGTATCACGGTAACGAGCGATGGTACGAGACACAAAAGATTTATTCACTTTTAAATGCTGGAGGGCTCTAACGATAGCCACTTGTGGTTTTCCAGCCAAATGCAAAGCAATCACACTATCACACTTGAATTCCATCACAAATAACTTTTTTTCTGAAAAATTCCCACCAAAATGCTTTTGTGCGCTTGTAAATAATATAATGAGCTGTCACTAGAATAAATCTGACAGCTGTGGGACGAGCGGTTTAGAAATGGCAGCAGTCTGAAGTTGGTTGCAGTTTTTTCATCTCACCTTGTATATATATATTTATATATATAAGAGTAATTGATGCCGAAAAGTAATGTTTTGAGCAATTTTCAAATCTAAGATAGCGACTTTCTGTGTGGTCAAGTAGAATTTGAAAATTTATGTTTTAAGTTATTCTAAGAATCTAGATGGCGATTAAATGTGGAACAATGTTTTGCTCAAGAACAGTTTCAGCAAACGTTTTTTTACAGGCTTCACCAAGTTGAATTGAATTCTGTTCAACCCAGGAGCATTATTGTTACAAGACAAGAGTGCTACAGAAAATTCCATTATCGAAAAGGTGCTATCAATGGAACCGTTATTTAGACGAGAATCCCAAATAATGCTCTACGTAGGAACAGAATCTGAGTAAGGTTACTCTTATTGCCCAGGTTACGATTCCTCATTCGTCTAGTCGTGTTCCAAAGAGTGCTCATTGAGGTTTTTCTTGACAAACCTTCGACAAAATGTCTCCAATAGCTGCATTTCTTGGCCCGAAGTTTGCTCTTGTGCTTGGATTCTCAAACCAAAAATTTTTAAAAATTCTGAGGAGTTCCTCCTCCTCATTTTAAAAACGTCTTGAAAGCATTTCGTTTCGCATTTCTAGCATCGGAGCACTCTTTGTCCCACCAAGGGTTTGGAGGCCTTCTGTTGGTCGATGGACCAAGAAATCGTTTGGTTTGAGCTTTTTCTGTGGCCACGAGAGTCGAAAGAACGAGGAAATCATATTTTCCAAGCAAAGTTTTTTTTTGGATATATTATTTTGGCATTTTATCCAGTCGATATTATTTGCCAAATCATATGGCTTTTTAACTGAATCAGTAAGGCATCTTCTACTGCTAATTGAAATGATGATCGGTAAATGATCGCTACCGTGAATCAGGAAATACTTTTCAGGTGCAATCTAGCTTGGCTCAGTGATCTGTAGAAAAATTTATATAATCTAACTACCAATAGATTTGAAATTTTTCAACTTGAACGCGTATTGCAACAACATTGAAGTATTTCAATAGTACACTATTAAAAAACCTGTCTGGTTTAACCCATGTCAGCATCAGCCAATCCGAACGCGTTCTGATGAAGAGAACAAAATATCTGCTGCTGTACAACTGTATCGGTATAAAAGATGAACATACCACTTTCCCAGCGTTTTCTGAGCAATACTTGTCGAAGCGAGACATACGGGAGAGTAACATCGGAGACCTCACGCTTTTGGAATGAAGCGAGCGCCGAACAGTAGAATTGTGCCGAAGAACAGTCGCAGCCGGGCACACACCAAAAACCTACCAGTGGAAGTCGTTAGTCGTCATGGAAGCACTGCTCATTTATAACCGCTGGAAGTCCATGTTGATGGAGCTTGTCTGAAAGAACATAAATGGAAACTGAGTCAAATTCTACTTATATGTCTAAAAATACAGATGCCATTTGTTATTTTTGAGCGAAGGTAATTTGGATGTCAGACGAAAGTAATGCGAGGCAATCATTCGTCCCTTTATTTCTACGCAAATCAAACTGTGTATCTGACAACAAACCGTTCGTCTCGACCCAAGCGTAGAGACGTCGAAGAATAATTGTTTCGAATAATTTTCTGATGCAGGACAACTTTGCAATGGGTCTATATGAATGCTGGGGTCTCTGGCTTTTGAATGGCGATAACTTTTACTTGTCTCCAGTCAGGTGAAACAATATTTTCTCAAGAAACTTGTTCAATAATTAAAACAAACAAGGATGGTTTTTATCGTATCAAATAACGCTCACTAGCAACTCTTCACACGATTCAATCAGTGTCATCAAAGAGAGACGGATATCATCGCCGCAACAAAAAAAGGCGTGTGGGTCATGTCAGAGACATAACTGGATGTCGTGAATACGAAAACAACTGACATGTTCCTTAACACTTCCGAATATCAATTAGTTGACCAATTGTATCAAATTCTATGTAGAATTTGGAACGATGCATTTAAACTAAAGTACAGATTAGTTACATTTAATATTCTGAAACACAAATATTATGAAATAATCAGTATAGTTATTTATAATAAAATAATGGTGGCTCTGAAAGGAACCTTTTATGAAAGCGTTTGTGATGGAGAGTGATGAGTTGAATTCGAATTCCGATGGATGTCGCTGACTTCCGGCTGAACTGTTGTACGTGGGTGCGATACCGAAATGGCTGGTGTAGGTGTAGCGTTTACAACCGATTATAATCTTCCAATAAAGAAAACAACAATTCGCTGGGTTGATCAATGATACAATAGGTCTAATTTATAGAACGAAACTATCAATATGCTATAGGGATTCGTTTCTAGCATTTAGAAGGGTGAAATTGCGTAATTCTCTACGACATTAAACTCTGGAACATTTTTCGCAAAACAAAGAAGGCTTCACTTGCTCTCGATTACTGTGAATTTCACACAGCGAAAAGTGCACAAATCTAATAAAGCTGTTCTAGATTTGCACTAAACTGAGGATATTTACCTTCGATTTACGAACAACAAATCATACTAGTTCTTTAGAAAACTGTTGAGCCATTAGAACGGCTGATTTTGTGTAATGCTCTCCACCGTTGTTTTTTCATCAATGCAAATGACTGGCAGCTGTGACGTAATCGCTCTTGTCGGAAGCGAAACTAGCTTTGCAAACGACACAAAATACATCTGCTCGCAGTGGCGATAGAATCCAAACTGATCCAATTTTTGTTAGGAGCTTTCTTTTTACGTGATCTCGTTTGTAGCTTTTTCACTAATGGGCGGTCCTAACAGCTATAAAAATAGCTGCATACAGAATTTTAATGTCGATTGTTTCATTTCGGATTTGCATAATTTATTGAAAGAAAATATCAATATGCTGTAGGGACTCGTTTCTAGCATTTAGGAGGGTCAAATTGCGTAATTCTCTACGACATTAAACTCTTTTCGGAACATTTTTCTCGAACGATTTGTTGTACAGCAGCAGATATTTTGTTCTCTTCCTCAGAACGCGTTCTGATTGGCTGGTGTTGACATGGGTCAAATGAAACAGGGTTTTCAATAACAAACGCGCCTTATGGATTATCCCCTTTGATACTCGTTTATACCAAACATTTCAGAAAAGTTTAATTTTGAATTATTTCAGATTATGTCACATAACTGATAATTTTATCATAAAATTGTGATCATATTTCCGATGGCGTGTAGCAAAAATTATGTTGATTCGTTAGATACAACAAGAGATATTCACGATCAAAAACTTATCACTCTCTCAGAGGGTAAATTTTGAAAAGGCACCCCATAGTAAAGTAAGTCGTATTCACGACAAAACCGGCATGGTTCATTTAACATAGAACAGACACCAGTGCGAGAGCGAATTTCTCTCGTTGACCTGTCTGAGAATCAAAGGTTAGCACGCTGCTGTGGGAATCCTCTCTGAAGCAACAAACGGCCGCTTATTCTCGCTTCGCGGTCCGATTCTATACAGGCAGTTAATAATTACGATAGAATCATTTTACTATTGCCGCTTATTCTAACTATGTTTTTTATAACATTTGTATAAGTTGTGTCTATGAAAATGTATGTGAATGCTCCACCCAAGGGTTTTGAAATATTGCAACCTAGTATGAGAATCATCAAGTCGAATCATCGACTCGATGCGATGCGATGCGATAATTGTCAACTTGCGATTCTCTCTTGGTAAATTCCAAACAGAAACGATTATTATCAAACTGTATTTTTTTAAATGGCCCTGAAATACTTAGAGTATTAAGTGGAGCGAAGTAATGTAGAAAAATTCTCTAACGATTCATGCATTGAGAGGCACGATTTCTTGTAGCATCTTCTACCGGATTGAAAATGTTGTATACAATATAGATAAATATCGAGCAGCTTCTGTCAAATTTTCGGCAATCACCAACACTGTCAACAAACGTCTTTTTGTGGGATTGGGTAGATTCTTCACCAAATTGAATTTAATTCTGTCCAACCCAGGAGCGTTATTGTTACAAGACAAAAGTGCTATAGAAAATTCCATCATTGAAAAGGGGCTATCAATAAAACCATTGTTTGAAGGATGCTCCCGAATAATGCTCTACGTAGGAACAGAAACTGGTCAAACTTTCTTAGCAATGCCAAATATCCATCGGTTTGAGTGTTCCTCACACTCATTTCCTAGGTTACGACTACTCTGGTCGTGCTCCAAAGTGTGCTCATTGAAGTTTCTTTTGACAAAGATTCGACAAAGTGTCTCCAATAGCTACACTTCTTGGCCCAAAGTATGCTCCTGTCTTTGGTTTCTAAAACCAAGAATCTATCAAAATTCTGAGGAGCTTCTCCTTCCCGTTTCAGAAACGTCTTGCCAGTATTCTGTTTTGCAAGTTTAGCATACGAGCACTCTTTGTCCCACCCGGCGTTTGGAGGCCTTCTGTTAGTCGTTGACTCGGAAATCGTTTGGTTTAAGCTTTTTCTGCGGCCTACAGAATCAAAGCTAAGGGAGATCTTTCATTGAGTCTAAGATACTTGAGATACTACTTTGGTATTTATTCCAGTCACTGCTACTGCTATTTGAGATTTTGCTTCTTGCTAAATGAGATGACGATTGGTAAATGATCGCTAAAAATCGGAAAAATCAGGAAATAGCCTTCAGGTGCAATCTAGTCGAATTGAAGTCTGGCAAGACGACAAGTGCAATGCAGTTGGACGTGTAGAACGATGTGATTGTAAATTCGGTTACAAGTTCGTAACCTTTTATCACGACAACGCTCGTCCGAACGTTGTGTCAGTGGCCAACAACTATTTGAATATCAGTGAATGAAAAAATCAGCGCAATGAAAATTGTAGTTTGTGGGTTTTATGATGGAACTCGAAAATAAAGTTCCGCTCGACTTGCATAAGAGTTTTAACCTTAAATGCCTTAGGTATTTAGTGATCAATGGAAGCTTTATGAGATCCGTTTTCGAAGACATTTCAGACATCACGTCCTGGTACCCAACATACCGAATAAAATGAAATCGGGCACAGATGCTCGGCCAAGACGCCACACCATGGTCCCGAAGCCAACCACCAAATCGTTCCACTACAGAACGGTGCACGTTTCGGAATGTCAGAATCGTTTGCCTCGAAAGTCTCGGCAGAAATGTTGCTGTTGCAATTATTTACGTCCGGCGTAAATTTAAAATTTACGTCAAGCATAAAATTCAGCATTAAAGGCAATGCGTATTTTTTTTCTCGCGCGCATTCGTCCCACCGGCCACCGGCCGCCACCACCTTCACCAACATCCAACATCAGTCGGTATTTCGGTCAACTCAATAAAATGTGGCGACAAACTACAAAAATGCCGATAAATTAAGCTTCGGGAGTTTCGCCAAAAAATGCAATCAATTAAATTGATTTCTTCTCCTGCTTGAAGGGAGATGAATTGAAACAGGGAAAATGGCACAACAATCTCACCTCGTGACAAGGTTCGCTTTTCGTCGGATGACGACGAGGACGACGACGACGTGCAATCTTCGGCGATAATTTCCTCGATCGATGTGTTTTTACAATCATTGGGTGTTTGTGGAGAACTTTTGTTTCAACAGTTGATTTCTGTTTTCCATGCTTTAGGGTCCGACTAAATAGCACCATATAGTGGCTGTGATAATAAGCTGTGAAAGAACTCAGCGGAAACGGTTGAATATGTTCAAACTTATCCAGCAAGTATACAGCAAAAATTAAATAAACCCTTGGGCAGTCATCGATTAATCTTATAAACGGAATTCAATTATTTTTTAACGAAGCGAAATCTCTATATCATATTTCATGTTTCGTGGCTCATTTCACGCTGATCGTGTGCCATCTTCAGCACAATTAGTTGCCCTCCGAACGGGGAATTAAATTGTGCTGCCAAATTGATTACGGAATTAATTTCAACTAGTTGTCCAAACAGTGAATACCAATAATGCAGGATATCTTAATTAAGACACGTGTCGTAAATTATGGGTCGTAATATTTTATCTGGTGGAGTCGCGTCAAAACAGGCAACGAAACCCAAATGAGACTACTAACATAAAATTTCAATAACAATAGCCAAAAATGGTACCGCTGGCTGCCGACGAGAAACTGCTTTCGGATGCATCGAGATCACCTGGCCGAGTGGCCGAGAGGTTGCATTCCAACCAACTGCAGCAGAAGCAAAAGCAGAAGCCGAAGCAGCGCGGTGCGTTTTGCCAGGAGGTTACTCCTCCGATAGTTTTTCGACATGTTGCTCTAGAACAGGTTCTCCGGTACGCTGGGGCAGGGGGGACTACATTCGTGTATGCAAAGTGGAAGCTTATTATAAGACAGCATTTGCCACCATTAGCCATAGGACTCGCCGATTGTTGGGCGATCGTAGGGTCTAGTCATCGTAGTTTGCTAGTGCAACAACTTTTCGGAAATTGATTTTTGCTGAAGTGAAAATGAAGACGCACTTTTTTTTTCCATTCAATAATTCAGTCAGATGACACCATGTTAATATCAGATTATTAACCACTTGGTGAAAATGCGGCTGTTCCAGTTTTTTAATACAAACGAATTTCGTTCACATTCCAACGTTTCGATCTTTAGTGTAGGCAGGCTTCGGGGGTTTCGGGAGGGACTCTCAGATAAAAAAATAATGTTACTGACGATTACTTTTGTACCTAATTCCCGGTGTGCCTTCTACCAGCGTCAGTAAATATTATTTCTGTAACACATGTCTAAGATCTGCTAAATATTTATATACCACAACAATCCACAAGACTTGTGATGATGCCATATATTCTGAGATCATTTACATTCCTACTTTAAATAACGCCAATGCATTGCATAGAGTAGCACAACCGATTCTATTCCTATCCTGTATTCTGTAGCCGATATTGTGATTTTTCCGTCCCATTGAGATGCCTTTCAAGGCATTGAGGCACGCTTGTCACCTCGAAACACTCATGCTGATTTCAATCTATTTTTGGGTAATCATTCTGTTCTCTGGCGTATAATAATGGATTCAGCCAAACGTGTACTCGAAGTGGGCTTGCGTTCGTCTTTCTAGCCCTCAATAAGTATGTGCGGGATCCAGTTGCAGGATATCTTTCTCATCTGAAGAATCTTGCTTAACTAAGGCATGCTCGCGCACTTCCTTTTTCCGGTCGTCCAGTACAATTTTGTGTATTATTATTATTGTTATTTATTTTGCCTCGGTTTCATCCGCCATTTCAAGTGGTTTTGACTTTGTAGGACATGCCACTGCTTGCTTTATCGGCAGTGGAGTTTTGACCATCACGTAACTACAGGATCAATTACCCCACAATATTTCTCAAACTTTTTTATCGTTTTTGTTTCTGATTTCCGGGGGACCCACGTTTTTTAATTCCCAATAGAGTGACGCACTCAACTACTCCAACTCTCAAAAAACTAACGCATGCAACGCTTCGTAACTCAAAAAAATTATAAGAGTAACACATGTCACATTTCGTAACGCCTGTAACTTACAAAAAAGCATCGCTTGTAACGCTTCGTATCGCCTATAATTTACTTAAAAGTAATGCACACAACGTTTCGTAACGCCTATGATTCACAAAAAAGTAACACATGTAACGCTTCGTAACTTCTATAATTTACTAAAAAGTAACCCATGTAACGATTCGTAATGCCTACAAAAAAGTAACGCATGTAACGCATCGTAATGCCTACAAAAAAGTGACGTATGTAACACTTCATAACTCCAAAAACTTATAAAAATAACAAATGTCACATTTCGAAACGCCTGTAACTTACAAAAAAGCATCGCATGTAACGCTTCGTATCGCCTATAATTCACTAAAAAGTAACGCACACAACTCTTCGTAACGCCTATGATTCACAAAAAAGTAACACATGTAACGCTTACTAACACTTATAACTTACTGAAAAGTAACGCTTCATAACGTCTATGATTCATATAAAAGTAACACATATAACACTTCGTAATTTCTATAATTTACTAAACAGTAACACATGTAACACTTCGTAACGCCTATAACTTACTAAAAATTAACGCATGTAACGCTTCGTAACTCCATAAACTTATAAGAGTAACATATGTTACATTTCGTAACGCATGTAACTTACAAAAATGTAACGCATGCAACGCTTCGTAACGCCTATAACTTACAAAAGAGCTACGTATGTGACACATCGTAACAACTATGACTTCCTTAAAAGTAACCCATCGTTGCTCGTTTAACGCAAGTGTTTAACCTGCAACCCAATTGGATTCGTTTCCCAACCCCGCACATAGGATCAGAAAGATTTTCTAACCCGAAGAGGCGAATGACCTAAAGGTTAAAACCTCTATAATCGGAACACAAAAGAAACGTCCTAGTACCTTTACTCAGACGTTGAATCAGATAGGCCTCAAAAAACTTCGTAACGTATTTAGCTTCGAAAACTAAACTACTATTTTTTTGTATTTCATTATTTATTATTATTGTCATTTATTTCTCCCCGGTTTCATCCTCCATTATATGTGTTTTTGATTCTGTTTTGCTTTGTAGGGCCTGCGCTTGCGGGCTTTATCGGCTGAGGAGTTTTGACCATCACGTAACCTCCGAAACCTCTATCTCACGGTGAAGTCTACAGGATCAACAATCCCATAATATTTCTGAAACTTTTTTTTCGTTTCTGTTTCTGATTTTGGGAGGGGCCCGGGGTTTTTAATCCACAAAAGAGTAACACACGTAACTCCTCCAACTCTCAATAAATCTAACGCATGCAACGCTTACTAAAAAGTAACGCATCGCAACGCTTGTAACTTACAAACGAGTAACGCTTGTAACGCTTCGTAACTAATATAACTCATAAAATGTAACGCATATAATATTTTGTAACACCTATAGCTCACATACTCTCTGTTTATTTTATTTTGTTTATTTTGGGGAGCAGGGAAAAGCCCAAAGGAGATGCAATTTGGCAATCTCTCTTTCCAGCAGGCATAAAACCTCATCATTTTTGTATCAACAGATTACAATGATCCAACAGATACAATAAGGCCTAACAATACCAATAAAGTCTAACAACTAAAACTAAACCTATAACCCTATAACTGGTTGATGACACCAAGCATTACAGGGCAGCAATAGTGTTCTTGCTTAAACGGCCAGAGAGAGAAGAGAAAAATGGAAAAATTGTAAGCGTGGGCGAACAACGGGGTTAGAATCGGCATGTAGATCTAATTAGTGATCGAAAGGATGGTAGTAGACGGAGAAAAGAAGGAAGTGCGAGCGGGTTAGTATTTGCAAGCGAATATGATTAGTTTTCAGTAGAAATACAGAAGACAAAGGAAATGAGAGGAGAAGCGAAAAGGTTAGTATCAGCAAGCGAATCTAATTAGTTTCCAACGGTGATGGGGGAAAGACCTAGTGATGGTTGAACAAAAATACAAACGGTTACAAACAAATACTGATCAAAAGTTAATCTAACTAGTGACTATGAAACAACCGTTTAATCATTTTTCGAGATAGATGAAAGTCGAAAATATTGGAGCAGCTATTGAATGTTCTGCACATACTGGAAAATGGTTTATTGTAACCATAATTTGTTCGTGCAATGGGTAAACTCAAGAAACGATGAGAGCGTAGATTACGTCGATGAATGTCCAGATTAATCAATTGCAGAAGTTCGGGACAATCGATACGTGATTGTAATAAATCAGCAACAAAAACGGCTTTGGAGACATTCCTACGAACAGATAGCAGATCTAGGTCAATAAGCTTACAACGATCTTTGTAGCTAGGAAGATTAGTTGGATCCCTCCATGGTAAGTTGCTTAAAGCGAATCTAACAAATTTACGCTGGATAGCTTCGATGCATGCAATGTCGGTTTGATAGTGAGGTGCCCAGACAACAGCTGCATGTTCTAGTGTCGAACGGACAAGAGCGCAATATAATGCCTTAGGACAGTGTACATTAGTAAAGCTCTTGGTAACACGAAAGACGAAACCCAAGAGCTTGGAGGCCTTCGAAATCGCATAATCGATGTGACTTTTGAAGTCCAGCTTGGAACCAAGAATGATACCCAAATCTTTCACGGAAGATTCACGTTTCAGTATATTGTGCGAGATGCTATAGTCGTAGGTAATCAGTGAGCGTTTACGAGTAAACGACAAAACGGAACACTTCGGGGCATTCAAAACCATTATATTATCCTGACACCAGTTTGTGAATAAGTCTAACTGTGACTGCAAATATATAGTGTCTTCTTGACATTTAATTAAATTTTTTTTGTTTCGATTATAGAGGTTTTAACCTTAAGGTCGCTCACCTCGTCGGGCCAGGAAAATTTTCTGACCGTATATGCGGGGATGGGAATCGAACCCAAGTGGTCTGCGTGAAAGGCATCGACTTACCCATCACGCTATATCCGTCCCCTATTTAATTAAATAAAATAGCTTCAAGTCGTCTGCGAAGGATAGTTTGTGGCATTAGAAAGGTGCTACCGTTTCCAGTATGCACGACAATGCAAACGTGCAAACGTCCTATAAAAGTAACGCATATAACATTTTGTAACGCCCAAGATTCACAAAATATTAATCACAAAAAAGTAACACATTCAACACTTCGTAATGCCTTTAACTTACTAAAACGTAACGCATGTAACGCTTCGTAACGCCTATGATTCACAAAAAAGTAACACTAGTAACGCTTCGTATCACCTTTAATTTATAAAAAAGTTACGCTTCGTAACGTAATAACTCACAAAAATGTAACGCATGTTATGCTTCATAACGTCTGTAACTTAAAAAACAGTAACGCATGCAACACTTCGTAACGCTGTTAAATTACTGAGAAGTATCGCATGTAACGCTTCGTATCGCCTATAACCTAAAAAAAGTAACGCTTCATAACGCTCCGTAACGCCTATAACCTACTAGAAAATAACGCATGTAACGCTTCGCAATGCCTATGACTCACATATAAGAAACGCTGCGTAATGTTTACAACTTATCAAAAAAATATCGCGTGTAACGCTCCGTAACGCCTATAACTTACTAAAATATAACGCTTCGTAATGCCTATGATTCACGAAAAAGTAACACATGTAACGCATCGTAACGCCTACAACATACAAAAAAGTAATACTTCGTAACGCCTATAACTTACTAAAAACAACGCATATTACGCTTCCTAACGCTGATGACTCAAAAAAAATAACACATTAAAAGCTCCATAACGCCTATCACCTACTAGAATGTAGCGCTTCGTAACGCATATGATTCACAAAAAAGTAACGCTTCGTAGCGCCTATAACTTACTGAAAAGTAACACATGTAACGCTTCGTAGCGCCTATAATTTACTAGAAAGTAACGCATGCTACGCTTCGTAACGCCTACAAAAAAGTAACGCATGTAACGCTTTGTAGCGCCAATGGTTCACAATAAAGTAACACATTCCACGCTCCGTAACGCCTATCACCTACTAGAATGTAATGCTTCATAAGGCCTATGATTCACAAAAAAGTAACTCTTCGTAACGCATATAACTTACTGAAAAGTAACGCGTGCAACGCTTCGTAACGTATATGATTCAAACCAAAATAACGCTTCGTAATGCCTATAACTTACAAAAAAGTAACGCTTCGTAGCGCCTATAACTTACTGAACGCCTATCATTTACTAGAATGTAATGCTTCATAAGGCCTATGATTCACAAAAAAGTAACGCTTCGTAGCGCCTATAACTTACTGAAAAGTAACACATGTAACGCTTCGCAACGCCTACAAAAAAGTTTCGCATGTAACGCTTTGTAACACCAACGTAACGCCTATCATCTACTGGAATGTAATGCTTCGTAAGGCCTATGATTCACAAAAAAAGTAACTCATCGTACGCATGATTCAAACCAAAATAACGCTTCGTAATGCCTATAACTTACAAAAAAGTAACGCTTCGTAGCGTCTATAACTTACTAAAAAGTAACAAAAAAACTGAAAAGTAACAAAAAAAACTTACTAAAAAGTAACGCATGTTACGTTTCGTAACGCTTATGATTCACAAAAAAGTAACACATTCCACGCGCCGTAACGCCTATCACCTACTAGAATGTAACCCTCCGTAACGCATATGATTCACAAAAATGTAACGCTTCGTAACGCATATAACTTACAAAAAGTAACGCTTTGTAGTGCCTATAATTTACCGAAAAGTAACATATGTAACGCTTGGTAGCGCCTATGATTAACTAAAAAGTAACGCATGTTACGCTGCGTAACGTTTATAAAACAGTAACGCTTATAACGCTTTGTAACGCCAATGGTTCACAAAAAAGTAACACATTTAACGTTTCGTAACGTCGTTAAATTTCTAAATCGTGACGCATGTTACGCTTCCCAACGAATATGATTTACAAAAAAGTTACGCATGTACCGCTTATTAACGCCTGTAAATTACAAAAACGTAACGCTCCGTAACGTCTATAACTTACTAAAATGTAACGCATGTAACGTTTCGTAGCGTCATAACTCTTATACTCATCGGTGCATAGCAGTTCAAACTCGGCAGTTCAATTTGAACCGCTAAGCAGACGTAAAGTTTCTATTAACTTCTGAAACTTGAAGTCTGCTTAGCGGTTCAACTTTTGCATTAAGCAGTTCAATTTGAACTGCTATGCACTGATGAGTCTAAGACGAAACGTAAACAAAATTCAAAACGGTTATGTGCTCTAAGCAATTAATTAGCCTAACCCCTGAATGACCATATTTAAATGGTAATGCTAAAAATTATCTACTAAATAGAAGAAATTTGACCATTTCATAATATGGCATGTGTTTTGTTCAAATTTCAAATCAGCAAGCTCTTAAAAAAACATCCTCTTTCACGCAGTAAAACCTGTAAACTAGGAAAACTCGCGTTTTAGTTTCAAAGAGTTTGCTAATTTTTACATAGTCAAGTATGAAAATAGACGCTCTTGGAATCGGAATTAAGAATTTGTCACTCATCAATGATGTATATTTTACTGTGATTTCGGAGCTGGAGCTCGAGTATTCTGGTAATATGGAAAGGAATTCATTCATAAGCCGTTTCCTGTTTAAACTTCGGTTTTTAAGCATTTTATTTAATTTGGATTTGCATACTTCAGTGAAAGAAACTATCAAAATGCTGTACAGGACTTATTTCTGGTATTCAGAAGGGAAAAATTGTGGAATTTTCTAATGGACACTGTTCGGAGCATTTTTCTCGAACGCAAAGCAGTCAAACGCAGGCTTTATTCGCACTCGTTTGGTGCGAATTTTGTACTACGAAAATTGCACAAAGCTAATCAAATTATTTTAGATTTGCACTAAACCGATAGTTTTAAGCAATCTTTATAGTTCTTTAGATAACATTTGGAGTCAGCAGAAAGGCTGTTTTTGCAAAATGTTCCCCATCGCTGTCCATTCTTCGTTGTATTTTGCTCCAATGCAAACGACCGGCTGCAGGATGATGCAATCGATTTTATTTGAAGGGAAACTGGCTCTACGAATGTCCCGCAATTGATTGAATGGTGAACTGAATTCTTGTTACTGAAACTGAGCTCTGGACCTGAACCAACCGGAATGATAGATTCACATAGTAGGAAAACTTCGTATAGTTTTTTGGGAATATATTAATAGTTCTTAAAAAAATCGATTTGCAGAATTCAGAAACTGGACCTGAGTTTAAGAACTAAACGAGCTTAAAACTCAGTTGTATGTAATTCAGTTCTAGAACTGAATTTGAACTCCGAAACTGAGCTTAGCTCCGAAATCCAGTTCCAGCTTGCAGGCTCTGAATTTTGGAACTAAATCAAATGCCCAAGCCAAAAATTAAAGAATTTGTTGGCTCGGCAAGGGATTTTCTATTCCGAACGCAAAACATCCAACTCTACCCTACGCCTCCTAGGGCAGCCAACGGTTTGTTATCTGTTCCCGGGCGCTTGTTTTCACTTCGGACCCGACAAGCGCGCCCATGTTATGAAAAAAAAAAACGATACGGATGTCGGACATGCAAGGCCACATTTCTGTTCGGACCCGACAAACGACCCGCAGGACGACAGCTAATGCAGCAACGGCTGCAGTTCGGGTGCAAATCTGTTTGGGCCGGGTTTAAGGAGACTACGGGAATATAGGTGGTAAGTATGGGTTTACGGATTACCTACCCATTGACTACAGCTTTCCCTTCGGCGAGCTGCCGTATATTCCGACCGGTGATTATTGGTTTAGTGCGAACTGGAAATCCAAAAATATCGAGTATATCACTTCGTACGCTCAATTAGAGGGAATTACAAACTGGGCGATTTCTGATAATCGATCGACTTCGTTAATCTTGGCAACAGTAATGCATCGCCCGAGGCATCAATAACCGTAATTTAGTGGTTAAATTTACTGAAATAACAAGGTCCACCAAGAAAAGATCGTAATCAGATTGAAAAAGCACGGTCAAAGTTGAATTAACATACAGATCGGCGGCACCGTCTGACAGGGCGCCACAATTTCACGCTGCATCCATCCGAAACCGGACGACGCGACCGACCGAACCGGTAAGGATCCCGGGCGGTTCGCCTTTTCCAACCGACCCAGAGCTCCAAGTGGTGACCTCTCGGCTGCACAGTATAAATAACTGACAAGGGGGCAGATCGGAGCCCAAATTAAGCGTCAAATTGGTAGGTAGCTTATCGGCTTTAAACTTTTGGGATAATCAAGAGTATTTTTAATTCGATGTATTACGCTCGGAAAGGGAGTCGGTATGTGGTCATAAGTAAACTCGAAAATTGACCCTTTCGATTGCTATCTGAGGGAAAATAAATGTACCGGGGGAAAACGATTATTTAAAATGTTTATCGTTGCTCGTTGGTGAGATTCACAGAGATGTTAAATAAGTGACTAAGGGCAAGCGTAATGGGATTTTATTTTCAAAGTTGACTAGTTTAAAAACTAGTTTCGAAAATTAACTATTTCAAATCTTAATGAATCGCATGAAACATTCTACGACCGAGAGAAAAAATGCTTTTGAAACCCTTTTCATTTTAAACATCACCAGTTCCGCGTTATAATTTTAAGGGAGTCGAGTTTTGCATGGTTTGTTTGAAGTTTCTCGAATCATGAAATCTGTTGTTGGTCACCAGTTTCGATCTACATTGTTAAGGCGGGGATAGTCTAGTGCGTGAGTAAAAGTAATTTGACAACTATCATCATAACAAAATTTCACACCGGCAGTTGCTAAACTGGTGGAGAAATAGATATCCACTCGTTCGGTTATCCGCGGGTTATTAAATTTAGCAACGCTCTCCAACCATATTAATCGTTATCAAGAAGTTTGTCTCAGACCAGAAGCATATAGTTTATTTGTTTTTTCGTGAAATTAGTATCTATATTTGCAGTTAAATCTAGGAAAATGACAATGAGTCGAAGCAACGTGGGAAAAATTGAACCCATCTAGAAGATGAAGCGTTGCACAGTGGGGAAAAATGGACCAAAAACGCGACGATTTTTTTGGAGGCAAGATACAGCTGACCACAAAGCACTTTTTTGGTGTAAAATGGTCAGTAAAATCGATTCCATGTATTTAGAAGGACCGCACGAAACGCTATCATGTTCATTTTACCCCAAGTTCCCTTTTGATACTGCATTGTATTCAAGCTTAACTATATAACATGAAACCGAAGAACTTGCAGAAGAGCGAATAGAGAGTTTCCGATGTAAAAAAGTCTAACAAATCGATTGCATATAGTTTTATTGACAGCAGAAAACTCGTTGCACCGTTTTACCCCATTTCTTTTCTAGTTATAATATTCAGTTGAATTATGATCTACAATCCAAAAGCAGATCCAACGAGATCTATCAATATTGGTTCATAATACGTGCAAAACATCTGTGATCCAATAAAACACAATGGGAATGACAGTACTAGTCCGTTTAACCCGTTTTACCCCAATTTATTTCATAAGTCGTATTTCTGGTTAAACTTTCTTTCGCATACCGAAAGCAGGCTGATTGCGGTTGATGAAAATCGCTTGATATTACGAAGAAAGACCTTTCGAAAGAAGCTTTCGGTATGCGAAAGAAAGTTTAACCAGAAATACGACTTATGAAATAAATTGGGGTAAAACGGTATAGCAAGATTCGTGCGGTCATTGAATTCATTTGTAATCCTATTTTCAGGTCTTTCTTCGTAATATCAATCGATTTTCATCAACCGCAATCAGCCTGCTTTCGGTATGCGAAAGAAAGTTTAACCAGAAATACGACTTATGAAATAAATTGGGGTAAAACGGTATAGCAAGATTCGTGCGGTCATTTAATTAATTTGTAATCCTATTTTTAGGGCTTTTTTCGTAATATCAATTGATTTTCATCAACCGCAATCAGCCTGCTTTCGGTATGCGAAAGAAAGTTTAACCAGAAATACGACTTATGAAATAAATTGGGGTAAAACGGTATAGCAAGATTCGTGCGGTCATTTAATTAATTTGTAATCCTATTTTTAGGGCTTTTTTCGTAATATCAATTGATTTTCATCAACCGCAATCAGCCTGCTTTCGGTATGCGAAAGAAAGTTTAACCAGAAATACGACTTATGAAATAAATTGGGGTAAAACGGTATAGCAAGATTCGTGCGGTCATTTAATTAATTTGTAATCCTATTTTTAGGGCTTTTTTCGTAATATCAATTGATTTTCATCAACCGCAATCAGCCTGCTTTCGGTATGCGAAAGAAAGTTTAACCAGAAATACGACTTATGAAATAAATTGGGGTAAAACGGTATAGCAAGATTCGTGCGGTCATTTAATTAATTTGTAATCCTATTTTTAGGGCTTTTTTCGTAATATCAATTGATTTTCATCAACCGCAATCAGCCTGCTTTCGGTATGCGAAAGAAAGTTTAACCAGAAATACGACTTATGAAATAAATTGGGTTAAAACGGGATAAACAGGCTAGTACTGTCTTTCCTTTGTGTTGAATTGGATAACAGATGTTTTGCACGTAATATGAACCAATATTGGTAGGTCATATTGGATCTGCTTCGGGATTTTAAATCTGAATTCAACATAAAATTATATTAGTGGGAAAATTGGGGTAAAACGATGTAGCACGTAGCATGCGATCATGAACATCATCTGTGAATTATTATTTGAGGTTATATGCGAAACATAGAACTGTCTTGTTGAACCAAAATTGGTCCAAACACCGATCAGTAAAACATTTTTTTCTGTAAATTCATGGAAAAAGATGACTGGGGGTAAAACAGAATACAGTTGTTTGCGGTCAATCTTATTAAAAACAATCCATTTATCTAACTTATGGGCATGTCAGGAATACCTTACGATTGGTTGAATTGAATTTTTTCCTGAGTTTCACAGTTAGTTTTCAAAGTAAAGTCAGAAAAAAGAGGAATTGGAGCAAAACGGGCATGATAGTGAATTTTGCGGATCTTCTAACTATCATAAATCGATTGTACAGAAAAATTTGCATAAGAAATACTCATTTTGAAAATATTTGCTTATGTTTTTATGAAATTATTAAGCAAAGTCGCGTTTTTGATCGTTTTTTCCCCACTGTGCGTTGTGTCAAGCCTGGATTGACATCTACCATGTGGATAATCTGAGCGAACGAATTTTTTCAAAATTCGTAGAAATACGTACAGAAAACGACACTATGGCCAATCAAGAACTACGAGCTCCTAGTGGAATCAAAGGCAGGTGCATTTTATTAGCAAATCCGTGAGTAAGTTCGCGGGCTGTATCGCAGAAATTAATGCCCATTCTCGGAGCGGCGCCTCGCCGGAAGATAATTAAAAAAAAACTCTAACATTGTATTGCACAAAGGAAAAATACCGCTTGTTATGTTGCACTGCTACAGGATTTTGGAAATTTTGGAAATTTGCATTCAAAACCTAACTGAGCATTAATTTACAACAACTTTCCGCCGTGCTATAAGGAGTGTATCGATAAATAGTTAGCAACATTCAAACAGTTATTACTCTGAAATGACTTAATTTTTGCCACGTGTTTTGTGGTGACATGTTTGTTTACATGTCAATAACAGCTGCGCAATCGATTGGTTTCGGTACGGTTTATCGTTTCAATGATGAGTCGAATTGATCCGGAAACGCGAAAGAAAATTCTGCACACTTGGTGCTCAGAAAGTGGTGTCACGTACAACGAAATTGCAAAACGGGTGAAAGTGCACCACACCAGTGTCAAAAATATTATCAAGAAGTTCGGTAAGACCCTTTCCATGAAGGATTTACCCCGATCCGGTAGGAAAACGGGTCCCAACCAGCCCGGCCGGGACTTAAAAGTGGTTGAGTACACCAGGAAAAACCCATCGTTCTACAGTGGTTGTCAAAAATTAATGTACAATTCGTGGAAAAGGACATCAACCCACCGAACTGCCCGGATCTTCGGCCAATTGAAAGGTATTGGGAAATTGACAAGCGGCACTTTCGGAAGGAAGGTACAATGTCCCAAAACATGCAGGAATTAAAAAAAACTGGACAGCTGCCACCTGGAAAGTCACAAAAGTAACTGTGCAGAATTTAATGAAGAATGTCAAGTCCAAAGTGCGAGCGTTTCACAGAAACTAGGATTTTTTTCAATATAATCAGTTAAATGCATGAAAATGTAATTTTTCTACAATATATCGAAAACTGATGTCAAAATATGTTTTTTTTTTCGCTTTTTTATTCAATAATCAATGTTGCTAACTACTTTTCGATACACTCCTTATATCGACATTCAATGCTATATTTTGGAGCAACGAATCTTGAATAATAATTATCAAAGTAATAATCTTATTGGAGTTCAATAATCGCCCTTTTCATTTTTATACTAGCATTGTTAAAACATATGTAACTCCGTCGCATTTAATCAAATTTTACTTGAATTTTTTATGCTGAATTAATGTAAAGTTATAATGCGTCGTGGTTACTTGGGATGCTTGTAGCTGTGGCGGCTAATACTAAGACAATGAATAGTACTCAACGGACTAAAGTTCTCCAAAGAATGGCCAATCATTCAATAATGTTAGTTCCCGATCAGATGCACATAACAAAATCATAACACAAGTATATCAACAGTCGATATGTATAACAATTTGTGTTCTTTTGAGATATTTAACAAATGAAAACTGTTGAAAGTTAAAACATATGATAACAATATAATAATAAAATAAGTTATGATGTTTTATTTTCATTTGCAAGACTGATGACAACGTTCATTATTAGAAAAAATGAGTTCTTCCGTTGCTTTATATCGAAACATAATGATCAGAATTTCAAAAACCTAAAACAAGAAACCAGCTCACTAAATAAATTATTCATATAAAGACTGTCCCAGAAAGTATGGACGCACTTTGATTTCGCTGTAAATAATTCACAAGTTCAAATTTCATTCGATATACTGATAATATTAGACTACAACAACAGAATATTATTCTCAACATTTGCTACTTAGCCGTTGTAGACTAGCTGGCTCACCTTCTTCCGAACGTTCCTCATTAAATTCCGTACTGACTTCTTGGCGACAAGTTTTGATACTTTTTTCCAATCTTTTTCGAACTTTTGTATGGTTTTGCTGCCGAGACATGTTTCCTAAGATGTGCCTTTGTTAATGCCCAAAATTCCTCAATTGGTCGAAGTTGTGGGCATGTGGATTTATGTCTTTTGGGACGAAAGTGACATTTTTGGTAGCATACCATTCTACCGTTGATTTCGAATAGTGGCAAGAAGCAAGATCTAGCCAGAAGACAACAGGACCTTTGTGGCTTCGAATCATGGGTAGATGTCGTTTTTGTAAACATTCCTTGATGTATATTTCGCTGTTTATTGAAGCAGTGGTGATGAAGGGTTTCGAAATCTTACCGCAGCTACAAATTGCTCGCCAGACCATAGCTTTCTTACCAAATTTTTCGACTTCAATCGATGTCTCGTACTGGTTTAACACTTGCCCTTCTCGCACCGTATAATATTGGCAAGGATATGTAATCGAATTTCACGTAGGTTTCGTCGTCCATGATTATGCAGTTCAAATTTCCAGCAAGAATCGTATTGTACAGCTTTCGAACCCTCGGCCTGATCGATGTTTCTTGTTTCGGACTACGTTTTGGTTGTTTCTGCTTCTTATAGGCTCGAAGATTCAAACGTTCTTTAGCACGAAGAACATTTGACTTCGAAGTGCCCACTTTTTTGGCCACATCCCGAACTGAAACCTCCTTCTTTTGCTCGAACACCTTCAGTATACGTTTATCCAACTGAGGGTTAGCAGGACCTTTTTTTCGACCCGTTTTCGGTTTATCCTCAAAGGTGTTATCCTCACCGAACTTCCTGATTGCATTTCGCACGGCTTTTTCACTTACTCCTTCCATTTTTGCTATCTTTCTCAGTGACAGTCCGCGTTCTGTGCACCATTTGTACACAATTTTTCGACGTTGTTCTGCTGAAAGTCCACGCATTTCGAAACAAACTAATGAAAACGAATAAACAACTGCACAAGTGATTAGAGAAGAGTGTAAACAACAAAACGCAGCCATAAAAATTGACAGATTTTGAACCATTGCGAAATGGCAGCGGGTTTGGTTGCGTCCATACTATCTGGGACAGTCTTTAATAAAAAATCTCATTCAAGAATTTTTCATTGAATCGATTCTAACAGTTGGGTGTGATATAGTTTTTCTGTGTTAAATTTGCTATCTAATTTATTAAAATTTTTATTATAAATTCCTGCTTTCGGACTTCTGTAGTTATATCAAATTCAATAACAATTGTGATTCAAACGTTTCAAAATCTGTTACGATTTTGTTCCCGCTAGTGTCTTTTTTGTTATTATTTTTGTTATTTTAACAGCTTATCAGCCAGAAATATTTCAAAATTTGTTTCAAAATATTTCTGAAATAATTTGCTCCAGTTGTTATAATTCTGTTATTCCCATCTGATCGGATTGACTTTAACAGACTAAGCGATGTTGCACCGAAATATTATACACTGGAACAGCGTCGTTTCCTGGAGGAAACATACCAGGAAATTGCAAATCCTGCTGAGGAATACACCCAAACCTCTTTTCACGTAACTCTTTTTACGAACAAAATCCCAAACAACGTAAACTTTTTTTACGAACACACTTCGTAAAAAGAGGTTTTTGCATACAATGAAAATCATTTCCGGCTCATTTATATTCCATGGAAACTACTACAATATGGCTATTTTTGTAACGGGTTTGATGAGACATGTCAGAAAACGATGTTTGAGGTGGTTCAGAAATTCAAGATGGCGACTTCCGGTTTATTGATATTCCTTGAAAACCGTTACAATGTGGGTATTTTTGGAATGGGTTTTATGAGAAGATGTCGGAAAACGATGTTTGAGGTGGTTCTGAATTTCAAGATGGCAACTTCCGGTTTATTGATGTTCCTTGAAAACCCTTACAATGTGGTTATTTTTGGAATGGGTTTTATGAGAAGATGTCAAAAAACGATGTTTGAGGTGGTTCTGAATTCCAAGATGGTGACTTCCGGTTTATTGATATTGTCCGACTCAGCAAATAGTGTATTTATAACACAGCTTCTACAGGCTCTCTTTCCTAGTTTGATTACATTTGTTTGACTGTAAGAATTATTTTTACAGAGCTTACAATATCAATCGAATTTGGAAGAGTTATGGCGAACATTTCCTGTTCGCGAGATGTAATGTTTTATGTGACGTAAACTACTCCGAAATCCGGTTCATCAGACGGCCGAATCAGATTGGTACTTTCAAATGTGTTCTAATCTGAAATAAGCTCCGAAAACGTTGAACTATGTCGCTGGTATTCTATTATGATGTTATGCACAATAATACATCTGCGCATTTCAGCTCATCTTTGTTCCAAAGTCTGGCAGAATTTTTTAAAAATTCAAACCGACTTGTCAATACTCCAAATGCACGTTCGACATCTTTTCTAGTGGATTCCTGCTTTTTGGCAAAGTGCTAAATTGAAAAATAATACGATGAAACTTCAGATATTTTATATATATAAAAAAAGATTTTTTTTGAATTAGTTGCAAAGTTTAAGCGTTAAAAGGAGAACAGTAAATCAGGAGCTAGGAAGTCAATTTATTTAAAAAATAATAAATTGCTTATATTTGTAATGACATAACTTACGTTTTTGGCCGACAGGGAATGCGAAATGAGTGTTTAAGAAAAATACTGACGCAATGCGTAATCATAATACACACGCATTTAACTGGTGGGCATGGTCTAAGTCGTAAAAACTGAAAAAGCTTGCTGTTAAAAAATTGAGGCACTTCCTTTCCATTGTTTAGAAAACGTATTGTATCACTGCTAATTCTGCTGAAAGTGGTCGCACAAACAGCCAAGGACGCAATCGAAAGTTGTCAATGATATGCAAAAGTGTCAAAAACAAAAAAAAAATGGAAAAAATGATAACAGGCAACCGGTTGTACTCGGAACAATCGCACGAACTGCTCGCATTCCACGCACAGTCAGTGTCCAATCGAGAAAAATTTATGGCACTGAAGTGACAAACACTCAAAAAAGGCTGGAAATTATAATTTTTTATTATCACCCCAGCTGCTCGTTTTTTTGTTTTTTTTTGTTTTGGTCCGTGGTGATCGACTGACGGTTCGCGGGCATCGCCTGACCGAATTATGTTTGCCCCCAAGCACTGGGACTGTGGCGTGAGTGACGTGATGGGTTATAATTTGCCCGGTTTGCTACTCACTGAATCCGGTGCCACCAGACACAACACTCATCGAAGTGCCTTCCATCGATTGCGAACGATCGATCGATTGAAAGCGATAGACACGCGATTGGATAACATAATGATGCGAATACTGTTCCGTGACAAATAAATTAATTTAACAGCATGCAGTGCCATATAAAGATTGGCCTCCGGGTTCGGCTCCGGTGCCCTCTGTAATTGTTGATGGACTCTGCTGGAAGCAGTGAGCAAGTGACCCGCCATCATCCGACTCCCGCTGTGGACCAGTTCATCCAAAATAGAAATCGGGGTTTGTCATTTTTTTTTCACCAATTTTGACGTAAATAAGTCTTACTTTAGTGTTGGGGCGTTGTCTTTCAAAATTGTGTTAGACGAAACTACGTATGCTACGACGGTAGATTAACACACAATTAGCTGCTGATTAGAGCAGCATAGACAGCATCATCGTTATCCGCATATTTTTGTGATCAGAAAGGTTTTGTGAAAGATGGTACTCAAAATAAAAAAAAAATTGTTATCAACGCCAAGCGAGTGAAAACTAAACTAATCTTTCATTCGGGAATAAATTTTAACATTGAAACAAGTTAATCGGCCCTAGAATAATCAATCCTGCTGAAAAATACTGTTTCCACTGTGGCGCCCTTGAGCAGAATCCAAACAGGAATTGTGTGCAAGTCCTCGCTATACAATAGAAACTATGGCCTATGGATGATATTATCCATAGGCTGTGGATGATTTTCAGTTTTCTTCCGAGACATCAAGTCGGTAGTAGGAAGGAGTGCAACCAGTGGAATGTCGTATTTCAAATCGCAATAGAAAGTTGATGTTTTCCAAATGCTTAGCATACTATAGCATGTTCTCAGTATAGTATACTACCAATTTTCTTGTCTTATCACACGGTACTTAAAGTTTCTGTTCCGATGATCTTTAGCGTGTTCTTTTTAAGTTCTATTTCTGTATTTTGTCGTGAATACAATTTTACCATTGTTCCTACAACTCGTTCGTACTCTGGAATTATTTTTTGTAGTTCGCTGTTGTATTTGTCAACTTTTAGTTTATATGTCGCGTTTTCTTTTACCGACTTATCTAACTGCTTTTGTAACTCAACGATTTTCTCCTTTAGTTTTCTTCGTTCTTCAGTTCGTCCTTCCAGAACGGGTTTTGCAGTTTGAATTGTTTTACGCACGTCATGAATATATTCCAATATTTTTTATTAAATTCTTGCAATTCAGCGGGTTTTTCATACAGGGTCCGGCACTCGAAGTGTAACCAACTTCAGACCGCTCGCGCAGCTGACGCACGGGCATCAGCTCTCTAGAAATTTGCTCAATGACAGTTCGGAGTTGTATTGTTTACAAGCGCAAGAAAGCATTTTGCCAAAAGTGAACGCGAAAAAAAAATCTTGACTTGAGAGAGCGAAGGAGTTGCTTCGTTTGGCCGAAAGCGGTCAATTTCCGAACATTGTATTTTCTGACGAGAAAATTTTTCCAATTGAGCAATTCGTAAACTCTTAAAACGATAGGGTTTACTTGACCGACCGTTCATACGAGAATTTGAGTCATCGATTGGCCACCAGGAGGTAGCACCCGCAACGGATAATGGTTTGGGCCGCTGTAACCGCAGATGGGCGCTCTCCAATCGTTTTCATCGAGCCTGGCGTCAAGGTAAATGCGACATATTATCGGGAAAGTATTCTGGAGATTGCTTTGAAGCCGTGGGCAGACAAACATTTCGGTGGCAGACCATGGACGTTTCAGCAGGACTCGGCACCGTCTCACAAAGCTCGAGTGAACCAAGAATGGCTGAAAAACAACGTTCCGAACTTCATCACGTCCACACAATGGCTCTCGAATTCACCAGATGCGAATCCAATGGATTATTCTTTTTGGACCATTTTGGAGAGCAAAGTCCGAACTAAAAGATACACCAGTCTCGAGGCGCTGAAAAAAGCTATTGTCCGCGAGTGGGACAAAATACCTGCAAGTCACATTCGGCAAATTGCGATTCGTTTTTTGACCGTCTCAAGGCCATAGTCAAGGCAAAAGGTGGTCATATCGAGCAAAAGTGAATTGATTTTGAATTTTGTATTAGTTTTACACATTTTGTACTTTGAATTAAGTAAAAGTAATTTTCCAAACTGAATTTATGGCCTTTTTAATTGGTTACACTTCGAGTGCCGGACCCTGTTTAACTGTTCCTCGCCTCCTGCCATACTGCTTCTGAATGGAAATGGCATTGAGTGTTTAGCTTCTGAAATTAATTTGTATTGAATTGACTAGAATGATTAGTAGCATGAATAGTGATCGAGTTTGATTTATTCAGTTGATCCATAATGATAATTTTACTAGAGCTGTTTTTCACAAATGTTGTTACTAGACTGCTTTAAAGCCTTAGTTTTACAGTACTATTTATTGATAAAAAGAGTTTTGAGGCAGTTAAGGACAGGTAACCAGAGTAATATGTCACACAATTCGTCCTGAATCCAAAGCAATAGATAACGATTTTAACCCCTTAATGCTCAAGGGAAATATTTTTCGCTTCAACAAAAATCGTAATCGGATTTATCAATTATTATTGAATCGATGTTTTGCCTTTCTCTTAGAAACTGCTCTTTTAAAAGATATTTATACGCGTTCAATTTTCTCAGAGATGGCTGAACCGATTTTAAAAAACCCTTCTTAATCCTCCTAGTGGTGTGATAATGCCTTTCTCTTCTTTCATAACAGTCTCATGAAAATATATTTCATACTTTTATTAAATAATCACTAATTTCGACACCAATTGATTCAGATTGATTCGAGTAGTTCAAAAAAGCATGCTTCAGTGTTTATGTCACACAGTCAGCATCATTTTTTCAAACTAGTGCTTGACATTTGCGTTGTCTATTTGTATGAGAAGAGTGATGCTAATCTACAAAAACCCTTCTTAGTCCACTTAGTGGAATTTTCATAGATCTTGAAAAATCACCAAAGAGGGGGGGAGGGGTGTGGTGGTTGGTAAATGATATTTTCGAAATCGAAAAAATAATTAGAATTGCATGAAACGTCGAGATTTAGTGTCATCTCGAAAATAATTTTTTTGAAAAAATCGACTTTTTGGGACTTACAAAATTGATTTTTTCAAAAAATTTTTTTTTATACAACACTAAATCTCGACGTTTCATGCAGTTTTAAGAGTTTCGGCATCAAAAAAATTTTCGATTTTGGGAATTTCATGTACTCCTCCCTATGGTGCTTTTTCAAGATCGAAAATTTTCAAACCTTAATCGCAGGGCAGCACCCCTTACGTATATCCGATTTAGCTCAAATTTTGCATGAGGACATTTTTCGAGGTGCTTAAACTTTTGAGCACTAGCGCTTTATGAAATTAGAGGTGATCCCAAAATATTGGCACCCTTATATACATTAGAGCGGTAGAAATCAACGCCTTTTGTCGGTTACGTTACTTATACCATCATATCTCCGGAACCAAAAGTCACAGCCATTTGATCTTCGAACATTTCAAAAAGAAGTTTACGTTTTGTTTATGTCTGTTTCTCCAATACAACATCGTATTTATACCTGCCAATATAGAAAAGACAACCGCGACTGAAATTTTTTTCGGTTGTAGTGTGCTATCTAGTGGTTAGTAGTCATTACGATGTTAACATTTTCTCGGTTACAGAGCGCCATATAGCTGCAAATTGCAGAAACCAATTCAACCATTCATATTGGTAGAAAACAACGTTCAAAGATCAAATGGCTGTGACTTTTGGCTCCGGATATATGATGGTATAAGTGACGTAACCGACAAAACGCGTTGTTTTTTACCGCTCTAATGTATATAAGGGTGTCAATATTTCTGGATCACCTCTAATTTCGTAAAGCGCTATTTATTAAAGCTTGCTTCATTTAGAATTGGAAAAAACTTTTGCTCATATTGTGGCGCTCCTGGTGGACGGATTTGGAAGCTCTTGGCGCCCACGTGTCGGGAATTTTGTCAGCTTCACGTATGATTTTTGACATTCCGAAAATCGACTGTACTTTGTAAACAATCAATATGGAAGCCGAAAGAAGAAAAAAAAATTGTGCACAGTTATTTGGAAAATCCATTGTGGTCTGCATCTAGGCTAGCTAAACAGCTGAAATTGCCCAGAAATACCGTATGGCGCGTTATCAAACGGTATAAGAAAACATTGACGACGATTCGGAAGCCTCAAGCCGATCGTCGGAGTCGAACTGACGACCGGAAATTGCGTGGTAAGATTTTGAAGACGATTAAGAGGAATCCTAATCTGTCGGACCGTGATTTGGTCAGAAAATTCGGTGCTGCCCATAGTACCGTGAGGAGAACTCGACTCCGGGAAGGAATCAAGTCGTATCGAGCAAGCAAACAGCCAAATCGGACCATGAAACAGAATAGTGTGGTCAAAATTCGTGCTCGGAAACTATATGACCAGGTGCTGACCAAGTTCAACGGGTGTCTTCTGATGGACGATGAAACCTGTGTCAAGGCTGACTTCGGTCAAATCCCAGGTCAAAAATTTTACTTGGCAACGGCTCGGGGGGATGTTCCAGCCAAATTTAAATTTGTTTTTGCCGACAAATTTGCAAGAAAATTTATGATTTGGCCGGGCATTTGCAGCTGCGGCAAAAAAACGAAAGTTTTCGTTACAAATAAGACAAATGACATCGGAACTATACCAAAAAGAGTGTCTCCAAAAACGAATTTTGCCGTTCATTCGATCCCACGACCATCCTGCAATGTTTTGGCCAGATTTGGCAAGCTGTCATTACAGCAAAGCCGTTTAAGAATGGTATGCAGAGAAAGTGGTCCAGTTTGTTCCGAAAAACCTTAACCCACTCAACTGCCCCCAGTTCCGCCTTATTGAGAAATACTGGGCAATCATGAAGAGGAGACTCAAGGAAAAGGGAAACGTTGTCAAAGACATCAATCAGATGACGACCTGGTGGAATAAGATAGCTAAAACGATGGACGAAGAAGGTGTGCGCCGCCTACTGAGCCGTGTTACAGGAAAAAATCGAGAATTCCTTCAAAACCGTGACGAATAATTTTATCCGTATTTTTTCTTGAAAGTATGAAGAAAACGCTACATTTGTATAAAAAAAGATCTTGAATACAATAATAAATAACTGAAATACAGGCAATTGTCTTTGTTCCAATTCTATTTGAAGCAAGCTTTAAGTTTAAGCACCTCGGCTGCAGTTAAAAAATGGCTTGTTTGCCTTTCTCGTATTTTGAAAGCTGATCTTTAGAAGGATTTATATATTCCAACTACCGATAGATTTGAGATTTTTCAACTTGAACGTATATTGCAAAATAATTGAAGTTTTTTGATAGTATACAGATCAATCTGTGCTTTTATTATAAAGAACTATATTGATTATATCATATTTAATTGTGTTTCAGAATGTTTAATGTAACTAATCTGAACTTTAGTTTAGATGCTTCGTTTCAAATTCTAGTAGTAAAAAGTTCAGGTGTGTAATGTCAGAGCCATAACTGGATGTCGTGAATACTAATAAAACTGACACTGTTACTTCATACTTCCGAATATAAATTAGTTGATCGATAGTGTGAATTGCGCAATATGAGAATTTTGATGTCGATTATTTCATTTTGGATTTCAATATTTTAGTAAAAGATAGGGTAACAAAGGTATTTCGGCCCACTTTAGGATCGATTTTATTTTGGCCCACTTTGTAAAAATACCCACCAAATGTTTTAATATCTTTGAAAAATCCTTCCGCAATAGGTAATTTAATGTGATTAGCTTCAAACTGATGCAACATGGCTTATCTAAGATCGATTGAATCCATAAAGTTTGTTTGGTTGGCCAAAATATATGAAGTGGCCAAAATACCTCTGTTACCCTACAATCAAAATGCTGTACGAAATTAATTTCTGGCATCCCAGTAGAGCCAAATTGTATAATTTTCTAAGATATGAAACATTGATTGGATATAAACAATTTTAAACACTGTTGCGAATTTAGAACTGTGAAAATTACAAAAAACTGATCAAATTATCTTAGATTTGCACTACACTGATAATTTTAACTATCGATTTACAAAGAAGCAATCTTTACAGTTCTTTAGGTAACATTTAGAGCCATTAGAAGGGCTGATTTTGCAGAATGTTCCACACTGTTGTCCATTTTCCGTTGTATTTTGCTCCAATGCAAACGACCACCAACAGGATGATGTAATCGATCTTCTTCGAAGGGAAACTGGTTCTGTGACCTGAGCGTTTGAGGTTTTATACTACGCTTAAGGTCTGCTCTCATTACTAGTGACTGCTCCACCTGGCGACCGAAGTCCAAATGAGAGTTGTGATCTGAGCGTTTGAGGTTTTTAACCAAGCAGAAAGTGCACTCTCCGAAGCTGCTGGTTGATTAAATCATTCCCACGACGTCTGCTTCCACCCAACGCACAAGAAGAAATGATCGATTTTCGACCACGGATCCCCTTTTATACGCAGTCAGTTGAAGATATGTGTCTGACTACCTCAAAATCGTCGTCCTTGCGCGAAAAACCCAAACGAAAGTAAAACTTTTTTCACGTTGTTTTCAAATTTTGAGAAAACTTAATTTTTGAGTTGTTTGTGGTTATCTCACACTGTTCAAAATATTATCCCAAATTCCTGATCATATTTTTGATGAAATAGTGAAAGAATTATGTTGCTGCCATTAATACATGTCGAGATATTCACGATTAAGTTCTGCCCATTCTTCCATATGGCTAATTTTGAAAAGGCGCCCCATAGTAAAGTAAGTCGTATTCACGACAAAAAGGGGAATGCTTGTATAATTCATACAATTGATCAACTTATTGATATTCGGAAGTGTTAAGGAACATGTCAGTTGTTTTCGTATTCACGACATCCAGTAATGTCTCTGACATTACCCACCCGCCTTTTTTATTTATAGTGAAATGTAATTTAACCATTGTACCTACAATAGTTTCGTACTCTGGAGTTATTTTCTCTAGATCGCTGTTGTATTTATATATTTTTTTTGTTTATATATCGCGTCTTCTTTTACCGACTTATCCAATTGCTTTTGTAATTTAACGATTTTCTCCTTTATTTTTCTTCTTTCTTCAGTTCGTCCTTCCAGAACTGTTGTTGTAGTTTGAATTTTTGTTACGCACGGCTTTTTCATAGACCTGTTCTTCACCTGCCATGCTGAATCTGAATTTGAATGGCATTAAGTGTTTAACTTCTGTAATTAGTGTCTATTTAATTGACTAGAATGATTAGTAGCATGAATAGTGACCGAGTTTGATTTATTCAGTTGATCCATAACGATAATTTTACTAGAGTTGTTCTTCACAAATGAACGGCTGAAAGCAAAAGTCGGATAAGTGCAACTTAGTTTGGAAAACCCGTTTAAGTATTTTTGAATGAAAAGATCGGATAAAAACATTGAGAGCAAAAACCGGACATGGATTTTGCAATGCAAGAATCGTCTAAAAACATCTGTTCTGCAAGAACCGGACATAATAACAATGTTTTTTACTTATATGACAGAAGCTTTGAAGCTTTCAATTTGTCCACTATCGTCAGTTAGTACAATAAGTTTAACTATCAAAACCAAAAAAAGATCGCACCAATATGATAAAAAAAAAAAATAATTGACAAGTTAGATATTTGGTATTGACAAGATTCTCAGTAATTATTATTTAGCCTAGATGATTACCGATCTCTCGGCTGTGCAAATCTCGGCGATTTTTTGCCGAGATTCAGCGATAAAGTTCAAGTGTGTACCAGGAAATCGTTTTCATGTCATGCAAAAACCTCTTCTTACGAAGTAGGCTCGTAAAAAAGTTTACGTTCATATGTTTACGTTTCGTCTTCGACTCATCAGTGCTTCAGCAGATTATGTTGAACTGCTGACGCAAACCCCCGGATCAACATAATTCGCTGAGCAGACGTAAAGTCAATGCTATTTGCAAGACACTTTTTTATTATACAAGAAGTGTAACGTCTAAACTAACGTCTGCAACGAAACAAGTTTCGGCTTGCTGGCCGTACAGAATGTGATAATTTGAAGTCGAAAAATTTTTTACCCCCAAATTTATGCTAGGCGTTTACGTTATTTGGGATTTGGATCGAAAAAAGAGTTACGTAAAAGGAGGTAACGTAAAAAAAGTTTACGCAAACGGAGATTTGGGTGTAATATGTTAAATATTACTCGATTATCTGGGTTATCAATCGAGTACTCGATTAATTGATCGATCGATCGATTAAAAGGTAAAATAATTCGCGAGGTGGTCCACAGACGAAGTGTCACAAAAACTGTCGTCAGCGAAATAGAAAAAAAACTGTGCACGAAAAATCGTACGAGAAACAAAACTACTCAAATAAAACATTTTTCCTGCAGTATCTAAACCAAAATCATGATGATGGAATGTTGGTGATGGTGGAAACATCGGAAGGAACAAAAGTTGAATTATCGTGTACTGATAATTGAAATTTATTGTTCCGTGGTCATCGAATAATTCATTGGATTCGGTCGTATACTGATTTCGATGCTGGCATGATGTATTTTTCGTGTACTTCGTTACTTTCAGAGAAGTAACGAATCCAATAAGTGAGTGTGCATTTGTCCAAGATGCAGCTTTTTGGTCCCAATAATACCAGCGTTGAATTCATGAACCAGTCGAATTCTGGCATTCCATTTATTCGTTCTCGATTACTGATTGAAAACGCAGTATTACCTACTGACAAAGCTAGCATCAGTTCTTTTCGTGAACGTATTAGTATTGAACAAATTTATTCATTAAACGAACAACGCATAACTCCAACGCAAACAATTTTGTCCAACAGGGCTGTTGACAATTTCAATTTACGGTAGCAATTTAAAGAGCCTTGTATTCCTTGATTGTAATTCATGTTGAGTCTCCTCACCGCACCGAATGATTTAAGCGATTCTCGGTGGCAGAAGCTGTCATCGAAGGCAACAAACGAATCCATATCCAGCATCCAGTCAGAAACTCAATCCGTAATAAAATTTGACGGACTGACAATCGAAGCCGCGATGATTGAAGATGAGTGGATTTGAGCTGTTGGAGATTTTGTTTTAGTTCTCCCAGAGGATGATATTTCTACCAGCTGTGAATGATTGTAAACCGCGGAGAACAATACGCGTAGCACAGATTTTTTTCCAATTATAGAGAGTTTCTGTTTTGCTGCCTCCTGTTCATTCGTTTCCATCCTCCGATGACGATGACGAACGCGACGCGGCAAGCGAAATCCTACCTCAACCGCGTGATCCCGCGGTTCAGGGGCTACCCAATCGCAAACCCAGGCGGGGAGTATTGTTGAATTTAAAAAGACACATGTTGAATCAATTAGGCAGCCGTGTGAGTGTGGTGTGTCTGCCCTGCACGGATCGGTTTGGCCATCGAGACCGCAGCATCCGCAGCATTGTGCGAGTAGTTTGTAATGCATACTCCCGGTAATCGGTAGCCGGTGTAGTGGGTGGAAGAACATTGGAGAAACCGCGAGAATGATTTAATGAACCGCGAACGAACAGGGCGTGCGCGCGCGAGCTCACACACGGAGGCTTAACGGATAGTCCCATATGAAATCGGTTTCGATAGCGGAAAGTGAATCAGTTATTGGACATGTGTTGATTAATACTGCGGTCAGGCTGCGATACTCTATTACTGCTGGGGGAACTACCCCTTTTTTAGGTACGGAAAAATGGTCCAAAGGTCGAAAATTGAAAGAAAACCCTCTTTTTAATTCACCTAATTGTGTGACATTGGCATTAAAGAGGTATTTCTCTGCATTGAGTTAACTTTTGACACAAATTTAGATAGCTTTCGTAGTCCATTCATAATGCTTAGAGTAACTCACGTAGCGTACTTTAATCCCGAGATGGTCGGGTCACGGGTATTTGTACACGATACTCGACCTGAACCCGAACTCGTTGGGTATTAGTCGGGTTCAGGTACAGAAAAAGATATATTTGTCTGGTTCGGGTGCCGATTTTTGAAGTAGGACTACGTCTTTCTTTGCTTTACCTGGGTGCATTTTTAAAATTTCAAAACACGAAAGTGTAACAAAATAACTCCAGATTTGATTTCTTAATAATTTTTTTCCTGTTTGAATATTGTCGTGAATACGACTTACTTTACTATGGAGCGCCTTTTCAAAATTAGCCATATGGAAGATTGGGCAGAATTTAATCGTGAATAATTGACTTGTATTAATGGCAGCAACAAAATTCTTTCACCATTTCATCGAAAATATGGTCAGGAATCTAGAATAATATTTTGAACAGTGTGCGATAACCACAAACAACTCAAATATTAAGTTTTCTCAAACTTTGAAAACAACGCGGAAAACTCTTTACTTTTGCTTGGCTTTTTCGCGCAAGGACGATGATTTTGAGGTAGTCAGGCACATATCTTCAACTGACTGCGTATAAAAGGGGAACCGTGGTCGAAATTCGATCATTCGTCATCTAACACTCGATGTGGATAGACGAATAACCTACTACGACTAATTTCGATTTTGTTTCATCTTTTATTCGCAACTTTCTACCTTCTCAAGCTATGGGTAAAACGCGCCATAGATCCGAGAAGGATCCAAAGGATGCTAAGCGTCTGAAGCCAAGTGATGTACAGGTAAACGACCGTTTGCTGAGTAAAAACCAATATGCTGATCTGCCAGTTGATGTCGAAGAGGAACTGCAGAAGAAGGAAAAAATGCCGCCTTTCTACCTGAAGGGCTTCCCACCAAACTATACGCTCGGATTTCAACACACTGATCAGCAAAGGACTACAGGCAACAATTCGTTTATGTACTGAAGGCTACAAAATAACTGCTCCGGCTATGAACCACTACAAAGGAGTGGAATTGTACCTGTAGTAGACAAAAGCGGAAAACTTCACACACGATATTGCCGCCAACAAACCTATGAAGGTTGTACTTCGGGGACTACCCGACATGATGGAAGCCGAACTAAAGCAGGCACTGTCGGAGGCTGGACTAAAGCCTATGATGGTGTTTAAAATGAAACGACATAATACGGACAAAAAGTTTAGAGATCAACTGTACCTGATTCATCTAGAGATGGGCTCCATCACCATGAGTCAACTGAAAACGATTAAATCGTTATTTAGCATAATCATCGAATGGCAAAAGTATAAACCGGTACATCGGGATGTCACACAGTGCACGAACTGTTTGAACTACGGCCATGGAGCGAGGAATTGCCACATGAAAAGTCGGTGCTGGAAATGTGCCGAACCACACAATACCAACGATTGTCTACTAGATGACATCGCTGTAAAATGTGTGAACTGTGATGGCGACCATCCATCTACTAGCAAATCGTGTTCACAAAAATTCGACAACAGTCCCGTAAACAATCAACGCGCAAGAATGTTCCACAGAAGGATGAAATTAATTTCCCACGAATCCCACCGAAGAGGGATATTCCAAATTTGCCGCCACTTCCTCGCAGCAATCCAAAAGGTTCAGCCGCTGGATCACAAAAAGAATCTTCCTCAAAACTCCATCCTGGATGGAACAATAATCAACCAAAAGCAAAGGATGACTCTGGGGACTTATTCTCTGCTGAACAACTGATTGTCATTTTTGAAACAATGACAACAAAACTACGAAACTACAGAACGCGGTTAGATCAAATCAACGCCTTATGCAAATTCATCATCGAATATGCAATATAATGAGTTGGATGTAGTAAATTGGAATGCTTGCTAACTCAGGAACTAAACTGCTGAGTTATCCGACATCATTCAAGAGAAGAATGCCGATATTGCTATTTTAACTGAAACTAATCTTAAACCTGAAATTTCAATTTTTATTTCCAATTACAGGATTCACAGGCTCGACAGGGCAACTACCAGAGGAGGGGGAGTTGCCATTGCCATTAAACGATCCATTCAGCACAGGCTTCTGTCAGCCTTTAAATTGCAACTAATAGAAGCCATCGGAATTGAGATTACAACGACGATGGGACCCATCATCATCATTGCAGCGTACTGCCTCAAACAAACCAATCTTCGAGATGGTACGTGTGCATCATTGAAGCGAGATCTGGCTATGCTCACTCGACGACAGAACAAATTCATCATTGCTGGGGACCTGAACGCACGGCATGAGCTGTGGGGAAACAAAAGACAGAATCGAAACGGATTCGTACTTGCCGAAGATTACGAAGCTGGACAGTACAACATCCTCGCTCCGGATCAACCAACGCGACTTTCCAGATCATTAGTTTATTCCATTTTGGATATATTTATCAGCAACATCGCCATAGACAGCTCTCCGGTTGTCTTCAACGAGCTATCTTCCGATCACTTTCCAGTAATATTGACATTCGGATCGTCACCAGAAACAGTGCCTATTCAACCTCGGAAGAACTATTGTGGCACCGACTGGGTCCAATTTCAACAAATCGCCGACCAACTTGCTACTAGATTCCGCTACTAGATTCCGCGATGGAAATCGATGTGGCCCTATCTTCCTGCCAGCATTCAATCACAGTCGCTCGTGATAGGACGGTTCCAGTACAACATATGCCGAGTTCCTCTATTCAAATTGACAGTGTCACCAAGAAACTCATCCGACTTCGAAATATCTACCGGAGGCAGTATCAACGAACTGGCATCCTAGATAAGAAGACTTCTTATAAAAACTTAACTAGGATAATCCATGAAAGGATATCTGTGCTTCGCAACAGGAACTTCCAGCAAAAGCTACGAGAAATTCTCCCACATTCAAAGCCCTTCTGGTCCGTAACGAAGGTGCTTAAGAAAAAACCGAAGCCTATTCCTCCTCTGATGTCACCCCAGGACGCAGCTGAAGGAATACCTTTAATCACACCAGCAGAGAAGGCAAATGCGCTAGGCCAGCAGTTTGTGTGTTCTCACAATTTAGGACTCAACATTGTTAGTTCACATGAAAGAGCCGTTGCAGATAGAGTAGCTGAGGTTGACCAATCAGACAGCTTGGTTCCGGAGGAAAGTAGAGTCACTGCGAATGAGCTGATAACTATTGTGAAAAAATCCAAAAATATGAATGCCCCCGGTTTCGACAACACATTCAACATCGAGCTGAAACATTTGAGTATTCGCTGGAAGCTTGGTTACTTCCCGTCAAAGTGGAAGTTAGCTAAAGTTATCCCAGTTTTGAAACCGGGGAAAGATCCTTCCTTTTTCAAGAGCTATCGGCCCATCAGCCTACTCTCTGCCAATCCAAGATGTTTGAAAAGTCAATACAAAGGCTTTCTTGCTTTCGCAGATGAACAGGATATATTACTGGAAGAACAGTTTGGATTCCAGAAAGGAAGATCCACCATCCACCAACTCACAAGGGTTACCAACGTCATCCAGCAAAACAAATCAGTGTCCAAAACGACTGCCATGGCAATATTGGATATTGAAAAGGCATTCGATAATGTATGGCACGATGGCCTGGTGTTTAAACTGCATCGGTATAATTTTCCCATGTTTCTTATTAAAATTATCAAAAATTATCTTGCAGATAGAGCATTCCAGGTTTCTCTGAATAATGCACTTTCAGAAGGATTTACTATTCCTGCTGGAACTTGTTTTCACATTTAAGATCTCCAAAACTTGTTCCATCAGACGAATGCCGAATTCGGTGATAAGGTCATTCAATGGTCCGACGAAGTTATCTATCTAGGACTCACCTTTGACAGACATCTGATATTCAGGTCACATGTTTACAAAATCGGTCAAAAATGCAGCATACTCATTAGGTCTCTGTATCCGCTGATTTGTAGAACATCTAAACTGTGCCTGAAGAATCAGATGGCTGTCTATAAACAAATCATCTACCCCGCAATTGAATACGCAGTCCCTGTTTGGCGGGGCTGTGCACGAACACACAAACTTAGGCTTCAGCGCATTCAAAGTAAGATCTTAAAGATGATTCTAAATCTACCCCCTTGGACAAGGACTAGTGAAGTAAATGAGATGGCCTCCCTGGATATACTAGAACAAAAATTCGAACAATACTGCACGAAATTTGAAGAGAGGTGCTCAATCTCTGAAATACAAATAATTCAAAATTTGTACGTATTAGGTTAGGGATAGTTATAAGTGGGTAGATATTTTATAAATAATCATAATAAATGTTATGATTAAACATTAGTATGTAAAACAAGAGTAACTAAAACACCTATTATTAATAACGAATCGTATGATCAACAAAGATGAAAGGCCAAAAGGTCAAAACACTTGTACTGTAAAATGTTGATGTAATACACAAAAATAAGATTAATAAACAGATATTTATGCAAAAACAAAAAATGATGGAAGCAGACGTCGTGGGAGTTAAACCTTCAACCAGCAGCGACGGAGAAAGAACCTTCTGCGTGGTTAAAACCTCAAACGCTCAGGACTGCTATATTTATTATCATTTAGATAAATTGTCCACCTCACACCAAGTTATCCCGCTGGCAGTGTGTTGACAGAACTTGGTGTTCATCACCTTACGTAATGCCAAAAATACAAAGGTAATTTTCACCTGCTGATAAACGCTTAGCTTCGACTCTTGATTCTTATATTGGGTTTACTCACAAATGTTGCTAAGTGCGAAACTATGATAGTTTAGTATAGGTAGTATGATAAATAACGAAAACGACATAACAAACAAACCCGTTTCCTGTGATGCATGTGGAAATGCAGAAGATTTCTCGCTTTCGAACTAACAATCCTTTCCTTCCCAAGTAGATCTGCATTCGGATGTGGCCGGTGGCGGTGTTGATCAA
The DNA here is from genome assembly GCF_030247185.1 of Malaya genurostris. Classification (NCBI taxonomy): domain Eukaryota; kingdom Metazoa; phylum Arthropoda; class Insecta; order Diptera; family Culicidae; genus Malaya; species Malaya genurostris. The sequence continues at coordinate 86,104,714 of NC_080571.1, forward strand.
CATCAATACAGTTTACACAATGTGAATCAATATGCTCTGAAAAAATCATTTTGCATGCTCAATTGGTCCTGATCAATAACGAAGTAGCAATACACGGATGGTATCTAATGCAAGTAAACCGATTTAATTAAATTTATATGAGAATATGAACAATACGAGAGAAGCATCATTTGCCACTAGGTGGATTGGAACAGGTTTTTCTTTCTTTTCTGATTTATATTCTCTAGGAAATCGAACTGATATCTGTACCGTATCCATATCTAGAAACGGCCAGCAATGAAAAAGAAGAATATCTTCTCGAGTAACGATGGTAGTAGCGTCGAAGAACCTACGGCGGTGGACAGATCAGAAATCGTCTCCACAATCGATAACCATCGGACAAAAAAATAAATAATACTGAACCATATCGAACCATGTGAAGTTTTCTACTTTCACACGCTTCCATCACCGTCCAGCGTAGCAGCGTGTGGTTTTTTAGGTTCTTGGAACTCACTCTATCTATACTGATCTACTTCGCTTTTTTACCTTGCGGTTCGTCACACACGCCGTCATAATCGTCGCCATCGTGGTGTACCATTTCCCACGGTACAAAATCCGTAACGCATCCATCCACCCGCCCGTTCCGGATGAGACGCGAGCACGCCGGAGTTGTGGTCATACGTTTAAAATCCATATTATTATTATCAAAAGGCTCACACATCGTTCGGACGCCCGGGAGATCAGCTATTATGCAAATGTCGAGGGGTCCGCTGGAGGCGCATGTTGCCCTCCGTTGATTGCTTCATTTGTCGTTCTCGTCGAGCTGTCGAACCATCAGGTCTGGTCCGGGACCCGGCAGTCATCGGTGACAAAGATTGTTTCGTATGTTTTTCGTAGGGGAAAACAGTTCGACAGCTGGGCTGCCATCAATTACCGATACCCGATTAGTAGGACAAACTTGTGGCCTGTGAGATTGACATCCGAATATCGAAGTATGGAGTTTCGTTTTTTGGTACGTCGCCATGTGAGAAATACAGGGCTGAATTTCCTGATTCCCCAAAGGGCTGCCGAAGGGTAATGAGAAATAGAAAGAACTTATGTTTCGTTAATTGAAGCTTTAACAAATTTTATGACTATGGGGTAATTGATTCTTTGATCCGTGAACCTTATTGGGATTGTTTTAATCGTGTGAATACACCGAAGGAGAAGTTTAACACCTACACAGTTTCCACTTTGCGTCGACGACGATGCTGGTAGCAGCCTAATAGTGTTGATCGTAAAATAAACGAGCTAATTAGTGATCGTTAATAAATGTTGTAACATAAACATTTTCGGAACGGGTTGGAAGCACTTTCCTCTTGATAGATCTTCGAGTTCGTAAAATTCGTCCTATTTTCCAGCCCGTCTCATGAGACATCACACGGCACGGTTCCCTTCCGAAACTAGTCCAAAGCAGAACAAGTTCCATATCGTTCGGAAGATCATTTTCGCTCGACTGACGCATATTAACGATCGCTATCAACGATGGTGCAGATACCGATCTTCGAGTGGTTATTTTCGCATAGCGCACCCACGACCCAACCACGACGCTTTCGGTTCCTTTCTCTCTCTGTCTCTCTCATACATATGTTCAGTCATTAATTTCTTTACATTCCAAACCCTCGCACGCCGTTTTTAGTTCCCCGGTGATGTTTCTCGCCCGCTGCATTGTGGGCACCAATCACACTGAAACGGATCGAAATGTGGCATTTGAGGCTTATCTGTGAGTTTAAGCAATTTCAATTTGCACATTCCACCGTAATGTTGGACCATTTTTCATTCCGCGACTATTGCGCCCGGTTGGTGCAGGTATCGCGGGCATCTAGGATTCCGATTGGTTGGGACGGGACAGAACGCACCTGAAATGAAAATAAGAAACATTGGACATTCAATGGTGCACTTGATTGAGACCCCTTTTGGACCAGTCGACCGATCGACCGACCGACCGTACGTGGTCTGTAGAATTGCTGTTCGAAGTGATTGCGTTGGAAATCGCTGTAATAACAATACACGTAGCAATAATCATAGCTAAGGTGTAACTGGGCTACTAGAGGATTGCTTTGCTGGTACGCTTTGCAGTGTTGCTGAATTGCAGTATTCATTAACAAATAAATGACTGTTCTTTCTATGTTCATTATTCGGGTGATCTTTGCTAGCCCTAGTCGACTTGCACATTCTGAAGAAAATTACGTACTGTTTGTGTTTATTTTACCTCAACAAGAACACACGCTCTTAAAAAGTTACTCAGAGTTTGAGTACTAGTTACTCAATTTCTAATGATACCTGGAAACGTAAAAAATCAGTAGTTACCATCAATGATAATGAGTAACTTTTACCTTAAATTTACGTTCAAGGTTGGATTTTCCTCAAGAGATCAGTCTACAGGATGCTCCATTTTATATGTCGGTATGTAAACATTCAATAACTGTGAAAAAAAAACCGATTTCTTTAAGTGATGTTTTGGACTAGTATTTGAAAATAATATCAATTAAGTGGCCGCCTGTATTAGTAACTACAAAATATGGCTTCTTTTTTCACGAATGTCGGGTTGGAGCTTGTCAATAGCTTGAGGCTGGTTTGCGTAAACCTTGCTTCTCAGATAACCCCTCAAAAAGAAGTCCGGGGGTAGTATTGTCAGATGGTGCCTTTTTGCCGCGATATTTTTCCGATATGCACGTTGAGGAAACAAAGGAACGACTGTTTTCGATGTAAAGTGTCACTATTTCAGCGCGTTGCTACCAAAACATATCGGATGCAATCGCTCGGTTGGTAAATGTGAAAGTTATTCATTTTTTTGCATAAATATCTGTTTATTAATCTTATTTTTGTGTATTACATCAACATTTTACAGTACAAGTGTTTTGACCCTTTGGCCTTTCATCTTTGTTGTTCATACGATTCGTTATTAATAATAGGTGTTTTAGTTACTCTTGTTTTACATACGAATGTTTAATCATAACATTTATTATGATTATTTATAAAATATCTACCCACTTATAACTATCCCTAACCTAATACGTACAAATTTTGAATTATTTGTATTTCAGAGATTGAGCACCTCTCTTCAAATTTCGTGCAGTATTGTTCGAATTTTTGTTCTAGTATATCCAGGGAGGACATCTCATTTACTTCACTAGTCCTTGTCCAAGGGGGTAGATTTAGAATCATCTTTAAGATCTTACTTTGAATGCGCTGAAGCCTAAGTTTGTGTGTTCGCGCACAGCCCCGCCAAACAGGGATTGCGTATTCAATTGCAGGGTAGATGATTTGTTTATAGACAGCCATCTGATTCTTCAGGCACAGTTTAGATGTTCTACAAATCAGCGGATACAGAGACCTAATGAGTATGCTGCATTTTTGACCGATTTTGTAAACATGTGACCTGAATATCAGATGTCTGTCAAAGGTGAGTCCTAGATAGATAACTTCGTCGGACCATTGAATGACCTCATCACCGAATCGTATTCGGCATTCGTCTTATGGAACAAGTTTTGGAGATCTTGAATGTGGAAACAAGTTCCAGCAGGAATAGTGAATCCTTCTGAAAGTGCATTATTCAGAGAAACCTGGAATGCTCTATCTGCAAGATAATTTTTGATAATTTTAATAAGAAACATGGGAAAATTATACCGATGCAGTTTAAACACCAGGCCATCGTGCCACACATTATCGAATGCCTTTTCAATATCCAATATTGCCATGGCAGTCGTTTTGGACACTGATTTGTTTTGCTGGATGACGTTGGTAACCCTTGTGAGTTGGTGGATGGTGGATCTTCCTTTCTGGAATCCAAACTGTTCTTCCAGTAATATATCCTGTTCATCTGCGAAAGCAAGAAAGCCTTTGTATTGACTTTTCAAACATCTTGGATAGGGCAGAGAGTAGGCTGATGGGCCGATAGCTCTTGAAAAAGGAAGGATCTTTCCCCGGTTTCAAAACTGGGATAACTTTAGCTAACTTCCACTTTGACGGGAAGTAACCAAGCTTCCAGCGAATACTCAAATGTTTCAGCTCGATGTTGAATGTGTTGTCGAAACCGGGGGCCTTCATATTTTTGGATTTTTTCACAATAGCCATCAGCTCATTCGCAGTGACTCTATGTACTGTCCTCCGGAACCAAGCTGTCTGATTGGTCAACCTCAGCTACTCTATCTGCATGTGAACTAACAATTTTGAGTCCTAAATTGTGAGAACACACAAACTGCTGGCCTAGCGCATTTGCCTTCTCTGCTGGTGTGATTAAAGGTATTTCTTCAGCTGCGTCCTGGGGTGACATCAGAGGAGGAATAGGCTTCGGTTTTTTCTTAAGCACCTTCGTTACGGACCAGAAGGGCTTTGAATGTGGGAGAATTTCTCGTAGCTTTTGCTGGAAGTTCCTGTTGCGAAGCACAGATATCCTTTCATGGATTATCCTAGTTAAGTTTTTATAAGAAGTCTTCTTATCTAGGATGCCAGTTCGTTGATACTGCCTCCGGTAGATATTTCGAAGTCGGATGAGTTTCTTGGTGACACTGTCAATTTGAATAGAGGAACTCGGCATATGTTGTACTGGAACCGTCCTATCACGAGCGACTGTGATTGAATGCTGGCAGGAAGATAGGGCCACATCGATTTCCATCGCGGAATCTAGTAGCGGAATCTAGTAGCAAGTTGGTCGGCGATTTGTTGAAATTGGACCCAGTCGGTGCCACAATAGTTCTTCCGAGGTTGAATAGGCACTGTTTCTGGTGACGATCCGAATGTCAATATTACTGGAAAGTGATCGGAAGATAGCTCGTTGAAGACAACCGGAGAGCTGTCTATGGCGATGTTGCTGATAAATATATCCAAAATGGAATAAACTAATGATCTGGAAAGTCGCGTTGGTTGATCCGGAGCGAGGATGTTGTACTGTCCAGCTTCGTAATCTTCGGCAAGTACGAATCCGTTTTGATTCTGTTTTCTGTTTCCCCACAGCTCATGCCGTGCGTTCAATTCCCCAGCAATGATGAATTTGTTCTGTCGTCGAGTGAGCATAGCCAGATCTCGCTTCAATGATGCACACGTACCATCTCGAAGATTGGTTTGTTTGGGGCAGTACGCTGCAATGATGATGATGGGTCCCATCGTCGTTGTAATCTCAATTCCGATGGCTTCTATGAGTTGCAATTTAAAGGCTGACAGAAGCCTGTGCTGAATGGATCGTTTAACGGCAATGGCAACTCCCCCTCCTCTGGTAGTTGTCCTGTCGAGCCTGTGAATCCTGTAATTGGAAATAAAAATAGAAATTGCAGGTTTGAGATGAGTTTCAGTTAAAATAGCAATATCGGCATTCTTCTCTTGAAGAAAGTCGGATAACTCAGCAGTTTTGCTCCTGAGTGAGCAAGCATTCCAATTTACTACATCCAACTCATTATATTGCATATTCGATGATGAATTTGCATAAGGCGTTGATTTGATCTAACCGCGTTCTGTAGTTTCGTAGTTTTGTTGTCATTGTTTCAAAAATGACAATCAGTTGTTCAGCAGAGAATAAGTCCCCAGAGTCATCCTTTGCTTGTGGTTGATTATTGGCCCATCCAGGAGGGATTTTTGAGGAAGATTCTTTTTGTGATCCAGCGGCTGAATCTTTTGGATTGCTGCGAGGAAGTGGCGGCAAATTCGGAATATCCCTCTTCGGTGGGAGCCGTGGGAAATTAACTTCATCCTTCTGTGGAACATTCTTGCGCGTTGATTGTTTGCGGGACGCCTGTTGTCGAATTTTTGTGAACTCAGCACGTTTGGGACACGATTTGCTAGTAGATGGATGGTCGCCATCACAGTTCACACATTTTACAGCGATGTCATCTAGTAGACAATCGTTGGTATTGTGTGGTTCGGCACATTTCCAGCACCGACTTTTCATGTGGCAATTCCTCGCTCCATGGCCGTAGTTCAAACAGTTCGTGCACTGTGTGACATCCCGGTGTACCAGTTTATACTTTTGCCATTCGATGATTATGTTAAATAACGACTTAATCATTTTCAGTTGACTCATGGTGATGGAGCCCATCTCTAGATGAATCAGGTACAGTTGATCTCTAAACTTTTTGTCCGTATTATGTCGTTTCATTTTAAACACCATCATAGGCTTTAGTCCAGCCTCCGACAGTGCCTGCTTTAGTTCGGCTTCCATCATGTCGGGTAGTCCCCGAAGTACAACCTTCATAGGTTTGTTGGCGGCAATATCGTGTGTGAAGTATTCCGCTTTTGTCTGCTTCAGGTACAATTCCACTCCTTTGGAGTGGTTCAAAGCCGGAACAGTTATTTTGTAGCCTTCAGTACATAAACGAATTGTTGCCTGTAGTCCTTTGCTGATCAGCGTGTTGAAATCCGAGCGGTGGGAAGCCCTTCAGGTAGAAAGGCGGCATTTTTTCCTTCTTCTGCAGTTCCTCTTCGACATCAACTGGCAGATCAGCATATTGGTTTTTACTCAGCAAACGGTCGTTTACCTGTACATCACTTGGCTTCAGACGCTTAGCATCCTTTGGATCCTTCTCGGATCTATGGCGCGTTTTACCCATGGCTTGGGTAGGTAGACAACTGCGAATAAAAAATAAAACAAAATCGAAATTAGTCGTAGTAGGTTATTTGTTTATCCACATCGAGTGTTAGATGACGAATGATCGATTTTCGACCATGGTTCCCCTTTTATACGCAATCAGTTGGAGATATGTGCCCGACTACCTCAAAATCGTCGTCCTTGCGCGAAAAACCCAAGCGAGAGTGAAGAGTTTTCCGCGTTGTTTTCAAATTTTGAGAAATCCTAATTTTTGAGTTGTTTGTGGTTATGTCACAATGTTCAAAATTTTATCCTGAATTCCTGATCATATTTTTGATGAAATAGTGAAAAAATATGATGCTGTCATTAATACAAGTCGAGATATTCACGATTAAATTCTGCCCATTCTTCCTTATGGCTACTTTTGAAAAGGCACCCCATAGTAAAGTAAGTCGTATTCACGACAAAAAAACTTTCTCGACCGCTAAAGTCAATGAATCATTCTGAAATTTTCACAGAATAATCTAAACTAATTTTCTAAGAGATTGTCAGTTGGTTTTTTTTTATATTCGTCACCGTTTCTAAGACAATCAGATTTGAAGCGTGAAAATAGCCCTCTAATACACCCTAAAACACACTGGCCTCAGCTCTTAATAGGAGCTTTTTTCCTTAGACCGAGAGTCAGTTTTTAATGTGTTTTCTACGGATATACGGACTGACAACTTTTTGATGTAGAAATTCAATCAGTATAGTAGCTCTCAAACAAGCCTAAGCTTTTTGACATCGGTTTACCTACCCCCGAGAAAATTGAGTGGAAAGAAAAATATTTGAAACGTGCTCACATACCCACATTGTCCGATCTCGTAGGGCTGAATCGAATGGTATAAAACACTAGGGCTCCGATCAAAAGTCCAGTCTGAACATTGCATCTGAGAATCCTACTATGAAGATTTAAAGTCCATTAGAAGAGTTTATACTTCTCTGGTTGCACTTCCCGCATCTCTATGATCACCTTCATGATATTTCTTGAACCAAAAATAAAAGCCCCGATCGGAGCAAAACTAAAATTTATTGATTGAGATTCAAATCAAAATATATTGCCAGTTTTATTGTCTTAAATATGTGCATATTATTTCGCGATTCCAAGGTTGCGCATTCCAAGGTAGCCGGTCGCAATCAAGTGATTGAGTGAAGCGAGTGAGTGTGTGTGTGTGCTTTTGTGTGCTTTATATTTTTTTCCCTAACCGGACCCTTCGGCCAGTACCTGTCCACGCGAGGCCCGGCGCAAAGAAAGAGATATAATGATTTAAAAATAACTTTCATCTAAATCACAAGCACTGAGAAATAAATAAATTTTATCTCGCCTCGGTGCCAAACCCCCGCTCGAGGTCGCCGATTCCTGTTGGCCAAGAATCGAGGTGCTTGAGGTTGGCGGTGCATTATGGAACGTTTGTACCGACCGAGTTTGAGACACATTTCACGCCCGTTTATAACTGCGAAAAAGGTCGTACACCCAGTTTACTAAAGAACGGAGCAGTGGACATGAATGTTCACCGTATCATGGAATGGGATTGTTTTATTTCTGAGCTGCTACTCCGGTAATTCACCGACGGCCGAAGAGTTGAATTCAAGATTGCGTTGTTTTATCGGAGGATGAATCGAAGACACCCAATTTCACGGTTAGTGCTTCGAAAGGACACGACTCCGGACAAGTCCAGCGCATGATTTGCCCTGCCCGCGACAGAAACATTATGTGATTCGCACGCCTTTTAGCGCCCACTGACGAAAAAATCTCCGTCAGGTCGTCGCAGGGATTACGGATAAGGAGATCCATAAATCAACGATGCATCGGTCGAGTTCGGATTCGATCGCGAAGACGACCGGTTATATGGTCAAACCTTGGCAGAAAAAAAAATTGAATTAGGCCTCTTTATGCTGAATAATTGAACGGCATAGTGTTCCCCGAACGGACGATAGACGAACTGAATTTGACCCAAATTAAGGGGCTCTCGTGCCACACATTACCCGTGGGTCATCAACCAACTGCTGCTGTGGGTGTGGTCAGCCGAATTCACCCGCAGAAGGGTTGGAACAAGGCGTGCAAATCATTTACAAAATATGCCAAGTCATTGAAATCTAGTTTACCACAAAAGAACACTAATCGATAGCAGTTTGCCGCCGGATTTTTGGTAGGTGTTTGATGACCAGAAGAAAAAGAAAATATCGGTGGCTGGCAGTTGCTCACAACCAACAGCAAAATCCTTCAAGTCAGTGCGTGAGTTTGCCAGTTTGCTTTCTATTACACAGACCTGAAGTGAAAAATAATATAAAACAGTAAAATTTCATAGGAGTGAAATTTGTGGGTTAGAAAATGGAAATATTGAATACCCGTAAAAAAGCCAGGTACTCTAGGTCTGTCTGTATCGTTTCTTCTTCCGAGAAGCGGGCCTAATGAATGAATGAAGCAATTATCATTCCAGCCTTTTTCTATTTCGAACAATGCCCTGGTTCAGACCACGATGAGAATGCGATTAATAAATGCATTTTCGACACTATTCAGACATGCGTTCAACGCTTCATCTCTTCAAACTTTTTTTTTACTTCAGGAATCTACTCGAATAATTCCGACACAGGTTCGGTACCTGTCCAACCGACATCAGGGTCACACCACCGGTGCCTGTGGATTTTCCAGCATGCCTTCGAGCGCATGGCCTCCTCCCTGCATTAGATGGTGTTTTGGAATTTTTTCGGTAGCAATCGTGAGTGGCGAAGCTCAGTACCCATGTGTCAGTAGCACGATCAAAGCAATCGGGACTACAATGGACTTTGTCAGAAGCTGCGGGAGCTTTCAACTCTTTGGCACCACTCGAAAGTGAGTCGGCATCAGTGTTGTACACAGGCGTACTGTTATGGCTCACTTCGGTCGTTGCGAATGACTGATGGAAAGATTTTGAAATTAGTTTGATTATTAGATTCCATTGGAAAATGGAAATTGAAACGGTTTTGTAGCTAGAAGCAATTCGCTGTATGATATCGGTAAGATTATTGGTTCCCAAACTGCTACCTACAAATCAACGAAAATTTTACGTTTTACGAGGGTTTTTCAGTTGAATTTCAAACTGTTTAACATCCACTTTTCAGTTCGGAACCAGCTACATTTCCGGAATGGCGCTACCAGAGTGAGATAGAAATTCCGTTTTGAAAGGTTACCACGTGTCACATTTTACACATTTAACTCTTATTTGCAGAACATACAGACAAAATGCTGGACAAATAGCAAAAATGAAAATCTCTGAAAAACTCACTGAAAGACGAAACTGAAAAGTGCCACTTCTCCAATTCGGAGAAATTATTTCGACAGTCAACTTCTTAGCATGTTGAAAAACTCACATAATATCACGTAATTACACCTAAACCTCCGTTTACGAACACTTCTTTACGTGACCTCTTTTTACGAACCAAACCCCAAATAACGTAGTCTTTTTTTACGAACCTACTTCGTAAAAAAAGGTTTTTGTACACAATAAAAACAATTTCCGACTCATTTATATTCCATAGGAACTTCTACAATATAGGTTTTTTTGAAACGGGTTTGATGTATGGGTGCCGAAAAACAATGTTCAGAATCTTTGTTATGTTACATGGTCCCACCTCATACCCCAACAAAGGTGTGAGCAGAACGAGTTATCTAAATGATAATCAATATTTTAGCATATATCTTAACCAGTAAACAAAAGAAAACGATCTGATTAATCTAGCAGGTATAGATTCTTCTTCAAAAGAACGGCTGACCACAAAATAACATTCAAATATTTCGGATTCACTATCCAGGGTCATCAAGAAAATTTCCAACCCGGGAAGATCCTTGATCACATCAGGAATCGAACCCGATATCTTTACCAGTATCAGACAGTAATTCACCGCAGGATCAGTCATCGTTACAAACATCAGCTACGATGGAGCAACGAGACTGCGGATGAGCAGATCCAAGCCCAATTCCATCAACAAATGTCTTTCCGAATTCCAAAAGGGTAACTTCCGAATAATTGACATTCCTTGAATATGCATAAATCGGAACGGATTGGGTATTTCTGGATCGAATATGGCGAATAGACAACAAAAAACCTGTTTTAATCCACCTAGTGGTGTAATAATGCCTTTCTCATGTATAATATTGTGGTATTCGATTCAAAAAATTTTTCTTCGATTTTTGAAAGAAACCAAGAGATTTTTTGAGCATGAGCGACCACTTCTCTACTTTTTAGAAATGAAATTACAAAATAAACGAGTTAATAGGATTTAGACAAAACAGTTGATTCATTGCATTGACATATTCTAAGCAGTTGTTATAAAATCATTTTAAATCACCACACAAAGATCAACAGACCTCACGCGCGTTCTGATCCTTTATTATTTGAATTATTTAATAAAATTATTAATTGGTTATATTGGTTGATCTGGGCAGCCGGCTACCGAGAAAAATATTAATTTATTGTTTGAAATATTAATATCAGGTGTATTTTTACTATGTATTCAATATACTAATATATGTTATCTCTGTTATTAGCTTTGTAATATCAACGGATTTGCGCATTAGTTGATTTTTATCATTCAATTTACAATCCTGAAAGAGAATCAATAACATGGAAGAAGAAAACATTGAAAATAAAACTTTTCTCCGAAGCTAGACGGAAATTGATAAGTTGAATGAAGAGATAATTTAGTAAAATAGACTAACCAGAAGTGAATCATTGAAAATATCTAATAACTGACAGGAAAAAGAAACTCCTGCAATTGTCGCCTTTTACGACATGGAAGCAGGAACCCAGTGGATCTATTCTTGGTTCATTTTTTTCCGCCGGATTCCACACGGCATCTAGGCTGGTGCTGTCCGGAGAGAGCTAATAGGTACTATCAATCTCCTAGTGGATCCCAGCCCCCTTTGAAAGAAACCACGAGATTGTTTATGCATAACATACAGAATAAAACAGTGCTTTGATTGCGTAGGTCATCATTAAGAAAACGAAGTGGGTTCACTATTATATGCACTTCCGGCACCGGAACCCGAGAACCGGTATAATCGAAGTCGGTTCGTACGGCTACCAACTAACATGACGCACAAACTCCACTAGTTTTTATTCAAATTTTGAAGATTTTTTACAATTTTGCCATCGCACTCTAAACGACGATTTAAATGTTTGTTGTATTCAGGTTAGTTATCAGAATTGTAAATCTGAATTGCTACCCGTACGAGCCGGTGTTCCGCAGGGTTCGAGTGTAGCTCCAATCTTGTATAATATTTTCACTTCTGATCTTCCAAATCTACCCGTTGGTTGTCAGAAATCGCTATTCTGTGACGACACAAGTCTGTTAGCCACGGGTAGAAATCTAAGAGTGATCTGCAGTCGCCTACAAAGAAGTTTAAATATTTTCAGTGATTATCTGTCAAAATGGAAAATTAAACCAAATGCAGCAAAAACGCAATTAATTATCTTTCCTCATAAGCCAAGAGCTTCTTTTCTTAAACCAAACAATAATCACATTCTAAAATTGAATGGCTTGGAATTGACATGGTCTGATCAAGCTAAATACTTAGGTTTAACGTATGACAAAAAACTCACTTTCAAGGATCACATTGAAGGAATCCAGGCAAAGTGTAATAAATATATTAAATGTTTATATCCTCTTATAAACAGAAATTCTAAGCTCTGTCTAAAAAACAAATTGTTAATTTATAAACAAATTTTCAGACCAGCCATGCTTCATGCGGTACCAATTTGGTCAAGCTGTTGTTCCACCAGGAAGAAAACGGTTCAAAGGATTCAGAATAAAATTCTGAAAATGATTTTGAAGCGTCCTCCCTGGTTTAGTACAAATGAGTTACACAGACTCACAACTATAGAACCATTAGATGTAATGTCACATAATATTATAAGCAAATTCCGACAAAAATCGATGCAATCTTCAATTGAATCGATTCGCTCTCTGTATTAGTTAGTAAGTTAGTATATAAGTTCCTTTTCCCCATTACACAATACAAGTAGGTTTAGAATTTTCCCTACACAAAAATCTCAGAATTGCGGAAGCAAATAATGTCCTCATGGTAATAACCAAATCATATATATATATATATATATATATATATAATAGGGCTGAAAAGTCATCACTTGTGGCTGAACACCCAATTTAAATCTTAATAATTTAATTTTAACTCATATTCCAATAAATAGTTATTTAAAAAAAAATTTTTTTTTGTTGTATCCGAAAATATGCAGTAATTTTTGGTAGGACCATAAGACCTTTCAATTGACCCTAAGATTGGGAATAACGGTTTAGAGTCCAGTTTAGAAATTTTTTTACGTGTTTTGTTTCGCCGGTTTAAATGACAGTGTACAATATTGAACACACTTTACTCTATAACTCCGGAACCGGAAGTCGGATCCGGATAAAATTCAGGAATTCCGTATGGGACCACGAGACCTTTAATTTGAATCTAAGTTTGTGGAAATCGGTCAAACCATCGCTGAGAAAAGTGAGTGAGATCCATTTTGGTATATATGACCACTATTTCCGGTACTTCCGGAGCCGGAACCAGGATAGCCGAAAACGGTTTGTTTAGTTGTAATCGTATTGACTTATGAAATAAATTGGGGTAAAACGGTATAACAAGGTTCATGCGGTCATTGAATTTATTTGTAATCCAATTTTTAGGTCTTTCTTCGTGATATCAATCGATTTTCATCAACCGCAATCAGCCTGCTTTCGGTATGTGAAAGAAAGTTTAACCAGAAATACGACTTTTGAATTAAATTGGGCTAAAACGGGTTAAACAGGCTAGTACTGTCATGCCCATTGTGTTTAATTGGATCATTTAAATTCTTTTCTGTAAATTCACGGAAGAAGATGACTGGAGATAAAACAGAATACAGTTGTTTGCGGTCAATCTTATCGGTCAAATAATCCATTTATCTAACTTATGAGCATGGGAACGTTTTATTCTGTGAAACAAAGACATATATCTCTTATGATCAGCATGGTTTTTATCCAGGCAGATCTACAATCACTAACTTGACACAATTTTGTTCCCTTTGTATTAAGAACATTAAAAGTGGATCACAGATAGATACAATATATACCGACCTGAAAGCAGCGTTTGACCGTGTAAATCACACGCTCTTGATTGCGAAACTGGGGCGTCTAGGTGCATCGTCTAGTTTCTCTCAGTGGCTTAAGTCATATTTCGTAGGCCGAATTTTATCAGTGAAGCTAGGAAATGTCGAGTCACAAAACTTCGTTAACGAATCAGGTGTTCCTCAAGGAAGCAATCTCGGACCATTGCTGTTTTCATTATTTTTTAATGACATTTCTTTTGTCATTCCACCAGGACGCAGACTTATGTATGCGGACGATTTGAAACTGTTTCTTGTTGTGCAATCTACAGCTGATTGCATGGAACTTCAGCAGCACCTAAACAATTTTTGTGAATGGTGCAATCTCAACCTCTTAACTATAAGTGTGTCCAAATGCTCTGTGATTTCTTTCACACGTAAGAAAAGCCCGATAGTCTGGAACTAAACTTAAAAGAGTAACTGTTTTCAAAGATTTGGGTGTGCTTCTTGATTCTCAGCTCTCCTTCAGACATCACTACTCGCATATAATTGCTCAGGCAAATAGAAACTTAGGTTTCATCATGAGGATCGCCAAAGAGTTTACTGATCCATACTGCTTGCGAGCGTTATATTACGCGTTAGTACGGTCTACCCTTGAAGCTGCAGTGCATATTTGGTGTCCTTACGCCAGTGTTTGGATCAATAGAATTGAAGCAGAACAATCACGATTCCTGCGATTTGCTCTCAGATCTCTGCCATGGCGTAATCCGTCAGAGCTTCCACCATACATTGAGCGCTGTTGTTTGCTCGACATGGACACACTAGACAAACGACGAAATATACTCAGAGCAGTATTTATAGCGAAATTGCTGAATGGACAAATTGATGCTCCTGAAATTCTCTCGCAAATATGTATTAATGTCAGTTAGCGCTCAACCTCCGAGTCGAGCACACGCGTTTCTGCTAGACATCGGAAGTCGTGCACGGACTTTATATTGAATTTTTCTATTAACGAGGTGCAGTGATACAGCCCAGTTCTGAGTGTTTTCTCCCGGATAGTATCAAAATGAAACGTCGCGAGAATACGTTTCGCATCGATTATGCGCTCCTACCACGGAAACCATCATACGAAGAGCTTCACCACTTTGTCAGTACCGTTCTCGAGTTACAAAAACACCAAGTAGTACGAATTCAGCCAAGTCGAAGTCAGGGATGCGCGTTCATCAAGATCAATGAACTCGAATTGACACAAAGAATTGTCGAGAAACACGCAATGTACACGAGACCGAGATCGACGATTATATTTATAAATTGAGGATCACATTGGAGGATGGGGCAGTGGAGGTAAAACTCTTCGATCTCTCCGAAGATGTAACGAACGAAAAAATAATTCGATTTCTTCAAGCGTATGGGGACGTTCTTTCAATCCATGAAATGTTATGGGATGAAAAGTATGCATTTGGTGGTATCCCAACTGGTGTCCGAGTAGCTAAAATGATTGTTAAAACAAACATTCCTTCATATGTCACTATCGACGGTGAAATCACAGCTCTGAGCTATTACGGCCAACAACTTGCCGACACTGCCATGAATCCGTTCACAGTGGGATTTCTTGCATACAGAACAAAAAACTGCTAGTCCAAAAGCTGGACGCTGACCAAAGCAACGCTTCGTACGCGAACGCCGTCAAACAATCGAACCAAAAACCGATTCAACGCAAACCTACACAAAGGAATACTCCCAGTAAGACCCCTACTACAGAAACACCGTCGTTAGCAACACCGACGATACAGTTACACCAGTCAAAACTACCGTCTAGTGAAAAACCACCACAACAAAATGCAGAGCCCGAACATCTTCCTGATCGCCACCCGAGCAACTCTACCCTTAAAAAACCACAAAAACCACCGCTGACCGGAGGAGATGTTACACGCAGACCCGCACCATCTAATTCGAAAAATTAAGGCGATGACACGGATAGATCCACAACTTCAACAAGCAGCCGACGTTCGCTCCGCCGGTCTCCAGGAAAGAAGCCACGACAAGAAGACGGTGACGAGTCTATGGAAGAAAATTGCGCAACCTAATGGAGCACAACAGCTACAATATCGCTACAATTAATATAAATACGATTACAAACCCGACCAAGACCAGTGCACTCCAAACCTTTGTTCGAATGATGGATCTTGATATCATTTTCTTGCAAGAGGTAGAGAATAACCAATTCAATCTACAAGGATACAACGTAATTTGTAATGTAGACCAATCACGGCGTGGAACGGCGATAGCCCTAAAAGAACACATACAGTTTTCTCATGTCGAAAAAAGTCTCGATGGGCGCCTCGTGACGTTACGTATATCAAATACCACATTGTGCAATGTATATGCTCCCTCCGGCTCAGCTGTGCGCGCTGAGCGTGAAAGGTTCTTCAACAATTCTCTCGCGTATTATCTTCGTCAAAGCACCGAACATGTGATTCTCGCTGGAGACTTCAACTGCGTCCTACGACCTTGTGATGCTACCGGGTACAACACAAGCTCATCTCTCCGAACAACCATCCAACAGCTGCAGCTTCACGACGTGTGGATCAAATTGAACCCACAAATGCCAGGCCACACGTATATTACTCACAACTCCACTTCTAGGCTTGATCGCATCTACGTGAGCTCAGGTCTGTGTGATAAACTACACGGAACGACCGAAATCAGCATTTTCGCGAAAAATTTAGTTGATTTGCTGATTTTAGTTAGTTATTTTTTGAGACAACTAAAAAAATCTTACTTTTGCTGATTTAGATTTTTTATTCTCATTCCCTTAATAATAATAAAATATTTGTTGAAATGACTATTTTTTTTAGTTGAATTCACAAATTAAACGTACTGTCATTTCTTAGCTAAGGCACACTTCATATCCAGTCAACTAATTTTTTAGTTGAATTAAAGAAATATAATGTTGTTTTCAACCAATATGAATGGTTGAATTGGCTTCTGCAATCTGCAGCTATATGGCGCCCTGTCACCGAAACGGTAACACCTTAATGACTACTAGCCACTAGATGGCACACTACTGCCGAAAAAAATTCAGACGCGGTTGTCTTTTCTATATTGGCAGGTATAAATACGATGTTGTGTTGGAGAAAAAGACATAAACGAAACGTAAACATCTTTTTGAATTTTTTTTCTTCTAAATCACTGTTTCTTCATTCTCACTGAAAACTTTGAGCACTCGGAAAACAAAAACCGAATACAAATAGTACACCGGACGGCGCAGCTCGGAAGGTTTGAAGATACAAAAAACCTTCATCACAATTAGAGTGAAACATTCGAAATTCACATCACTGGAACAGTGAAGCTTATTTTACGCGGAACGCGTAAAAACATTATTACGCACAATCGCTTCAAGTGCGCACAAATTCTGAATAAATACACTTTCCACTAACAGTTTACGTAACACATGCGAAAAACATCTAAACAATTTGCGAGCAGTTTCAACAAGACTGTCCCTTTTAGCTTTTTAATGGATTGTTTTGCTTTGACACTGCTGTCCTTCAGTAATGACGGTGATAGATAAATAGAATCAAAGTTTCTGATTTTAATAACGAAATTAGTTGTCAATGAGAATTTCGTGTTGGATTGAAATATTGCTGGTTTGTGTCCAGAATATTCGCCAACTAAACACATTCTCTAAAAATAAGAGTTTTTTTCAGCACAGTAAATTCTACATTTTAACTAATTTTATAGTTATTTTGGAAATTTTGTTGTTAGAATCAACTAATTCAAAAACAGTAATACGAATTAGGCGCAGAGCTAATTTCGGTCGTTCCGTGTACGTAATGCGAATATACATGTATGCTCCTTCACAAATCACAAAGCGCTGACCACCCGAGTTTGCTTACCCCATTTGGGTAGGGAGCCTGGACGAGGTTTCTGGTCTCTTCGACCCCATCTGCTCACTCCTGACAATATCGGAGAATTCCGATACAACTGGCAGTATTGGACCCGACAACGTCGAAACTTCTCATCGTGGATGAATTGGTGGATGGCGTACGCTAAACCAAAAATAAAATCCTTTTTCCGTTGGAAATCGAAACTAGTCTTCGAAGACTTCCACCGTGAAAATCAAAGACTCTACGCGCAACTACGTCTAGCATACGATAGCTATTATCAAAACCAAAGTATGCTAACAACCATAAATTGCATCAAAGCGGAAATGTTAAACCACCAAAGACAGTTCACGCACATGTTTGTGCGTATTAACGAAACACACATTGCAGGTGGTCGTCAAATGGTGAGATAACTAAGTCCTCACAAGTCCCTATCTCATGCCTCCCCGAGCGTCTATGATGACATTTGGTCAATAGAACGGCGTCGACTGGGTGCTATCGCCTTTTGCGTTAGTAGCAGAATGAGAGGGTGCGAAATGGCTTGTAGGTTGAAGCCCATCCTAAAGTGCAGTGTTTATCATAGTATATTACAACATATAATTGTGTTGTTTATTACATCATGTATTATTATTATTATTTTTATTAGAAGAGCGTAACTTACACTGCGATATTACCTGTTATATTGTATCATAGCATATCATTTCATATATTATCGTCTTACACTATTTTATGTTATTATATACTATGTTGTATGGTATTATACTGCATTGCATTATATCATATTATATTGTATTATATTGTATTATATTTTATTATATTATATAATATTATATTATATTGTATTCTATTGTATTGTGTTATATTGTATTGCATTATGTTGTATTATATTATATTATATTATAGGGTTTATTATTAGTAGTACTACGTATCTCTGCGCAAAACATAAATTTGTTTTCCTTATAAGTTATCATTTTTAAAGTAACTTTCAACTAAATGTCAAGGTCGTCACAAGCTGAGCTTCATGCCTACACGTGTGTCTGTGGTGACAAATGGTCGATGGAATGCGTTGATGGCAGAATGAGAGGATGAGAAATGACATATAAATTCAAGTAATATAATATCATAGCATATCGCAACATATCATTTTATTTATTCTATTATTTATTATATAATTGATTGTACTATATTATATTGTTTTTTATTGTTATTTTCATTATTATATTTATTGTTATTATTATTAATTTGTCATCAATAATAATAACATATATTATTTTTATAGATGTGGATATTATTATTATTATTAGAAGAGAAATATTCTACTTCCTGCAGTATTGCCAAGATAAGAGCATAACTTACACTACATTAACTGTTATTTTATATCATTGTATTATATTATATTAAATTAAAATATATTATATTATGTTATGTTATATTATATTATTTTGTAATCTATTATATCATTTTATGTTATATTAATTTCATTACACTATGTTTCATTGTATTTATCAATATAAAACATTTTGCACGGAGGCGTAAAGGGGAGGGAGCATCAGGGCATCGGACGAATTGATGACTGGACGAGGGATTGTGGATAGCCAGCCCAAGTCACTTGAAGGAAACTTGTTTCCTTCTGAAGGTTTGAAATGAGTCTGACGCGCCCTTCTCAAACAAACCATCAGGCGGGTTCAAGCATGTATAGCGATATGCTTCATCCATGCACTGGATATTATGGTTGGAAGAGCATCTTTTATTCCCGCGGAATACGAGTAAGTGACTCTACTTACGTATCCGCCCAACCCTTTTTGTTCGCTTTTCGGTAACAGCTATAGTAAGAAGGTGAGTGGATGAGTCATATCGGGGCTACTGTAAGTCTACCCGCATCCACTGGCAAGTCCTTGAACTGATGGTGGCTTCACTTCACATCACATCACATTAACGAAACACACATTGCAGGTGAATCTATGTCCACATTCCAACTAGGCGAAAGAAGACGAAAAAGAACTATGATTACGCAACTTAGGAGTGAGGAAGACGAAATCATCGATCGACCTGAACACATCGAGCAGCATCTACTAGAGTACTACACGACACTCTATACAGCGAACGAGACAACCGAAGAAAGAGATGAATATTTCGCCTGCGAGAGAGCTATACCCGAGAACGACGAATCGAACGAAGCATGCACGAGTGAAATCACAACTGCCGAGATAAAAGAGGCGATTAAAACTAGCGCTTCGAAAAAATCTCCTGGAACCGATGGAATCCCGAAGGAGTTTTACCTACACACATTTGATGTTATCCACCGAGAGCTAAATCTTGTAATCAACGAGGCGCTCAATTCAAACTTTCCTGACGAATTTGTGGAAGGCGTGATAGTACTGGTAAAAAAGAAGGGAACAAATAATACTGCCCTTTCGTATAGGCCCATCACACTTCTGAACTTCGACTATAAGCTCTTATCGCGAATCTTAAAGGCACGAATAGAGAACGTAATGAAAAGGCATCGGGTTTTGAGTAACACACAAAAATGTGCCAATACCAACAACAATATTTTTCAGGCAACTCTGTCACTAAGGGATCGAATAGCACAGCTGATCAACCACCGTCGACGAGGTAAGCTGATCTCTTTCGACCTAGACCACGCGCTCGATCGGGTTAACCGAAGCTTTTTGTTCAGAAACATGTGCTCGCTCGGCTTCAATCGTGATCTTGTAAACTTACTTACTAGATTCTCGAACGCATCTTCGTCTCGCTTGCTCGTAAACGGACACCTATCCGCCGCTTTTCCCATCCAGCGTTCGGTTCCCCAAGGCAGCCCTATCTCCAGTATACTGTTCAGCTTGTATATTCATCCTTTGCTACAACGAATAGAACAAGTATGCGGGAATGATCTGGTCGTCGCGTATGCTGATGACATAAGTGTAATTGCTACCACCCACCCACAAGTCGAGCAAATATACGAATTGTTCACTCGTTTCTCACGTGTATCCGGGGCGATTTTGAATCTATCTAAAACAACATCGATAGACGTTGGATTCATTAATCGGGACCCCTTAGTAGTGCCGTGGCTACAGACAGCAACAACGATCAAGGTACTTGGCATAATATTCACCAATTCTATTCGTGACATGATCAAACTAAACTGGGAAAACTTAGTGGTGAAATTCACACGTCTAATCTGGCTACACTCGATGAGATCTTCAACGCTTTTTCAAAAAGTCACACTACTCACACATTTATAACTGCTAGAATATGGTACGTAGCCTCTACTGTTCCCCCATCAAGTATCCACATAGCGAAATTAACATCTACGATGGGTAATTTTCTATGGCGAGGAATACCAGCGCGAGTACCAATACAACAACTAGCACGAGATAAAGCCCAAGGTGGACTTAAGTTGCAGTTACCCGCTTTGAAATGCAAGGCATTACTGATCAACCGTCACGCACAGGAAAAAGACTCAATGCCGTACTACAAATCGCTAGTATTCCTAAACAATCCCAACCAAGTAATTCTACCAACCAATTGTCCCTGTCTGAAATTATACACACACATTTTCCACTCCTACCGGAGCAACTACAACAAAATCCTTCGTCCGATCTCATACACCGTTTCTACATAGAAGACACTGAGGAACCTAGAATAGAACGAGAGAACTGGATTCGAGAATGGCATAAGGCATGGAACAATATACATTGCACTAAAGGTCTAACTTCGCAACAGCGAAGCGATCTTTACCTATTCGTGAATGGGAAAACCGAACACAGACAACTGCTACAAGTGATGCAACGCGTCGACAGCGAGAATTGCTTACATTGCACCGCGACAGTGGAAACATTACGACACAAATTTTGTGAATGCCCGAGAGTTGCACCAGCCTGGCGATTACTTCAACGACATCTTTCATCACTATACGCTTGGAGACGATTGGAATTCGACCACTTGATGGTACCTGTGCTAAACGGAATAAATCATGC
The DNA here is from genome assembly GCF_030247185.1 of Malaya genurostris. Taxonomy (NCBI): domain Eukaryota; kingdom Metazoa; phylum Arthropoda; class Insecta; order Diptera; family Culicidae; genus Malaya; species Malaya genurostris. Next base: position 86,126,222 of record NC_080571.1, read on the forward strand.
AACGAAAGCAAAACTCTTGAAATTATTAACAATTTATATAAATTTTGTTAACAAATCCAATACTGTAATTAACATTAATGAATTGGAATTCAATCTTAGATATGAATTATGAAATGTAAATAGTATTTTAAACAAGTAAACGATATTTAAAAAAAAAAAGTCCCTCCAAGAACGCTAAGAGCGCGGAATTTCTTGCGACTCGACTTACGAAGAACGGAATATGGTCAGAACGAACCGATTAGGGCAATGTGCAATGTTTTCAATAGTGTGTACGACCTTTTTGACTTTTGTGTATCTAGTGTTGTTTTCAAGAATAGGCTTTAGAGACTCGGATAGAATATAAGTAGAACTTAATTATTTTTTAGCACTGGACAATGTTTGTATTCGTTAGGCTAATGTTTTTGAATTGTAACTATGTAAACAAATATGTAAAATGTTAAAAAAGATGATGGGTTTTTACGCGCATTTGATGAATTTCAAATGGGCTTTTCCAACTCCACCAAAAACTCCATTGAGATCAATCCAGGTCAGATGGAAAGAAATAGATAAATAAATAAAATAAATAAACAAATGTCAGGAACACCTTCCGATTGGTGGAATTGAATTTTTCCTTAGTTTCACAGTCAGTTTTCAAAGTAAAATCAGAAAAAAGAAGAATTGGAGCAAAACGGGCATGATAGTGAATTTTGCGGATCTTCTAACAGACAGCAACTGGTGAACCTCGTCCAAAGCGAAAGTACATAAATCGTCAGGAAAGTCGGTATTTTGGGGTGTGCGTGGTGTAATATTTATCGACTCTCTTGAGAAAGTAAATACTATCAACAGTGAATATTATATAGCGTTATTGAAGCGTTTGAAGGCAGAAATTGCAAAGAAACGACCGCATATGGCAAAGAAAAAATTTTTGTTTCATCAAGACAATGTACCGTGTCACAAGTCAATCAAATCCACCGTATTCACTAGATTTGGCTCCCAGTGACTACTGGCTGTTCGAAGACCTGAAAAAATGCTCGTCGGTAAGATATTTCGCACGAATGAAAAGGTTAACGCTAAAACTGACGCCTTTTATGAGGCAAAAGATCAGGCCCGTGCGCAGGGGGGGGGGGGGTTTGGGGGTTTTAACCCCCCCCCCCCATGAAGAATTTTTTTAAAATTAAGTTTCATGAACAATGGAGTACTTATTATATTAAAATGCAAATAACTTGACAATTCATACTACTTTTTCAGAATTTTTTTTTACAGTTTCAATATTGTGGATGACGCAACTTTCTTTTTCAAATTTTGGCGCCTTTCCCACTTTCTGTCAAGTGTTACTGGAAATGCAGTCATCGATGTTACGCATTTGTATAGTGCGTGCCCGAAGTACCGACTACCACCGCTCTCAATAACGCGCATCTTTTCTCTAGAGTAAAGCCCAATACTCACATGCAGGGTAACTATTTCTTTTATCGTTTTCGCTAAAAAATGTTCGACAAAATTGCCCCCCCCCCCCCTTTAATGATTTCTAAGCACGAGCCTGTCAGAATTCGTTTTACATTGTCAATATAGTGGATGAGGCGCCTTTTTCGCCTTTTGGACGCCCACCTCACCCCTTGAACCCCCCCATGGATGATTCCTGCGCACGGGCCTGCTAAAGATAAATCGTTCTACAAAAGTGACATTTAAATGTCAGAGCGGCGCTAGAAAGATTGCATTGCTCTTGATCGAGATTACAATAGTGAATATAGTTAATTTTGAACCAAAAAAAAAATGTTCTCTTTGTTAGGCCCGGGATTTTTCAGCCCATGTGTTAGAACCTAAACTTTGAATAGATCGAGCAAACGAGATTTTATGCCTCCGAGCCGCCTTGACAAAATGATTTCTGGAGAAATGGCCTATCTAAAATCAAATGGCCTATCTAAAGTTCAAGTTGAGTCTCCAATGATACGTGATTCCGTAAATCTGTACGGAACCAAACATTCGTAGAATTTCTCGAAGTCTGCAGATTCAAGAGAATATTCTTAGATCTGACATCGTTACTATTATTACTATTCACGGCTTCCACTGTTGAACGATAAATTCACAAAGTAGAAACATATTTAAGAAATAGTACCAAATGCAAATTTCCGCAAAGCAATTAAAGCCGTTTAAAATAGTTGAACTTCTTACTGTTGGCAATCAACGTTCTCGACAAAAACGAATTGACTAAAATACTAAATTTCAAACACAACCGAAACGTCGAGCAATTTAAGAATTAAATCGTTTGCCTACTGATTTGTGACTGAGAAAGCCGCCAGTACTTATAAAAACTCATCTTCCAGTCGTTACAACCATCATACAAGTCAAGAACCTCTGAGGGATTTCAGTAAATTACCCTTCGAACATGAAATCAGTAATAATTTGCGAAGTAATATGGACCAGTTGATCGATTCTTTTGCGGGAATACAAAGCAGACGTAAATTTTACTAAGTAAATACCATTGAATTCCCTTATCCTCTTATCCTTTCTCCATCTACGCCACAGATTAAGTATAGTATTAAATTATAATAATCTGATAACTACCAAACAAGAACGAATAGATATCAGATAAGGCCGGCGAGTAGGTTTAAAAATGAAATACGAACACGTTTACATCATATTGAACATGTCAAATAAAATAATTCGAGAAAAACAACGGCTTGTAATTCGAACAATTTTTCATAACCTACATTTCAATCATGGATCAGTTGATCTAAAAATATACCAAAGTTCAATCCGATTCCCGTGGACCCCATTCCCGAGGAGGGAGCAGGGTTCTCTAGCGCACCGCGGGATAAAATTCCGATAAGATTAATTCGCGTTGGACAACTTTATTACGAATCGAGCACTACCGTACCGAGTCCCGTAGCCGCTTACCGGTTTTTGTTGTCGGTCAGAGTTCCAAGTCGGTGGCACGATTTTGTCTGTTTTTCGTGCCATTCATTTTCCAGCATGAATCAATTTTCTCGACGATTGCCACTGTGCAATTGCCGATCGCTGTGCAACTGGCTGGCAGGCAGCCTAGCCGACCTAGGGTCGACCGAGAATGGGGTGGGACATGGCGGACAAAAAAAAAAGAACCACCAACCGATGTTTTGGCACCCTTGCCCCGTCCTGACCGCGGCTGAGCCACGATTTTCGCTACATGTTTCGTACCGAGAGTGTCACACTTTTTTTTTGTGTAGTTCTCAATGTAGCTTCGGCAAATGGAATGAATTGATTTGCATAGAATTTAGTATTGAAATTGAGCCGAATGCATGGAGGATTTTGAGTATGCAGTGGTGCATCCAGGGGTTGTGCAATCCGCTGAATTTGTTTGGGTCTTAATCAATACTCACGTTACCGACATCCGAGGGAATCATTTTGATCTGTTGGTACCTTGTAGGGTGATCCTAGGTGCGGCACTGACAGGAGTAACTACTGTTGCTATCACACCTCCACCACCACCAGGCGGCAAGTTAGTTTAGAAGTCGTATAGAGAGAGAGAGAGAGAAGCAATCGAACCGTCGAAGACTGCCAGACTGCCGCGGGAACAGCCAACGAGCGATGATTAACGACTTTGTGGGCCCAAAATTGGTTCCCATATTATGCCTGAACTAGGGTGCTGTCAGTCGCCAAGCTTTTTCAGTGGCAACGGCGGTGGATTGTGAAGGAGGAGCTCCGCTGATTTTCCGAAAAGCCTATTAAATCTGTAAATGTCGATTTTGGCTCGGCTTGTTCGGTTTTGTTTGGAGTGGCGCGCGATTTGAAGTCATTATTTGCCATATTTGTGCAACGTTTTCGAAAGGTGCAAATCTGTTGGATGGGTGTCGTTAAACGACATACACGATTCGGAATCGCGTCGTTGGTTTGTCGTGGCATATTGGGACAGATTGGGTCAACCGGCGCCGGTTTGCCGGGGGAGGTTTTTTTTCTGTCAATGGTGAGAAGACAGAAGGGCCACCTCAAGTACGAAGGTAATGCCCAACGAAAAACGGATCGAGTGTGAGAGCGTGTGGAGTCGAAATCGGTGCTTCATCCTCGCACCGATCGCACTGGAGCTGAGGTGGAATTGGCGTGGCCTGACAAAACGGACAGGTGGACATTGTTGCTCGTGAGCGATTCGACACGACGCGATTTGGGGCCAAATTTGGAAGACCTGAGCAGTTTGGCTGGAGTTGATTTGCTCCGGGGCAGAGGATTACGATCGTGTATCGGGAAGGGTAATTTGCTTGCACTGGCAGATTGTGAACGAAACAGTCACATATTTGTGGCACTGTCAGTTCGGAACGTGAAAGATGAGCTTAGCTTTACGTCATCGTATTTCTTTTCATGAAACACGAACATGTCATGTAATGACAACGGTCAATCTTGGAACTGCTGAATTGAACTTGCACTCCATCTTTTTTTTTTTTCATTTAGTCAGTCGAAATGATTTATATAGCTAAAGCTGGATAAGTCTGCATTTAAAATGTTGTTTCGTGTTGAAATTGAAACTACTCAGTGTTCAATGGAAGTTAGAAAGTTGTCAACGACTAAGTCTTGGCATTACATTCCTTTTGTGGAACTTGGCCTTTCTGTTTCAACTGGCTTCACAACAGATCCTTAGCGTACAAAATCATTTCATGGCTAGTACTGACTGAGCGCAATAATACACCCAAACCTCCATTTACTTAATAATCCAAGGTTCGTAAAACGAATCATGACGTAAAAAAGTTTACGTTATTTGGAATTTTCAATGTTAAAATTTTCTAAGTCGATCCAAATCCAAGATGACGACTATAGGTTCATCGAAATTCGTTACCATCCATCAGAATATGGATATTTTTTAAACGGGTTAGATGAATGGATGTCGGATAACAATGGGTCGTGCCGAAATCCAAAATGTCGGCTCCCTGTTAATTGCTTTTACTTGAATACCCTTACAATCTATGCCGACATCATCGAATTGCTCGAATATATTCAAAAAAATGCATTTTTCGAGACGGTTTTCATAAGTAAGTGCTTACATTTTTGAAACAGTAGGACAATATCTGAGGTCGGATTTTTTTAAAAACACTAAAATATCAATCAAATCAGTTTCAAATTATCTAGCCGTTCTAAGCTGGACAAAGGATGAGGGCAAATTGTTAAAATTCGTTATATTTGTCAAATTTGAAACACTAAACAGTGCCCCAAATATAGCGAAATTCTGGATGTAAAGAACTGGAGTAGATGGCTATGCCATCTTGGCATTCAGAACCACCTCAAACGTCGTTTTTCTACATCTACTCATCAAACTCGTTCCGAAAATACTTAAAACATCATTTTCCGGAATCTACTTTTTAAAGCCGTTCCAAAAAATACTCATATAGTAGTAATTTCAAAAGAATATAAATGAGCTGGAAATCATTTCCATTGTATGCAAAACCCTCTTTTTACGAAGCGGGCTCGAAAAAAAAGCTGACGTAATTTGGCATTTTGTTCGTGAAAAAAGATAACGTTATTTGAGATTTTGTTCGTTAAAAGAGTTATGTAAAAAGAGATAACGCAAAAAAATATTTTCGTAAGCAAATGTTTGTGTGTAAATAATTTTAAGAAGTTCTTATGCACTGAAGTCCTATTTTACACACCGCACACAAAACCGTTATAAAAAACTGCGTAACTTCGGAAATTCGCGTACAAAAACCCCGTAAAACCAACTAGTGAAAATTGGTCATATACCATTCGACTCAGTTCATCGAGTTCGTGTGTGTGTGTGTGTGTGTGTGTGTGTGTGTGTGTGTGTGTGTGTGTGTGTGTGTGTGTGTGTGTGTGTGTGTGTGTGTGTGTGTGTGTGTGTGTGTGTGTGTGTGTGTGTGTGTGTGTGTGTGTGTGTGTGTGTGTGTGTGTGTGTGTGTGTGTCAAATAATCTCACTAGGTTTTCTCGGAGATGCCTGAACCGATTTTGACAATCTTACATTCAAATGAAAGGTCTCGTGGTCCCATACGGAATTCCTGAATTTCATCCGGATCCGACTTCCGGTTCCGGAATTATAGGTTAAAGTGTGTTCAATATTGTACACCGTCACTTAAAATATTTTCGGATGTAACAAACATTTAAATCGTAATTTAGAGTGCGTACTAGAAGAGTTTGTGTGTCATGTTAGTTGGTGGCCGTACGAACCGACTTTGATTATACCGGTTCTCGGGTTCCGGTGCCAGAAGTGCATATATTAGTGAACCCATTTCGTTTTCTTAGGATGACTTACGCAGTCAAAGCACTGTTTTATTCTGTATGTTATGCATAAACAATCTCTTGGTTTCTTTCAGAAATCGAAGAGAAAAATTTTGAATAGAATACCACAATATTATATGTACATGAAAAAGGCATCATTACACCACTAGGTGGATTAAAACAGGTTTTTTTCCTTTGATTCAATTTTCCTTTGATTCAATTCAATTTTGATTCCTTTGGGTATTTCTTTAAAAGCTTGCTGATTTGAAATTCAAATGAAAAACACATGCAAAAATATAAAATAGCCAACTGTTTTTTTATTCGGTAGATAATTTCTTGGCATTTCGAATTTAAATATGATTTCGAGTCGCCACAACTGTTTTTCGCAAAGGTCATTCTGGATGTCCAATTTTCGACTACCTTTTCAAGAATTTCAAACATTTGAAGGAGAGCTTTTGGTTTGCAAAACATTAATCGTTGCTGATTTATCCATATAAACCAATGCCTTCATGTATTCTTACAAAAAATAATCGAGTGGCGTCAAATCACACGAACGCGGAAGCCAGTTCACCGGCCAACAAGTCGATTGTTTCGGTTGCAGTATGACAAGTGGCATCATTCTGTTGAAACCACGTTTGTTCCACATCCATATCTTGAAGATTTGGCAACAAAAATTCATTGATCATAGTTCTGTAAGGATTTCCATTCACGGTAACGCATCGTCCTTCCTCAAGTAATGAGAACGTACCAAACAGTACATTTATCAGAATGCATCGGTAATTCTTGAACGTCGTGTAGATTATCTTTGCTCTGAATACGGTAATGTTGACGTATCCATTCAACCAAAAATGCGCCTCATCACTGAAAAGAGCTTTGCGCTATAAACAGTTTCAATTGAACACTGATTTTGAAAATAGATTTCCACGATTTGGAAGCGTTGTTCTGGAGTTAACTTATTCATGATGATTTGCCAAACAATACTGAGTAGACACGTCATTGCACACTGTTAAAACAACTTACAGGCAATAGTATTGAAAAAAGACGGGTGGGTAATGTCACAGACATAACTGGATGACGTGAATTCGAAAAAAAATTGCTTTTTCATTCTTCGGAACTTTTTCTTTTAGTTTAAACGAGTTCTATGACTATTTTTTATAAAAAAATGTAGACAAACATAATGGAAATACATTTTGTCGAATGTTTCCAAAAAATTGGAATAATTGTTTTTTTTTCGTGTAAGTAATATTTGGTTAAAAAGTGTCTCAATAATTTTTCTAAACTCTAAGTTTGTGCACTTTTGTTGGTTTCTTGGTAGAATGCACTCAAAATTAATTGAATGAGCATAAACTTAGAATTTTGGTATATTATTGAGATACTTTTGCCGGATTCTTTGTCTTCCTGCTGGTTCGCGATACCTCATTTGAGATGACTACAAGCAAAAATCTCAGTTCGCTTTCACATCTCATCCAAGTCAGTCGATAAAATAAAACCGCTTACGTTCGGGACGGAAGAAACCAAGTACAGTATTGTGTAGTGAACAATAGAACGACTAAAGTGAACCAAACGAACAAAAGCTACCACCGACACGAAAGAATACAATTGTTGTTGACTTCAGGCAGTGCAAAATTCGACCTTCGATACGAGAACTTGAAGGTTTGCTTAAGGAGCAAATGCATCTTGACATTAAACGTGTGCATTTACTTCAATGCAATAAGACAAATAATGTTGTTTACATCCAGTTTTATAAAGAGTTGGATGTAATACAATTCACAAAAGACAATAATAATGTGCACTAAGTGGAGCACGAGAACATTAAGTACAACATTTCAATATATATGGAAGACAGTGCTATAGAAGTGCATGCGCATGATCTTCCCTCAAGCGTCATCGATCTTTATATTCGAACTATGTCCCAATTCGGAGGGATTCTCTCTATCGAAAAAGAAAAGTGGAAGAACTTTATCCCCGGTATTTTAAATGTCGTACGTTTGTTACACATGCGCTTGAAGAGGCATATACCTTCTTATGTAACTTTCGGTCAGGATACAAAAATCCCGTGCAAAACACTTGTTACCTATGACAATCAGATGGCAGCATGTCAATATTGCCAAAAAGCTGTTCACTACCCGATCAGATGGTCGAAACAAGTTTATAACAAATTGGGATATTTATTTCACATAACAAAATTGGTTTTATATTTGGCTGGTTAGCTGTTAAAATAATAAAAATTATGTCTAAAATTGGCTTAGATGACAACTAAACTAAACTAAACCTAATATGTTAATATCAATATTATATCCAAATTTGTTATGAATCCTGTAGGTTTTTCAACTATTATTACCAATTTTATGGTGCGTAAGATTTTACCGTGCAATTCTAAAAATAGATTTTTATGTGCCATACAATTGCATACCTTTAGGCGATTTTGTTTGAAATAAAAAAAAGCATCCGGCAATCGGAACCAAATTTCAACCGGGAAGATTGCGATTGCCAACACACATTTCGAATACACGAGACTGTGAAGGTTACTTATGAGTGGATGGAAATATCACCAAAACATGATAAGCGGTGTTTAATAATAAAGGTGAATGTTTTCCATCGTCGCACACTTCTTGCGTCGCTTCTTTTTCATCAGTGAGTGATCAAGTGGGTTTTTGCGTAAGGGTATGTAAACCTGAAATGTATAAATGGTTATACGCTACAGATTGAAAGTTGGTTTGTCTTTTTTAAACTGTGTATTCTTGTAAATAATGGTATACGTGATAAAGCATGATCGCAGATTGCCTAAAATAGCTACTTTGTCGAATTTGTGTACTGAATATTTATTACAAGCTATTCCTGGAACTTCAGATTCAGAATTGGATTTTTGTTCTTCTTTGTACTCGTAGCAGTGAAAGTAATTTTACAGTCCTTTACCTTAATTATGACATTTACTCTACTAAATATAAAAGTGGCAGTTCAAAACTGGAGGAGGATCTTTTAGCGACGGTAGAGATTAAATGAAATATAATTGCAATTGTTTCTTACAGGGTAGATTACATGCCACTGAAACCACTAATAACATGTTCGTGCATATTTTATCAATTCGCTAAATTTACTAAATACACACGGAGAACCCTTCGATCATAAAATTGCGATATCGCAGTTTTTGATTTTTGCGATAGTTGATTTAACTAATTTCTTTTTGATTCAACCAATATGGTTTTTGATTTGCATATATTCAAGTAGTTGAAAAATATGTTGTTTTGAATGATGTCAAATGCCGGAGACAGTTGAAAGCAAAACAATAATCGCAATGCAAATTCAACAACTTTTTTAGTTGAAATCTGTTCGCGTCGCTTCAAAATGTCAATAAAAACAACATGGATGGTTAAAGCGTTTGGTGAAATTGTGTTCATTCGATTTGAGAAATTTATGATAACAAGTGTTTATCTAACAGCAGTGTTGTGATAAAGTTAACCTTGTTTAAGATGAAAAAGATTTTATGACAAATTAGAAAATGTTAATGAATGATCATCTCGTAGTCTTCCAGGTATGCGCAAAAATTTTATGCTTCAAATTCGATCATTGATTTACTTCCAGCAGACTGTTTTACTTCCAGCTGTCTGATACTGACGATGATATTCATGCATTAGCAATAAAAGGCATCATTCGTTTGAAGGCATCATCTTTCTATACTCATTTTAGGTAAATTTTATAGTTTCGCTAATTTACTCGCCCTTCCGATCAGTTCAGATCAGATCAGTTCTGATTTCGTAATGATAATTTATTCCTTTGTTAAGATCACTTGAAATCAGCAGTGATCGGTGGTTCACCCAGCCCTAATGATATTACATGTCAATATAAAATACTATTTATATTTAAACAACGATATTTATTTTATGAATCTCAACATACCGAACTTATTTCAAATAGATCATGACGTGTATCAGTAAGTATATTTTGATTATTTTCGCAAATCAATAACATTGTTCGAGTTGATTCAACTATTTGCAATGTCTAAAACAAATAAACCCGATTTATTTTTCAACTAACAGAATTTTGTTTCAATAACAACACCAGTTATTTCAACTAAAATATTTGTTAAAATTGAAAGGTATGTGTCCTCACTAATTGACAGCTTTAGTTGTTTCAACCATCGTTTCTGCTAATCGAAAAACAAAAATGACAGTTTAGATAAAACAACAATCGATTAGTTGTACCAAATTTTAACCAATCGAATTCAGAAAATCAACTAATATTCTGGTTGAAAATGGATCGCGGGTGGTTCCGTGCAATTGTTGTGCGTGTTATATAGATGTGAAACGGGATGTACATAGATTTGATGTTTGCCTATGTATAAAAATATATTTTATATGGCTTAGTGAAAATTTTATATGGCTTTAAATCAGTTGAAACAACCCGAAATTATTTTGAGTACAATACACATTAGATTCATATGGGATTAGTTTGATTATTTTGTGTTAGATTAGCACTACCTTTCTCATACAAAAAAGCACGAAACCCAACAACATTTGATACATAAATCGAGTGAATGAGAAAAGAATGTGCACATAATTTTACGTAGTTAACTAAATCGACATATACGAAATATGAACTGTTTCATAGACCATGAGTAGCAGCTACTGGATGTTATACGGTTTAGATTTCCGGTTACGGAATAACGGATTTGTGAAATCTTCGAAAATAGCTACCAACCAGAAGTTTGCAAGTTTCCAGTTTATTTTCAAATTCGAGGCTTGTGATGAGTGATGACTACAAAATTGTCCTACAGTGACGAACGTGTAATTTCAATATTGGTCTTATTGTTTTCGATTACACCCAAACCTCCGTTTACGTTAATTTTTATTTACGTTACCTCTTTTTACGTAACTCTTTTTACGTAGTAAATCCCAAATAACGTTAACTTTTTTTGCGAAGCAAATTCCAATATAGGTCAATTTATGTTGATGAACAAATAAATTTGCTTCGTTTTAAACGGTCCCGGGTTCCGAAAATTGTAAAAAGACAACCAATTGCACTATAATAATGCAAAAAAATGACAAAACGAACGACACATATAAACTCATTACTAAAATATGTTGGTTTTATATTAAAGATAGATGAACATTTTTTAAGCGAGTGCGCTTGTTAAATGTAAGAATTATTCACGATTATTCTTTAATTCGATAATTCATACTTAAATCCTAGGAACCAATGGCGGAGTGTTGTTCTTCTCGAAATTTATATAATTTTGCTCAGTTGGCATAAGTGCAGAGTAACTAGTTGTATTCCAAATATCTGACCTATATTGGAACAAAACTATTTTCAAGAAAATTTTTGTGGAATCAGCTGTTTCCTAATATAACTTCAGTATTCAGCAATTAGCGTCAATATTTTGAATAATTTTGTCGTATTTAAAAAAAAAGGGATATGTTTGTTTGCCTCAAGGTGCGTTTTATCCCATATTTCAATGTTAGATGTCAAGACGATAAACAATAATAAATATTTGACTTTAATAGTATACGTTGAAAGTAAATGTAACAGACTGTGTTATAATATTGATATTGTGCGTTATTATAAACCGACAAATATACTGTATAGATAACTAAACATATCACATTTTGATAAAAATAACAACTGTTAAAATAATTTTGCTATAATTTTGTTATGTGCATTTGATCGGGATACGGTAAGCCATGAGATAAACTGGACAAGGAGACAACCACACCAAAGGACAACGGTGCTTCCTTCACACCAACCCCAAGCAACCCTAGTATACCTGTGACAGCCACCAACAACAATTAAGCATCCTCTTCAACGAAATCATCCAACGTATCCACTATAGAGCAAAGTACACCAGCTGCAGTTAACAACTTACCCTCCAACCAATCAGCAACTGCAATCAATGTACAACAAGGCGTATCTACAGCAACTCTCAACGAGTCCAAGGCTACGATCAACAAGGCAAACGAAAAGAAAACGGAAATCACACACAACACCGACGATGAATCAATGGATGATGAAATAAGCCGCGGACAAAGTGACCTCCGATCCTCGTTGGATGGAAATGGATACTCAATAGCAAAAAAATTGTTAAGCTGTTAAGCTTTTACACAAAAAGGCCAGAATAGAAATTTTATTATGAAAAAAAAAGCAAAAATCTCGCTGTGTGGCTACGGCGAGTCGTCAAAGTACGGATAAAAATTATTTCTTTCTTGAAAAATACTCGAATTTTCACAGCATTAACACCATGATACGTGTTCAGCCATTGAGAGATTCATCGAAAGTCATGTGTCGGATTGGCACGATACGCTTTGTGCGATGATTCGTTCAATTCATGTGTTTGGAATTTTGAGTGCCTTATTTTGGCATTGAATTTTTCCTCAATGCTTGTTCATACCAAACATTATAGAAAAATTCAATTTCGGAAATTTGCTAGGAATTTTTTCGTATGCCCTTCTACAGGGCTACATACTCTTTTAAAACTGATGCTAGAGTAAATATTGTGAACTGATTATGCAAAATTTTGCTCTTTGGCCATGAAATATGTCTGTGCAAAAGTTAGGACAAATAAAAAATACAAAAAATAAATTCAACAAAAAGTCGCGATTTCTAGTAGAACCACTCATGTGCCTTTCGGAAACTATTTTGAGCTATTTTACTTGAAAATAGGGTATTATAAGGAATCTCGTAATATGATGGACTGTACTAAAAATTAGGTAGTTTTTTGGTTTCGTGTACGCAATTCTTAGCATGTAAACAATACACTATCTACAAATAAGTACAAGTAAGCAAAAATAACAGTCAGATACAAGCAGGGATGCCAGGTTCACCGATTAATCTGTGTTTTACAGATTTTCAAAGATATTGAATAAATTTTCACAGATTACAGTAATTGATCGCAGACTGGTGATGAATCTCCCAACGCCTTCAAATTACAGGGAAAACAGAGCGCTTGGAAATGACAAGACCTTTTTTTTGCTCACAGAAATAATCTCGATGCGCAATGTTGGTCGGAAAAGTGTACACAGATTTGGCAACAGACTGATTTTTTGTTCGATCGCAGATTTTTGACAATATGACCTGGCTCAATTCTCCAATGTGTGGTCCAAAATAGGTTCCAATAATCCAATCATTTATACAGAGAGTCCAAAGCTTACATTATAGTTCATATTTGGCTATCTTCGTGAGGCTAGTCGTAAACTGGAAATAGGTTGGTGCCGTTCCGCCAACTTCGCAGAGATTCGCTGATACTCATTTCAATAGCATTAACAAAGATAAGATAAAGGATTTATCTTATCTGAGAAACTATGTTTCTGAATGAGATATGACCCCGATACCTACTGGATTTCCCGCGGTTGAAGCAGCCAAACAATAGGACTTAAGTTTCGCACAGAAATTCCCTTCAGGGGCCCCGGGACGGACTGTCGCTGAAACCGCGATCCGATTGTTGATTGATGATCGATCCTCCCATCGGTGGATCGGTGGCTATCGAAAAGGAGTCGGAATTTCAATCCATTTGCTCGTTTCGAACGGTTCAAATTGAGGTTGCTACTATAGTATAGCATGGATGGATCATTACGAAGAAATCTCCGGCTACTGATGCGTGCGCGGGTTTGGCCCGGGGACCACACAAAGCAAATTTACATATCTATCTTGATCGATTATTGTTTGTTGTTGTACGATCTTTTGTGTGTGTGTGAGAATGTAAGCGAGAGTTTCGATTCGAAGGATTACCCACTGCCAGCCAGACCCGAGGGAAGGTGAGCCATCAGGTGAAGTATCTATGGAACAGGCAGTTGTCATATTAAAATGCAATATTAGTTTCAATTGACATGATCACCGATAGAGACTCCGCTGTAGGTAAACAAGGTGGAACGGTTATTGCAGCGGTGAATCGCTTGAATTCGATTTGCTGTTGTTTGCTTCAATAATGACAAATCCAAAATCTAGCCCAATCACAACGATGATTGGTGAAACAGCCTTGACTGTTTCCATTTAAAATAATGTTTCGATCACGATCAGGGGGTTCGGATGTTTCGGAATTTTCCCCTGTTTTCGAACCGTTTGCAAACCACTCGTTGCTCGTTTGATGATTCAGTTTTACAACTAGTCGTCCCCCTTAAATCCCTTCCCATTGGTATTGACGTTCACTTTGTTCACTTAACGAAGAGTGGCGCTAATCAGGCAGTTTTATTATGACGATCCGACAGCCAACCATTGTTGTCTAGAACGGCAGCTAATTGGTGAAACAATCCCTGATTGACGCCATCGAGAAGATAATAACAGGTAATCCCTTCCTTCCCATCCGCGTCCGCCAACACGAATCCGTGTTTGCCGTCTAGCGCCAATCGAGATAAATGTGTTAATTTGGCCAATGCTTTTCACACTCGCTGCGACTTCGAAATGCTGGTAAATGCATCCGTTCGATGTTTGCCCAGACCAGAAAACATAACTTTCACGCTCAATTAAATGGTTCACTCGGTTTCGCTGCACCTGATAAGGAAGGCGCACTCTACAAATCAGGTGAACTGAAATCGGAATCGTGTTACGGAAAACCGAACGAACTCAGCGTAGAAGCGATTAACGTGGACAAATTAATTTCTGGTTTCCTCCACGAAAAAGGCTCGAACAAAACTAACGAAACTCGGCTCGGCTCGGTTCGGCACTCGGTCGCTTTCGCAATAGCAACGGACGAAACGAGCATTATTAATAAATAATTTATTTATTCTACCACTGCTGCTCCATTTGAATGAACCAATAAAAAGCCAATTTCCATAATTCCTTCTACAGGTACGGAGACTGTCAGTGCGAGCTACTTTGGCACTGTAATGCTCCATTATTCGTACACAGCGTAGCGACTCCAGTAACTTAGCATCAAATAAGGAATACATGGTGTGTGAAACTGGGCCAGTGTTGCCAGACGTTTGAGCTTGAATCGGTTTTCAGTGTTTCGATTCTATCTAATTCTAAGCTAAATCGATAGGCAATTCCAGCAATGTGTAGCAAGTCATATCTGGATTAAACTTTGCACACCACTCCAGTATTAAAAACCCTTTGTTTGTTCAAAATCATTACAATCATTCTAACGCTTCTCTACCTTCTCGATGCCGTGCTTGTAGAAAGATTTGTCTTTTGCCTCGAAATAGAGTTCACATTCGGCTATTGCTTATTTCTTTGAGTTGAATTTTTTACCGGCGAGCATTTTTTTCTAGATCAGCGAATAGCCAGTAGTCAATGGGGGTTAGATCTGGTCGATACGGTGAATGAGGAAGCAATTCAAAGTGTAATTCGTTCATTTTAACCATCGCTGCCATAGATTTGTGAATCGGTCTTGATGAAACAGTGTTTTTTTTTCATCGAAATATTGGATCGCTTTTCCCTTGACTTTTGCATTCAAACGATTTAGGGTAAAGTATTAGAATATGCCCCCCTTAAGGAAATATTGTGATATTTCTAAAAGTAAGGGAGAGTGTTCGGTTACCGGCACCTTTTTCTTTTTAGGTTATAACTTCTAACTTAGTGCACATTATGCGGACATCTATACATCAATGGAAAGCTAAAGTCCCTGGCTAATAACTGATTAAGAAACTAAGTTGATTCATTTGATTGAAAAAAAAATTGTTATCAATTTAGTAAAGCGATAAATTTTGGCCATTTTAAAAAAGGTGTTCGGTTACCGGCACCCCAAGAAATTTAACTAAAAATGAAAAAATATAAGTGAAAACTGCAGCTATTCAAAGAAAAAACAGAATTCATTCTATTTGGAAGCGTTTTTGACAAAAGTCTTCATTGTCTGATTGTGACTTCGCATTGGCTCTCTTGGTCGAATATTTGGATGGTGGCGCATTTGGTATTGATTCGGCCGGTCCTCAACGTTTTTTCCTAGCCGGAGCATCTGCTGTATGAGCAGCTAGATGTTTGTCTCGACAACAGCCTGCATATCACTGACAATTTTTCATGATTTGTCGAAAAAAAACGGGGTGGTGGTAACCGAAATTTTTAGACATTTTGAAAATGACAAAAAAAAATCTTTGGCTGCGAAAATTTTGGTAGCAATACCGGATGCTATCAATCACGAAATAGATCTATTTCACCTCATAAATATTGAATCCACTCACCTTTCCGATTGATGCTCTTCAATTCATGATACTCTAAAAAAAGTCAAAAAAAAAAACTTTTGTGTTGATATTCACGTGATTAAAAGTTATTCTGAACGCAGCAAAAAGCTTCGCAATTCGGCACAAAAAGAACGTGCTGCTATTACACACACATGACATTTGTCGGATTGACGTTATCTGCATTCTGTCAAAAGTTACGGTGGGGTGCCGGCAACCGAACACTGACGGTAACAAAACACCTTCCCCTATTAATATATTTTCTTCGGGAATGTGGGTATTTCGTTGGAATGAGAGTTAGAAACATAATTTCAATTGACTCTGGTAGAAGTGATGTAAATTTATCAAAACTATTACATACTCAATTTTTTTTTTCATTTTCCTTAGACATAATGCCCCAGCAGTCGTAAAACATGTCCCACAACAAAAGGCATTATGCCCCAAAACAATGATCCAATGTGTCATTTGTAATGTCGATTCAGAAGGAGAGCAGATAAAGGGAAAATATTATTTACATCAGAAATTAATTGCATAATCAATTAATTACAATTGGAAACCAGCATGTTCGATCTTGCCAATGTTACATTTTGCTTTAAGAAGCGTGTATAATGTATACAACAATATTTTAAAGCGTACATTTTATCCCATAACTCCCGAACCGGGAGTCGGATCTAAATAATATTCAGGAATTTTGTATCCAACCATAAGACCTTTCATTTGAATCTAAGTTTGTGAAAATCGGTTCAGCCATCTCCGAGAAAAGTTAGTTAAAAAACCTATTTCAATCCACCTAGTGGTGTAATGATGCCTTTCTCATATTACTCATTACATCATAAATATAACCGTGAAATTCGCAAAACAGCTGTTTATTGAATAGGAATGGGATAATTTGTTCGGATCTAATCTCACAAACTCTATAAAACCTGTTTAACCTGTAGTTCCGGAACCGAAAGTAGTATCCACAACAAATAAAGGAATTCCGTATGAAACTGTAAGACTTTTCTTTTGAACCTATAAGTTTGTGAAAATCTATTCGGCCATCTCCAAGAAAAGTGAGTGAGATCCTTTTTGCAGTTTCTAATCACTATTTCCAATTCTCCCGAAACCGGATTCAGATGAACGGAATAGCCGAAGTTGGTTCGTTTGCTACCAACAAATATGACCTACAAATTGGAACAGTTTTGAACGTAGTTAAACTTATACTTACTATCTCATGCTCTATTTCGTTTAAACCAATTAAACTAAATCTAACGAAACGAACCTGCGTTTCTGTTACTACTGCGTGATAAACAGCATGAATCAGCAGCATGAAACATGTAGTAGGATGGTTATTATTATTATTGACATCACTACATAACGTGTACGAAATAGAACAAAGCACGCCTTGTTCGTTTTGTGTTTTCTTCTTCTTTCGGTGTTTTACATATTGTCACTCTATATGGCGATTTGAAAACTTTGACACTCATCGCCCTGCAACTGCGGAACCAGAAGTCGGATCCGGATGAAATTTCACATTAGGTTTAAAGACAGTATGAACTTTAATTCAAATCAAGATTTGTGAAAATCGGTTCAAACATCGCAGAGAAACCGAAGTGAATTTGGTTTTAGAAGTTTTTCTTCTCCACTTTCGGTGCTCTCGGAACAGGAAAAAAGGGGATCAGTAGTGCCGAATTAAGTTTTCATGCCCACAAACTAACAAGCTCTGCAAACTAGAAGAATTTATCAGACAGTTTTATGGGATTTGTACCTGTTTTTAACCATCGTTCGTGGAAAAATACTAATAAAATTGGTAATTTTCCACTTATCACGCTTTAGTTCCGGAACCGAAAGTCGGATCCAGATAAAATGTTCCAAAAATTTTTAGGATATTATAAGACCTTTCATTTGAATCTAAGTTTGCGAAAATCGGTTGAGTTGTTCCAGAGATAATTGAGTGTAAACTTTATCTCAAATTTTCACATATTACCATATAACTCCGGAACCGGAAGTCGCATTCAAACGAAATTCAATAGCAAGCTATGGGACTATAATACCTTTCATTTGAATCTTTGTTTGTGAAAATCGGTTTGGCCATCTCTGAAAAAAGTGAGTGCATATTTTTGTTACATACACACACACAGACATTTGCTCAGTTCGTCGAGCTGAGTCGAATGGTATATGACATTCGGCCCTTCGGGCCTCGGTTAAAAAGTCGATTTTCACAGTGATTGCATAGCCTTTCTATATGAGAAAGGCAAAAACGTAACATACACACATACGCACATACACACACATACACACACAGACATTTTGCGTACTCGTCGAACTGAGTCGAATAGTATATGACACTCGGCCCTCCGGGCCTCGGTTCACAAGTCGGTTTTCACAGTGATTGCATACCCTTTCTATATGAGAAAGGCAAAAACTGATATATCAAAGATAAGATCTAGTTTCTTATATGTTTAAATCATGAATGGAGACATTAACACTGCCAAAAACTATTCGTCATTTAATATGGAGAAAATGCTTATGTAGTCGACGCAAAAAATTATATCGATTAGCTGCTTAAAAATATTTTCAGTTTATTCATATTTTGCAGCAGACAACTGCCAAACCGATTTAGTAGGAAGATCCCACGAAAAGATAGTGAACTTTTGTTTAGAAAAGTCTCGAATGCTTAAAAAAAAGAACGGTGCGTTTAACGCGACAGTATTTGATATTGATTGTTTTTCCTTTCTTATGATAGTCGATGAAGATTATACCATGAACATCCAAAAATACTGTACCCATAATCTTCCCAGCTGACTGTTGTGCCTTTGGACGCTTCGAATTTGTTTCAACGGCTGCAGTCCAACGAGAGTGAAATAATGGATCCATATTTCATCCATTGGCATATATCAACGTGACAAATTTGATTTATTACTTGTAAAAAAGGTGAACACTGCTTTCAATTATCGACACGTTGTTGTTTTCGATTGACTGTAGGTAAAAATGACATCCTCTTTGAAAAGATCTTTCTCAAGGCTAAATGCATAATTTCAAACACACTGCCTTCTGATATCTCTACGGACTAAGCTATCTTAAGAAATTTACGATTATATATAACCAGTTCGCTAGAACTTGGCATAAAAAACCGCAGAACTCTGAAAATTCGCATAAAAAACTGCATAACTCAGAAACTTCGCATAAAAAAGTCGCATAAAAAACCGCATAAAAAGACCTTTGTGAATTTTTTCTTCATTGAGAAGCAGTAATAAATTCACTCGCGAAATTGTTTCGAATGAACGGACCAGGGTCATTGCGCCGAAAGCCGTTTCGCCGAAAGGGTCATTTCGCCGAATCCTGAAAACGTCTTGAAATCGTAATTAAAATTGATTTAAATTAAAGACAAACGAAAGATGAAAGCGTCAACGCCCGTTTTGTTGACCTACCATTGTAGTTCCCAAGAAAACTTGTTGACTATTAGTTACTAAGTGAAAATGAAAAAAATATCTAATGTGGCTACGCCACATCGTTTTGGTTCATGTGCTGTCCGACCTCGCTACCGCTCGTTCGGACCTAACTAAAGCAAAGAAACCTAGCTTTGAGTAGACCGTGCAAACGTGGCGATTACAGGTTTGTATGCAAGAGGCCGCCGCTTCCGACTTGGCTTCGGTTATGTGGCTGCGCCACATCAGTTATACAGAAGACATAATATGCATGATATGACCCTTTCGGCGAAATGACCTATTCGGCGAAACGGCTTTCGGCGAAATGACCAATTCGGCGAAACGACTTTTGGCGAAATGGCTTTCGGCTATATGACCCGCTCCCGTAATGAACATGTAAAAACTACCTTCACTTAAATGTCATGAAATTTCTTACACACAACGAAAAAATCATTTTACTGAGAAACGTGCACGACCACTTTTGTTAATTGAATGGAAAGATGGTCATTTGTTGCTTTAATTTTTTTTTTCATCTTCAGGGCAAAACGACTACAAATATTTCTCGACAAGTAGGTTGCAATATTAAAAACAATGAAACTTTCGAAACGTTGGCCGTTAACGTGGAATTAATATTTTAAAAGTAACAAATGACCAAAAAACCCATTTTCCAATTCATCGAAAAGATCGTGTAAATTTACGTCTCAATAGATGCACATCAAATAAGCGTCGTAATTTACTTAGATTTGCGTCCAAAAGCATGTAAATATTATTATTTTTTTTATTGTAATTTTTTACGAGTGTAGGGTAACGGCTCCTTATTTCATCGGAGCTCATATTTCCATCTAATCCCTTCACCTCATAATTTTGAACATGAATCATATTTTTCAACGTACTTGAACCAAACTGTGAAATGTTTTAAAAGGTTTATTTAAGTCTTCAGTGATCGTTTTGCCCCTCTCTATAGAAAGGTATTAGAATTCCTGGAAAAATCGACTTTCGAACGGAGCCTCGGAAACCCATAGCATTATATACCATACGACTCCGTTCGACGAGATCGGAAAATATCTGTGTGTGCACTTTGCAAAGATTTTTTTACCGCTCGATTTTCTTGAAAATGGCTGAACCGATTTCATCAAGCTTAGGCTCGTTTGAAAGCTCCTGAATGGTTCCGGAAATGTAACGGTATAAGTGGCGATTTCGATAAAATTAGGTTTATTTGGAAGCTTACAATGTCATTAAATTTTGGGAGGCTAATCACGAACATTTCCGTTTCTAGAGATGCAATATTATAGGTGACGTAATTTCTCGAAGGTAAAAGAATCGATTTCGACGTTTTTATCGTTTAGTTACTATTAAATTATTTGATACGCTCACAATACTAATGGCCGATGATAAAATCATACTAATGTTTTAATAGGACTTTTGCCATTAAGGCAAAAGAAAGACATAATAAGAAAGGTTTTTTCCATTGTAAATAATTTATATTTAAATTTCGCAAACAGTCTCGTTCCAAGTTTTGAAGTTTGTCATGTTTCTGAACATTAACTAATTGTTTCGTCTCAAAACATGATCACTATTTCTCATAATTAGACCACTGTTAAATGTTCGATGATTTCATAATTAGTAATGTTCACTTTTCACTTGTTTATTCAACGATTGCAAACTTCTAAAATTACCCGTTAAACAATAACATTTTTCAAATATATGAGGTTAAAATTTGCACTTGATTCACTTGATTGCGCGTTGTTCTCATCGCATTTCGTATCACAAAGACTGCCAAGTTTTCTCATAATGTTATAAAAATAAAAATATTTTTGTCGAATCGTTTTCAAGCTGATTCTAAAAATATCGTGTGCCCTTTTAGTAAGAATTATTGTGATGAATATATGACCAACGATAAGAGTAATTAAAATTCAATGAGGTGAAATAAGTAACAGAATTAGTAAACATATTAAAAGTATTATTTTTACGTTTCGTCTTTGACTCATCAGTGCAGAGCAGTTCAAATTGAACTGCTTAGTGCTAAACTCGGCGCGCTAAGCAGACGTAAATTTTCTGCTATTTACAGAACACTTTTTGTTTTGCAACGGAATTTTTGAATGACCCGACCTGCATCGGCCAGAAATAGTCGAAAACACGTTTTCTTTCGGCACGTAAGAAAAAACATTGCACTCCGTTGCAAAACAAAAAGTGTTCTGTAAATAGCAGAAAATTTACGTCTGCTTAGCGGTTCAAATTGAACTGCCGAGTTTAGCACTAAGCAGTTCATGTTGAACTGCTCTGCACTGATGAGTCAAAGACGAAACGTAAAAATAATAGAAACGGTTATGTGCCCTAGCACAAGATTTGGCTAACCCCTAAATGATATTAAAAGTATTTTAGCTGTTTGATTTTAACATGAGTTTAATTTCCAAGAAATATGAATCGAATTTCAATGTGGAGCAAGGCGATTTAAGCAGAAATATGGGATAATCTTAGTGATTTCAGTGGCTAAATCAGGGTTTTGAGATAACGTCCTTACAAATGTGATAACTATTGGGCCATGTACCCTACATAGCCTTTTGAAAGTTGGTACTTCAGAAACGTCAGGTAGACTTGATAAAGGTAGCGCCATATGTTTCTGAAATCTTAGTTATATAGTTTTTAAATTGTTCGATTTCACATGTAATTCAATGTTGATTTATGTGAAGTGCGATTCTCCGTTTAAGTGCATCGTTGAAAATATAAAGGGTGTACGAAATTAAATTACATCACTTTCGAATTTTAGGCAAAACTAGTTCAATGGGTCAAACAATGGTTCTACACCTTCCAGGCCGGATTTAGCCTCGTGCCATTACTCTAAATATGTTTCTTTCGTTTTGCCTTTCTCATACAGAAAGGTTATGCAATCACTGTGAAAACTAATATTTGAACCGAGGCCCGGAGGGTATCATATATCATTCGACTCAGTTCGTCGAAGTCACAAAATGTCTGTGTGTGTGTGTAAGTATATAACATTTTTTGAACATACTTTCCTCGAAGATGGCAGAACCGATATCCATGAACTTAGATTCAAATGAAAGGCCTCATACAAAGTTCCTGATTTTTATTCCAATCAAAATTTCGCTTCCGGAATTATAGGATGATATGAGCAAAAAAAATGCCAGTGTCAAAACCATCAATAATAAATTTGGGAATCACTATTCTTTGGATGAGCTACCAAGAAGAGGCACAAAAGCCGGATCTCCTAACCCGAAACTGGACCAGAATGGGGTATCTCTAATCATGAAGAACAAATCATTGCCAATACGCGATTTGGCCAAAAAAGCAGGAACGAGTGTCGAAATGATCCAGCGTACCAAGAGGCGAAATCACCTAAAGACCTACAAGAAGCAGAAAATCTCGAAACAAAGTGTAGAACAGAAGAAGCAAGCAGCAACAAGGACAGGAAATTGTATTCGCGTCTTTTGCAGTGTCCGGATACATGCGTTTTGATTAACGATGAAACTTATGTAAAGGAGGACTTAAAAGCCCTTCCAGGTCCAGAATACTTTACTGTCGTCGTTGGAGAGGATGTGAGCGATGCGGACAGGTCGATTCAAGTGAAGAAATTCAGTCGAAAGGTACTGTCATGGCAAGCAATATGTTCCTGTGGTTTGAAGTCAACCATCTTTTACACTACCGGAACTGTAAATGCAGAAATCTATCGATCTGAGTGTCTCCAGAAGAGATTGTTGCCTTTATATAAGAAGCATAGTACACCTTCACTATTTTGGCCGGACTTAGCGTCGGCTCACTATGAAATAAAACCACTCTCAATTGGCTTGCAGCAAAGGGTACAAATTTCGTTGAGAAAAATATCAATCCACCAAATTGCCCTCAGCTTCGACCCATCGAACGTTACTGGGCAATCGTGAAGAGGGTCTTCAAAAAGACTGGTAAGGCAGCAGGGAACATGCAGGAGTTCAAAAGAATTTGGGCTCAAGCGTCCAAAAAATGCGATGTAACACTTGTCCGGAACTTGATGAAGAGCGTTCGATCAAAAGTTCGAAAATTCGTGAAGGATTAAATTTAATCCGGTTTTCATTATGCTCAAGGTTAACCTCGTACAAAAAAGGATCAAATTTTAGTTCGAATAAAATTTCGTTTTTTATCATAATTGGATTGAAAAATTTGTGGATAGTTTATTTTCGATACACTCCTTACTGGAATAAGGCGGAAAAGTCGCTTACGCAATAATTTCCTAGTACATCTTTTTGGACACTATTTTACAGGGTCCGGCACTCGAAGTGTAACCAATTAAAAAGGCCATAAATTCAGTTTGGAAAATTACTTTTACTTAATTCAAAGTACAAAATATGTAAAAATAATACAAAATTCAGAATCAATTCACTTTTGCTCGATATGACCACCTTTTGCCTTGACTTGATGACTTGAGAGAGCGAAGGAGTTGCTTCGTTTGGCCGAAAGCGGTCAATTTCCGAACATTGTATTTTCTGACGAGAAAATTTTTCCAATTGAGCAATTCGTAAACTCTCAAAACGATAGGGTTTACTTGACCGACCGTTCATACGAGAATTTGAGTCATCGATTGGCCACCAGGAGGCAGCACCCGCAACAGATAATGGTTTGGGCCGCTGTAACCGCAGATGGGCGCTCTCCAATCGTTTTCATCGAGCCTGGCGTCAAGGTAAATGCGACATATTATCGGGAAAGTATTCTGGAGGTTGCTTTGAAGCCGTGGGCAGACAAACATCTCGGTGGCAGACCATGGACGTTTCAGACGGACTCGGCACCGTCTCACAAAGCTCGAGTGAACCAAGAATGGCTGAAAAACAACGTTCCGAACTTCATCACGTCCACACAATGGATCTCGAATTCACCAGATGCGAATCCAATGGATTATTCTCTTTGGGCCATTTTGGAGAGCAAAGTCCGAACTAAAAGATACACCAGTCTCGAGGCGCTGAAAAAAGTTATTGTCCGCGAGTGGGCCAAAATACCTGCAAGTCACATTCGGCTAAACGAAGCAACTCCTTCGCTCTCTCAAGTCATCAAGTCAAAGCAAAAGGTGGTCATATCGAGCAAAAGTGAATTGATTCTGAATTTTGTATTATTTTTACACATTTTGTACTTTGAATTAAGTAAAAGTAATTTTCCAAACTGAATTTATGGCCTTTTTAAATGGTTACACTTTGAGTGCCGGACCCTGTAGTACAATTTACAGTTAACGAGTTACCACAATTTGAAGAAAGTACATGTGAAAATTTATTCACTCTTTTTAAAAATAAACAGTGTTAAGTCGAATTTGTGTCTCCATCCGTGCTAAACAAACAAATAGCTTGCCATTCTGAAAACGTGTGCCATGTTTCACTCAAACTGAATACAGTAGATTCTGGTTCTACCAAATTTTCTGCTGTTAATTTCTAAACTTGCTCAGTAATTACGAATCACTCTGAAAAAAAATTCGATTCGTGCTTTTCTTGGTATCTACTAACAAATTCCAGACAACCAGCAAGCATTGATAATAGCTGTAAAATAGCATTTTATTGGCATCGAGAATTCGAATAGCTCTATATCTGCAAACTGAGAACTCATTCGTTGTAGATAAATTAAAATTTTGCTCTCTGAATACACAAAAGCATAGCAAAGTCTTGGCATTACATTACTTTTGTGGTATTTTACATTTCTGTTTCAACCGACTTCGCAGCCGATTCTTTGCGTTCAGAGTCATTGCATGGCTAAAAATCCTTCCTGGTCGGATCTCGAACATACGACAACTGGCTTGTAAATCCAGTGCCCTATGCGTTGAACCGCCAACCCAAGACTAGCAAATCGGCACATGGTCGTGATCGGCATCGGTCTGCGTTCAGTATGCAATGTTATCCATGATGCTATGAAAAAGGATAACTACAGAGAGGATTGAATTCGATTCCGAAATTACTTCTCAGTGGCGTTCGAAAATGAAGTGATCATAGGTTCGCTAAGTTTCAAACATATTTTCAATCAACACCGCAAAAATCGACAGCCCTGCCTTGCCTGTCCAGCTCCTTAGCGCAGGAACGGAACCCGACCAGAGTCTTTACGGAGTGAGTAAAGATTTTATTATAATTTATTGACTCATGGCTTGGAAATCACGGCACCAACTTGTAGTCTATATTTGCCCATAAAAGTCCTCGAGCCAAAGGCGATGACGACGACGAATGCGAGCTTTGCATGTGCTGCAAATCTGCCAACCGGACGACGGACGGGGCGGTCCCTTTTCGGAATCGGACCACCAAACAGTCAGCCCCCGCAGCATCACTCACTCCGAACGAGAGGTAGGTAGCTCCGGCCGCATGTAAGACAGACTTAGACATCGCATCGGTCATAAGCTGATTGCTCCAAATCGATACCATCGCGGTTCGCGTGGTTCGCGGTTTGTGTGGAAGGCGGCCGAACAGTCCTTATTCAAACAACGATTTCGGAACCATTTATGGCAAGTTGGACTCTCCACCTCCACACCGCCGTGGTGTTCAATTCGTGTGCATAAATCCACAAATTATCCATCATTTCGTGTTGCACCGTGCGGTGACTGGCCGTATCTTGGGGCCTAATTTAATTATTAATCATACAATTGCACAATAATAAATGGCATGGCTGGGATCGGGTTGATTTGCATCTAACGATGGTCTGATTGGTAGTATCCCGCTCACCTGTCGGCCGGTCAGGCATGTTCCAGTTTGTCCGACGAAAGTGCACGGAAAATCAATTAAAACGTAGTTAGCAGTTGATTATTTGGTCATGCAACGTGAGTTATGTCTGTTCCAGCATATGGTCGTAGGGTTTTATGATGCACAAGACTTGTCACAGTCACCGAGTTCGATCAATTTTGTTCGGTTTGACCGGTGGACTTTCTCGTTGTACGCCAATCAATTCCGAAGCATTACCGAACAACTTTTTCCTCAAGTGAGCGTAAATCCATTCCTCAGAAATCTTTTTTTAAGACGGCTACTTCTTGCATGTATACGACGCAGTACTACATGATTTTTCGAAGATTAAAAATTTCAATTCATGTACTACCTTGATCAAAAAGCTCCCGGAATTTATTCAGAAAATGAAAAATACGAGATTATTCATCAAAATCGACATTTTCCGACAATCCTCGAAACATTTTTTATGTTCAGTTTTCCGGTATGGCCATCAGAGCCATCTGCGATTTTTTCATAATCTCATCTCGGGTGCTGAAACGCGTTCCACGGAGCGGTTTCTTGAGTCGATTGAATAGTTAGCCAAATCAGGTGAATTCGGTGCTGAATAGTATTTGTTTCTTTTTTAGCCAAATGTTCATCGATAACGATGGCATTGTGTGACGGTGCGTTATCGTGGTGCAAGATCTAACAAATCTGGTCTTTTTTGCTTCACGCAAACGTCCCATAACTCCTCTGCCATCGCTATAATTGTTAATTTGCGGTCTATAGTCATCCATTTTTTGATTTTGTTGATGTTTTCGACGGCTTTCAATGTCGATGGCCTACCGCTTCTCTCATCATCATTCACAGACTCACGGTCACTTCTGAAACGTTCGTGCCACTGATACACGACTGTTTTGCCTTTCTCTATAGAAAGGTATTAGAATTGCTGGTCAACCCGACTTTCGAACGGAGCATCGGAGACCCATAGTGTTATATACCATTCGACTCAGTTCAACGAAATCGGAACATGTGTGTTGTAACCCACCGGTTCCAATTCGTTTCTAAAAAGTATATTTTTTCCATTTTTTTTTCAATCACTGTAAAACGTTTGAAAGTATCATACTAGTTAAGTCAATATTCTGCAAACAATGGTACAGCTTGCTATCAAGGTACGTTTCCAATGAGTACCTAATTTGAATAAACGAGCTTTGGTAGCGAGATGGGGTTGACTCAGCAAGTAGTGATGCTGTGAAAAGTGACTCAGTAGGAGATTCAAATGTAATCAAATGACCAACTGACGGGCAACTTTAAAAATCTTATATTGATTTTTATAACTTTTAGTTTTAACTACATTCAATAGACTTAAATAAAATTAGATAAATTGCGTCAAGTCACTTCTCTCCATTTAACACCCATTAGGGATAGGTTACTAATAATTTAATCTAAAATTGTATACACCGGAAAACATCCTTTTTCTCATCAATATTTTGAGATGAGTTCTGCTTGACACCCATTGCTGGTTATTGCCCAGTGGTAACGGAGAAACAGCTTAAGTAAATTTATTTAAACTTTTTGCCTATCCCTATAGAAAGGTATTAGAATTGTTGGAAAAACCTACTTTCGAATGGAGCATCGGAGACCCATAGTGTTATATACCATTCGACTCAGCTCGACGAGATCGGAAAATGTCTCTGTGTGTGTGTGTGTGTGTGTGTGTGTGTGTGTGTGTGTGTGTGTGTGTGTGTACACTTTTCGAAGATATTTGAACGCGCTTAATTTTCTCAAAGATGACTGAACCGATTTTAACAAACTTAGGCTCGTTTGAAAGCTACTGTCGGGTTATTGATCAAGTTCAAAGATCAAATGGCTGTGACTTTTGGTTCCAGAGATATGATGGTATAAGTGACGTAACCGACAAAACACGTTGATTTTTACCGCTCTTATATATAAGGGTGCCAATATTTTGGGATCACCTCTAATTTCGTAAAACGCTAGTGCTCAAAAGTTTAAGCACCTCGAAAAATGTCCTCGTGCAAAATTTGAGCTAAATCGGACATGCGTAAGAGGTGCTGCCCGGCGGTTAGCATCACTGTTCTCATACAAATAGGCAACGCAAATGTCAAGCATTAGTTTGGAAAAATGATGCTGACTGTGTGACATAAAATGTCATATACCGTTCGACTCAGCTCGACGAACTGAGAATATGTCTGTGTGTGTGTGTGTGTGTGTGTGTGTGTGTGTGTGTGTGTGTGTGTGTGTGTGTGTGTTGTATGTGTGCGTGTGTATGTGTGTGTATGTAACAAAAATATGCACTCACTTTTCTCAGAGCTGGCTAAACCAATTTTCACAAACAAGGATTTAAATGAAAGGTGTCATAGTCCCATAGCCTGCTATTGAATTTTATTCCGATCCGACTTCCGACTTCCGGTTCCGGAGATATAAATGGTATGTACCAAAAATGTGAAAAAAATATGCACTCACTTTTTTCAGAGATGGCCAATTTTCACAAACTAAGATTCAAATAAAAGGTATTATGGTCCTATAGCTTGCTATTGAATTTCATTTGAATGTGACTTCCGGTTCCGGAGTTATACGGTAATATGTAAAAATTTGAGAAAAAGTTTTCACTCAATTATCTCTAGAACAACTCAACCGATTTTCGCAAACTAAGATTCCAATGAAATGTCTTATAATATCCTAAAAATTTGTGGAACATTTTATCTGGATCTGACTTCCGGTTCCGGAACTAAAGAGTGATAAGTGGAAAATTACCAATTTTTTAGTATTTTTCAACGAACGATGGTTAAAAACAGGTTCAAATTCCACTAAACTGTCTGATAAATTCTTCTAGTTTGCAGAGCTTGTTAGTTTGTGGGCATGAAAACTTAATTCGGCACTACTGATCCCCTTTTTTCCTGTTCCGAGAGCACCGAAAGTGGAGAAGAAAAACTTCTAAAACCAAATTCACTTCGGTTTCTCTGCGATGTTTGAACCGATTTTCACAAATCTTGATTTGAATTAAAGTTCATACTGTCTTTAAACCTAATGTGAAATTTCATCCGGATCCGACTTCTGGTTCCGCAGTTGCAGGGCGATGAGTGTCAAAGTTTTCAAATCGCCATATAGAGTGACAATATGTAAAACACCGAAAGAAGAAGAAAACACAAAACGAACAAGGCGTGTTTTGTTCTATTTTGTACACGTTGTGTAGTGATGTCAATAATAATAATAATAATAATAATAACAATAATAATAATAATAATAATAATAATAATAATAATAATAATAATAATAATAATAATAATAATAATAATAATAATAATAATAATAATAATAATAATAATAATAATAATAATAATAATAATAATAATAATAATAATAATAATAATAATAATAATAATAATAATAATAATAATAATAATAATAATAATAATAACAATAATAATAATAATAATAATAATAATAATAATAATAATAATAATAATAATAATAATAATAATACACAGAAAAAAAAAAGAAACTTACACGACATGTGAACCGATAGTACTATGAAACAGATATCAGTTGAAACGAAAATCTGATTTAAAACCATGATTGATGTAAAATTGCATTAAAATTGTATTTTCCGACGAGAAAATTTTTCCAATTGAGCAATTCGTAAACTCTCAAAACGATAGGGTTTACTTGACCGACCGTTCATACGAGAATTTGAGTCATCGATTGGCCACCAGGAGGCAGCACCCGCAACAGATAATGGTTTGGGCCGCTGTAACCGCAGATGGGCGCTCTCCAATCGTTTTCATCGAGCCTGGCGTCAAGGTAAATGCGACATATTATCGGGAAAGTATTCTGGAGGTTGCTTTGAAGCCGTGGGCAGACGAACATTTCGGTGGAAGACCATGGACGTTTCAGACGGACTCGGCACCGTCTCACAAAGCTCGAGTGAACCAAGAATGGCTGAAAAACAACGTTCCGAACTTCATCACGTCCACACAATGGCTCTCGAATTCACCAGATGCGAATCCAATGGATTATTCTCTTTGGGCCATTTTGGAGAGCAAAGTCCGAACTAAAAGATACACCAGTCTCGAGGCGCTGAAAAAAGTTATTGTCCGCGAGTGGGCCAAAATACCTGCAAGTCACATTCGGCTAAACGAAGCAACTCCTTCGCTTTTCATTGAACAAGACTGTATATTTACAAACCGCTTCGTTTGTAATGTAAATTTCCATTCAATTGCCTGCTTCTTGGAGATGGCCAAATCGATTTCCACAAACTTATACGTTCAAAAGAAAAGTCTTACAGTTTCATACGGAATTCCTTAATTTGTTGTGGATACTACTTTCGGCTACGGAACTACAGGTTAAACAGGATTTATAGAGTTTGTGAGATTAGATCCGAACAAATTATCTTATTTTTATTCAATAAACAGTTATTTTTGCGAATTTCACGGTTATATTTATGATGTAATGAGTAATATGAGAAAGGCATCATTACACCACTAGGTGGAAAAAAATAGGTTTTTATTTGTGCGTTCCTATAAATTCTATGACAAGCAATTTCACAGTAAATTTAATTGGAAAAGCGAATTAAATTTTGATTAAGTTAATCCTAATATTAAGTTAATATTAGGAACCTCTCACCCCTTAAGGCACGGATACTCTTCCGACTAGATCAATCGACTTTACTCGCTCCTGATTTGATCCATTGTTCATAAACACGTAACTTCCATTGTTACGCTCAAGTTTTTGCACAATATTGAAGCGAACTAGTC
The DNA here is from genome assembly GCF_030247185.1 of Malaya genurostris. NCBI lineage: Eukaryota > Metazoa > Arthropoda > Insecta > Diptera > Culicidae > Malaya > Malaya genurostris. The sequence continues at coordinate 86,157,326 of NC_080571.1, forward strand.
CAAAAAATATTGCACTTTGAATATTATTTATTATCTCAGCAGCGCTTTATTCGATTATCTCGATTATATTCCAAACTGATGCCAATGGCAAACCACCGCTTCTGAAAGCCCCAGCTCCCCAGTAGTCTAGGCCGAAGCGTCAAGTCGCGATCGCTGGGACCGCTGGGTCGGACTGAGACTTCACGGGTGTGCGCAAAAAGCACATCGCTACCGAAGGGAAATATTGTGCCGTTTAACCTACCAGTCCATAAATTGCTGCCGATGTTGCCCATTGTGTGTAGTCATGTGAAACATCGCCAAAGTTGATTGATCTCGAAACGCGCCCAGTTTCCCGCACTTACAATCGAAGGGCTCCCTGCTGGCCGCGGACGGTTGCGCGTCGTCCCGGGAGGAGTAATTGAAGTAAAACATACGGATTGGGCGCGTAGAAATGGGTGTGGATGTGGACGTCTGGGACGCCACGCAACGCAACGCTCTTCGTCGGTTGGTCGTCGAAGTCGATCGCGATGCCTCCTCCTAACACACATGTGGGGAACTCTCCCTGGTCGTTGTTCTCACTACTGCTGCTGCTGCTAGGAGACTTGGGAAGACACGTTCGTTTGTTCGAGTTGCGTGCAGTTATTGAATTATTTATAGGATTATTGATGAGGTTTATGCAGAAAAACTAAATTATGCGATGGGAAAGAATGCGGTGAACAATGGTTCAGAAATGATTCCCCCCGTTCGGAGTCAGATAATTGGATGGTGCGCCGTGTGGATACGATGTAAACAAACCAACCGAAAGACAACGGAGAGAGAGAGAGAGAACCCGACAAAAGGATACGCGTGAAATGGGTGAAAAGATAAATTGAAAGTTATGGTTTCAGTATTTTCCACGCCATGCCATGCGGAGGCTGATCTAGAAGAAAGTGCTGCCAAGCAAATTTAGAGAAAGGGCATTTCCTGCCTATTGTTTTGTTATGACAAACGATTCGTGGGTTCTATTGCAAACTAACTGAATTAACCGGTGTAACAGCATTTGAAAAAAATGTTAGCTTGAATTCAGAAACAAATCATGGGAGAACTATGACAACTTTTTGGATTGTAGCGACTGTAATGATCTTTAATTTCAAAACATTCCATACTAAGCTTTCTGCGTTAACTCCGGATTTCAAAATCTCATATCGAAACGGACTTCTGCGGAATAATACAATCTTAATATAATCTGGTTTCTATTAGGCTGCATGTCCAGTTCAATGGAAAAGGATTTCTTTCAAGCAAGGTTGGTTGGTCAGCCGATCTGCTGGTAATGAATATATGAACATACCGGAAATGTTTTTTTTTAATTCTTTCACGTGGCCATGAACCATAATGCCACAGCTTGGAATATGACTCGAAAACCCTGCAAATGATGACACATTTTCTAGTTCAGAATTATTACTTTATGCTCACCATGCAACTTTTTTGCCGTCTCAGCTAGAGAAATTTCCACAAAATTACGAACGAAGTTAACCACAGATACGCAATTTGAGCAATAGGAAATGGGGAATGATATCACAAAATTTCTGATTCGATTTTTCGACGGTTCACTGAAATAGTAATCCTAAAATAATTCGACGCGCAAAACTCAAATTTAGAGTAAGAATTACTCATAATAATAAACCATTAGTTAGAGTGATATCTGCTGTTTCTGTTCGATAGATTGCATTTGCTTCGAGTTTTTGCGTCACTATAATAGCAGTATTGCACAAGTTTCGACCTATTTATTCTGCGGTATTGCTTTTCAGAGCCCAGGCAAAGATATTATGTCCCATTTTATCAAATTCATTGATTGAAAGTCGGATAATCATCAACATATTTTGGCGGTTCTACTAATGAGATGACTATTGGTACAATAGCTCTACATTTTTGTGTAAAAAACAAAGCATATATGGTCTGTTGACTTGTGAACAATTTTTTAATAAATCTCAAAGAAGAATAGAGTGCTTCAAACATTAGTTCAAACTCAGTTCAAAATTAAAAAAATACCATAAGCGTAACACTTTAAACAGATTCTCTTTTTCTTTCATTTCTTTGAAATTCTTTCATTCTTTCTGTCCCACTTCCTGTAAAGTGGCTATGAGTTTTCTGACTGCGGTGCATCGTGTTCTACCAAAATCAAACACCAGTAACAGACATTCGTGCCTACATCGCAGTTCTGGTTTTCTGAACACGGTTGAAAAGACGTGCTCATATATGCTCGGTGTCGATGACACCTGTTGTGTTTTCGAAACCGAGCTTCGGTGTAACTATGTAGATCATAGTTTGACATGATCTAAATGACAATGAAATACTATTCCGAACAATTATTTGTCGTCTAACCTTAATTAAGGGGCGGGTAGGGTCTAACACTTTTTAAAAATCATTCATTATTTTCTTTATATTTTCTTATAGTAAAACATTCGAGGAATATTCTGTGGAATTTTCAAGCCTATCGGAACAAAACTCAGCAAGTTATGAGCCTTTATCTTTGCCGATCTCATACTACGAAGAAATAAGAGCTGCCCACACAGGCCCAAAATTTCTGCTTCGATTGACTTAAAAACTCGACAAAACAATCTCGAAATGTTTAATTATTACAAAATACAAATTTAATTATAACAAAATACAAAAAAAATGGCTTTTTGAGAATGTTAGAGCCTACGTGCTCCCTAGAGTAATAAATTGTTTCCTTCGATTTTATAGACAATAAACTTTAAACGCGTTTTTCTCGAAAGCAGGTTTTGAAAGTCCGTGTCCATCGTCATTCAAAAACTACTGCACCAATTTATTTTCAAATTTTGCACACACTTTCTACATATAAAAAAACCAGACCCCAACGTTTTCCTTTACGTTGTTTGTTACTTTGGGGCGGTTTTACAGCTACAAAATGGCGGATTTTTTCGTGAAAATCGTAGTTTTCACTTTGAACAACAACCAAAAATTAAAAAAAATTTAAAAAAAATCAAACAGAAACGTTGGGGTCTAGAAATACTTCTACTCTAACTTTGCTGCTTTGATTTGTTCACTTCTGATTAGTCTGCGCTGAGAAACAGTGGACACCGCAAATCATGATTTTTAAGAAGCGTCTTCAAAAATACCTCTTCACCGGCTTATTTCTCAATATTTTCCACGAAAAAATTACAAAATGTTGTTCGAATCAAGCAACACATTTGAATTTATTTTGTTGAATGAGAATTCTGGAAAAAAATCGCAAAAATGATGATTTATTACATCGTTTTGAAATTCCGCGCGAATCACAGATGAATGTCGCTTGTGATAGTTATGAGCAAGCGCCACACGAATGTACCGGCGAGAGTCTTACTTGTATTCTACGATGAATGTAACGAATGATTGATTGGATGGGCGGGTCAGGGTTGTCAGTCAATGAAAATTCACAATTTTTGGAAAATTTACAAACATGAATTGAATGGAAAAGGAAATAAATATTGATCGTAAATAACAACAACATTTACTGGATGCATAGGGTTGTCAAACAGTGAAAATTCACTCTAAAGACTGTCCCAGAAAGTATGGACGCAACCAAAAATCGCTGCCATTTCGCAATGGTTCAGAATAGGTCAATTTTTATGGCTGCGTCCTGTTGCTTACACTCCTCCCTAACCACTTGTGCAGTTGTTTATTCGTTTTCATTAGTTTGTTTCGAAATGCGTGGACTTTCAGCAGAACAACGTCGAAAAATTTTGTACAAATGGTGCACAGGACGCGGACTATCACTGAGAAAGATAGCAAAAAATGGAAGGAGTAAGTGGAAAAGCCGTGCGAAATGCAATCAGGAAATTCGGTGAGGATAACGCCTTTGAGGATAAACCGAAAACGGGTCGAAAAAAAGGTTCTGCTTACCGTCAGTTGAATAATCGTCTACTGAAGGCGTTCGAGCAAAAGAAGGAGTTTTCAGTTCGGGATGTGGCCAAAAAGGTGGGCACTTCGAAGTCAAATGTTCTTCGTGCTAAATAACATTTGAATCTTCGAGCCTATAAGAATCAGAAACATTTAAAACGTAATCCGAAACAAGAAGCATCGATTAGGCCGATTAGGTTCAAAAGCTGTACAATACGATTCTTGCTGGAAATTTGAACTGCATAATCATGGACGACGAAACTTACGTGAAACTCGATTACAAATCCTTGCCGGGACCACAATATCATACGGTGCGAGAAGGGCAAGTGTTAAACCAGTCCGAGACATCGATTGAAGTCGAAAAATTTGGTAAGAAAGCTATGGTCTGGCAAGCAATTTGTAGCTGCGGTAAGATTTCGTAACCCTTCATCACCACTGCTTCAATGAACAGCGAAATATACATCAAGGAATGTTCACAAAAACGACTTCTACCCAAGCCACAAGGATCCTGTTGTCTACTGGCTAAATCTTGCTTATTGCCACTACTCGAAATCAACGGTAGAATGGTATACTACCAAAAATGTCACATTCGTCCCAAAAGACATGAATCCACCAAATTGCCCACAACTTCGACCAATTGAGGTATTTTGGGCATTAACGAAGGCACATCTTAGGAAACATGTCTCGGCAGCCGAAACCATTCAACAGTTCGAAAAAGATTGGAAAAAAGTGTCAAAACTTGTCGCCAAGAAGTCTGTACGGAATTTAATGAGGAACGTTCGCAAGAAGGTGCGCCAGCTAGTCTACAATGGCTAAGTAGCAAATGTTGAGAATAATATTCTGTTGTTTTAGTCTAATATTATCAGTACATCGAATAAAATTTGAATAACACTTGTGAATTATTTACAGCGAAATCAAAGTGCATCCATACTTTCTGGAACAGTCTTTCTATTGGAGATGCCAAATGAATGAGAAACTCACAGAAAAGTTGATTTTTGGAAGAAGATACGCTCAGAGACAGGGCTCGAACCTGCGTTCTTATGCAATCCGTGCATACACATTAACCATTCCCGCCACCCTGAGCTGTAGTAGACACAGTTCTACCGCAAAACTGGATTGCAAAACTGAACTTAATTATGGTGACTTTAAATCAAACCAATTGAAAATTAATAAATCGGTAATAAAAAAATTCACAATTCTAAAAAACGTGAACCATTAATTTAATGGGATGGAAAATTTTAACAACGTTTGAGCAGTTATTAAATGCGTAGGATTGATAACCAGTGAAACTAAACAACCTGAAAATGCTTCAAATATTAGTTGGATATAAAAGAAATGTCAATAGTGACAGAAAAATATTAAATTTTGTGACAGAAAAATAAAGCATCTTCCAAATTCACAGGGTTATCAAACAGCGAAAATTTTCAATTTCAAAATCTACTATTTTTGAAAAAAAAGTAGAACGATAATTGCACGAAAAGACGAGTTTATAGTAAGTAAATTTATCAAACCCGTTCGAAAAATACCTCTATTGTGATGGATTGTAACGAACATCGATGAACCAGAAGTCACCATTTTGGATTTTGAAAAGATTGCTGGTGCCACTATACTGACACATTTGCAGCTGGCAATGTTTACACTACTGCTTGCAATGTAATGATGGAAAATATGTTAAATTTTAAAAAATCTGCATTCCTAATGGGCCATAAATATCGTAATATAAATTAAAATTGACGTCCTTCTCCATCCAATTCATGCTTGAAATTTTATGGAAAATTGTGAATTTTGATTGGTTTATAATTCTATACATTTAGAAAATAATTTAATCTTGTGATGAATATTGACGTTCTTTTCATTTAATTTAGGTTTGCCTTTTTTTCAATAATTGTGAGCTTTCGTTGATTGACAACCCTATGCGCCTAAAAAAGTCAACAATCTAGTGATTTTCGACCGTTTACTTCCTTTGTAGTCCAATTGATATTGCAATTTTTTTTTTCAAAAATTGTTTGAAATATGGAATTTGGAACAGTATCGAAATGAAAACAGACACTAATAACGCCGTTATAAGTTTCTCCATGAAAGTATATTACTCATAATAAAATTCGCACCGAAAATAAAATGCAGCCGACCCTGTTTATGACGATCATTCTTTCGTAACATTTATCGCCCAATACTGTCTAATACTAAGGTTGATGTCAGAATGAACGTGGAACGCGGACCGAAGCGACGCGATTCAATGCGATGTACTGTACGCGCGTCGTGACGCTTCGCGTTACGCGTTCACTCTGACAGCACCCTTAAGGTGAAGCCAGAGAGAAAGCGACACGCGACGCGAAGCGAAACTTGACAGATCACATGGAGTCGCGTGGCAGAGCTCCGTCCATTTAAGTTCAGCAGAAAAATGACATGTATGTCAGAGTGAGTGCTATGCGATCGGTCAGTAGCCGCTTCGTAACTCATCGAGTTAACTCTGACATACTTGCCATTTTTCTGCTGAACTTGAATGGATGGAGCTCTACCGCGCGACTCCGTGTGTTCGCATCGCTTCGCTTCGCGTCGCGTTGTCGCTTTATCTCTGGATTCACCCTATGGTTGCTGTCAGAGTGAGCGCGGAACGCGGACCGAAGCGAAGCGATTCAATGCGATGTACTGTTTTCGTGTCGCATTCACTCTGACAGGTTTGCTTTGATCAAATGCAACTAGCTCGCACGCTCGCCTAGACGCTTCGCGTGACGCGCTCACTCTGATAGCAACCTTAGGTACATCGCATTGAATCGCTTCGCTTCGCTCCGCGTTACGCGCCCACTCTGTCTGTCATCAACCTAAGGGTGAAGCCATAGTGGGCGCCACACGCGACGCGAAGCTATGCGATGCGAATATTAAAAGATCTGAATTTCATTCATTCGTTTTTTTTTCAGCAAAAAATAACACGTATTCCAGAGTAAACACGAGGCGTTGCGTAGTGACAAGCGATTTTCGGTGCGACAAACAACGAAGCAGTACGTGCTCAGTTTTTCATGCGATTAACCAGCGAATTAAGGTGTCCTGAATTATTTTTCGTTATGGCGGAAGAAAATAATTTGATTGATATCGAAGCAGTTTTTTACACTTTAGGATATTCACTATTTCGCAACTAATGGAACTGGGTACTTGTGAACAAGTGTTGGAAAGAGGTTTCGAAAAAATAGAAATTACTAGCAAGTACAGTCAATAAAAATGCATTGAATGAGTTTTCAGAATATTTCGAGTTATCTCGATTAGAAAAGTCTATACATTTTTTATATATTTCTAGATGAAAATGCTAAGAAACAAGGGAAAATGGTTTCAGGTGGTGATGTAATCTCCTCGAGCTGGCTTTATTTCAACAGGCATGTTTACGCCATCAGACCAATCCCCGAAAATCTCTAGGAATATAAAGCTCTCTGTACATTACAATGTACAATGACATGATTGATACCGTCGAAAAATCGTGCTTCGAAAGATAGAAAGATTTGCATTCTGTAAAAAAAGCTACGACTTTGGATAAGGCAGCAGCAATTGACACTACAGCATGTAGAATACTGAAATAAGAGTGGATCCAGTCAAGAAAATTTCGTTTGGCTTTGATCAGAATTTTCTATTAAAAACTACAAGGATCAGCCCCATGGGGTTGTTCGAGCCATTGATGTGGAACAAGGCAACCAAACTTTCTAATGATCTACAATCAAACAGTTCAATCAATCGTCACACTTTTGAATCCGCAATTGCACGACAGTTGTCTGCCTGAATTTATCTTGATTAGGATACAACACCGACCATTGTTTGTTTTATAGCCGACGAAATTACACCAATATCCCAAATGTATGCAATTATATCTTTGTACATACTTCCCTCTGAGAGAGTGATAAGTTTTTGATCGTGAATATCTCATGTTATATCCAATGAATCAACATAATTCTTCATTATTTTTACGTTTCGTCTTTGACTCATCAGTGCAGAGCAGTTGAAATTGAACTGCTTAGTGCTAAACTCGGCACTGATGAGTCAAAGACGAAACGTAAAAATAATGAAAACGGTTATGTGCCCTAGCACAAAATTTGGCTAACCCCTAAATGAACATAATTCTTGCTACACGCCATCGGAAATATGATCATAATTTTATAATAAAATTTTCAGTTCTGTGACATATTATCAAATAGTTCAAAATTAAACTTTTCTGTAATGTTTGGTATAAACGAGTATCAAAGAAGATAATTCATAAGGCGCGTTTGCCTTTCTCGTATTTTGAAAGCTCATAGCTCAGTGATCTGTAGAAGGATTTATATAATCTAACTACCAATAGAATCGAAAATTTTTAACTTGAACGTGTATTGCAACAACATTGAAGTTTTTCAATAGTACACTATTGAAAAACCTGTTTGATTTAACCCATGAAAGCACCAGCCAATCAGAACGCGAGATGTCTGAATCTATACAAGACCAATTAATATAAAAGTTGCGTGGTTCATTTTTCCTACCATTTGCTGAGCAACTGTTCCCGAAACAAGACACACGAGAGCAACATCGAGGACCTGTCGTCTCACTGTTTCCCGATCTGAATACACGAGACACCGTCAGCACAATGACATCGAAAATCGGTAGAAAGGCAACCAAAAGTCCAGCAAGGCCCATTGCCGAAACAAGACACACACGAGGACCATATAAGATCTCAATATTTCCTACCAAAAGATTCATCAAGATGGAAGCTAAATTAATTTGCACCGTCACTAACAACACATTCAATTACGAACGGCAGTGCGAAAGCGAAAGTAATGATTTTGAACACATCTTTATACTAGTATGGGGTCGTGTGAAAATCGCCATGCGAAACAGGGTTGCCATATATACTGTTTGATCTGTATTATTATTATTATTATTACCATTATTATTACTATCATTATTATTATTAAAATGACTTGCATACCGAAGATCGTCGATACATTTCAGACCAGGCCATTGCAATTGTTTCTTACTGAAATTTCGAGAAGAATCAGATATCTTCGAACTTCATAGCTTCAATAAAAATAAACTACAAATTTGTCGTACCTAGCCTCCAATATTGGCAAAATGAAAAGGAATTGTTTCAAGTTTGGAATATATAGCTATAGAATATTAGCTGTTTAATGTAACTAATCTGTATTTTAATGTAGGTGCATCGCTTCAAACTTTATTAGTGAAAAAGGGGAAAGCTTGCACAATTCATACAATCAATTAACTAACTGATGTTCGGAAAAGTGATGGGAGCGTGCCAGTTTTTTCGTATTCACGACATCCAGTTATGTCTGACATTACCCACCCGCCTTTTGATATTAAAGTTTCTCTTCGCCAAGCTTGTGTTCAAGTTTTGTATGCAATCAGTTATTTTTATAGCGTTAAGTTTCTCTACCATTCTGCGATTTCGATTAAAGCGATGAACTTTTCTCATTATCAATCGAGTTCATCTTAAATAAATTAGAAATTAATCTTAAGCACTCAAAATTTACCCTGGGGTAGTTGTCAATTTCTCAGGCGAAACGACATAACATGGAATTTCATCCGAGCTTGCATGACACAAGATCAGAGCATACCAATTAAAGCTTCAAATCGTTTTATGGCACTTTTTGTCTTTCTGTCTAACAACAACCTACCTCTGGCATGCTACGCGTAGGACTGAAACGTTAGCTATAATTTCGCTTATATTAAATAGATTCGCGTGCGTCATACCAAATACTTCTAATCATTCCAATTGGAAAGCAGTAATCAATTGAAATTGGAAAGCTCAATGGATATCCGGAGCGCTCAATACAAACAATCCTCGATAAAAAATTAAGACTGTTGAGAAAACAATCACTCTCAACTTTGACCTCTTCTTCGAAAAATCTGAAAAGAATAACGGTAGACTTCAAACCTAACATTGCACATCCATTAAAATAGAAATAAAGAAAATTTGAATGAAAAACTAACAGAAAAGATGATTCATTGGAAAAAGATACGCTCAGAGACAGGACTCGAAACTCCGTTCTTATGCATTCCACGCATACGCGCTACCATTTCGCCACTCTGAATTTTGTTTTAGTCTCTCTAAAACGCCAGTCTATAAAGCGATTATAAAGACAATCTCGTACTTAATGTTTGATCGACAAAATAGGTATAAAGCGAGAAGACTGGTGTTTGATGGACAGAGAAGATGTTTGAATGTAAGGTATCGGTGGGGTGACGGCCAGGATGTAGACACCATGTTCAATGTACGCTCTACTATGTCTGAATGGCGTTTTAGAATGACTAAAACAAGATTCAGAGTGGCGAAATGGTAGCGCGTATGCACGGAATGCATAAGACCGGCGGTTCGAGTCCTGTCTCTGAGCGTATCTTTTTCCAATGAATCATCTTTTCTGTTAGTTTTTCATTCATTTGGCTTCTCCAATATATGTTTCCGCTCAGTCATTGCAAAACTTCTGTGTAATGTTTGAATCCATTTGATGCACACATTACATTCCGGCGGGGCTGGGCCACGGAACGAGAATTGCTCTGAATATAAAAAGACTTATAATAGTTTTGTTGAGTTAGCACTTACCTGAGATCGGTATTAAAGTTTTTTGCATGTTTAATCTCTGTCTGAGATAACATTGAAGTGGTTGTAGTTCTATGTCAAGTTCAATTCAACTTCCGTTGAATCGACTGATGGGATGTGATATTTGATTTATTTAACCAAACAAACTACGTACTCAAATAGATAGGCATTTATTCAATTAACGGTCCAGTATCTAACAATTGAAATCTATACTATTTATACGATGGCAATTGGAAAACAATAGTACATGGCTTTTTCACATTCGCAATTTGAATATCTACTCAATTAAGCTAAAATTACAACTTGTTCGCTTCTTTTAACACACCAATAACTAGACATTTACATGCTCATTGGAAAGTATCAAACATTGTAAGGCTATTTAGAAATACACTTAACATAAACATTACACTTAATTGGACTTAGCTACTCGCGTGGAATGTTCTGTGCATGGAAAGTTTAATGTTTTGTACACGATCAGCAATGACACGGCTTCGTGGCTTGTAGCCACGGCACACCGTCTTAGAACTACTCCACACACACACTCTCTCTCTCTCTCTCTGTCCAGCAACGTACTGTCACATCGTGCTAGGGCTTTGTTTTCTATCATCCAAGCTGAGTGATTGGAGAATAGCTTTGACAGACAATCAACATCAAGCAAACGTGTTTACCGCACTCTCGGCAGGACGGCAGCCACGCAGAACAATTGGCTTCTACTCGGCGCGGCAAGCATGTCCGAGGTTGTCAAAGAATTTCAAACGATTATTTATTTCTACGTTGGACGCATCTTTTGTGCAGTTTGTTATGGAGAATCGCTTTTCAATTTTCTATTTTGTTTTTGCCGTGATCATACTAAAAATTTGAACATCCCTACCGAGATGATGTTTTCCAAGCAAACTGACGATTGTTTAATGCAAATTTTTATCGTTTTCAAAACCGAATGCCCGGTTGTTGTGTTTGTCAGCGGCGTTGACTTTCTCGTAGCGGTTTACTGGGATGAGTCCTAGACAGTTCGGGGAATGTCTATCGTGGCGTCGTTACTTTTATATCTTTATGTACAGACACTTCTCTAAACCACTCGCTTCCAAGTGGAGAATAAATAACGGAAATCATAATAATAATCATAATAATCGCAACAGTACAAATATTTACATTTTTTATCTACTTGTAAACATACTTAAAAATTTTCTGCTAAATACTAACACTGCTCTGTTTGTAGGAATTATATTGATTGTTGTTTGCTATTTGTTTGCCCGTTTTACTGGTAAATTTTTCGGTTTCTACTTAGTGGAAGTTTTTGTTCTATTTTCTAGGTGTGGGCTTCTACGCTTTGCCGTCCGGTGCGGTGCGGGGCGGGGCGGCTGTAGTTATTCTGATGAATATTTACGGCACTGTCAGTGTTTACTTCTTTCGTTGCGCTAGCTTAGGCTTTACGACTATGAGGTATAAATTTTTCCAGAATTTATGGCCATGATTGAAGAAATTGACGGTGGCGCCGAGAAGGTCTACCGACAGGGTCGCCGAGTTTACCTAGCAACTGAGTAAAGCGAAATGATTGTAGTGGAATGGTGGGTTGCTCTAATTGGAAACCTTAGAGTTAGGGATTTTGAGAGCAGAAATAAGGAGATGCAATGATATTTTTGAATGAGTGGATCGTTGGAGTAAAACCAAGAATTTTCATTTTACTCACTGCCAACAGGAAAACAGTTCTAGAAGGGGGAAGATAAATCAATGGAAGAGAAACTCCAGGAGAAGTTGTTGAATCAACTCACAATTGGCAGGTTACAAGATTTTCTTATGTATGAGTGCGGTTGTCATTTTCGTTGTCAATTTGACTTACTTTACTGTGGAGCGCCTTATCAAAATTCAGTCTGCATAAGAACTTAACCGTGAATATCGCTTGTTGTATTTAACGCAACAATACAATTTTAGTAATTTAGCTCAGCAATTCATGATAAAATTTTCAGTAGTTTGTGATTACTACAAGTAGCTCAAAATTGAAGTTTTCCAAAATGTTTCGTATGAACGAGCATCAAGATAAAATTTCGGTGCCAAAATAAGGCGTTTCAACGACATGAACTGAACGAATCATAGCACAAAGCGTATCGTGCAAAACCGACACATAGAAATATGAAATATTTCCAGTGACACGTTTTGTTCACTTATAAAAAGAACTAGCTATGGATTGTTTTGAACCATGAGTATTTTGAATTGGTGTGAGGGAAATACATTTGTGCACGTTGTTTAAGATGGTTGATTTAGTCACTCAATTTATATTCAAAATGCTCTTATAATTGATTTCTCGTCTGAAGTAAAATTGCTCATTCTGTGGAGGCATGTGCGTCGGTCGCCAATAGTTTTCGCTAATGTCAAAGTTTTTCGTGAAATGATTTGTTTGTTCTCGTATGATAGTTAATTGAAGTAATCAAAATGTTTTCTCGGATCCAGTATCGATGTTGTGAAATAGAATAGTTTTCTGTGCTTGGTGTTCCGAAGCTATTAGGGGCTGGGGTCCACTAGGAGATTGATAGTACTTATTAGCTCTCTCCGGACAGTGCCAGCCGAACAATAAATTAATCGTCATTAAGGGGTTTGGTGCCTCATGTGTGCCGTTTTGGTGCTAAGGTGCACATGAATGGTTTTGATTTTTGTTTTAGGTTTCGCATTCGGCTCATCAGTGCGTCAGCAGTTTGCGTTGAACTGCTAGCGCCACCCAACGGTTCACAATAAACCGCTGAGCAGACGTAAAGTGTTTGCTACTTACAAATCGCTTATTGGCACCGAGGTGCCATGTCTATCCTGACGTGCCGAAAGAGCAAAACAAAATGACGACATACCGGCCGCCAACAGACTGCAGTCATTTTGGGGTTTGGTACCTCATGTGTACCGTTTAGTACTAAGGTACCAACCCCTAAATGACTGCAGTCTGTTGGCGGCCGGTATGTCGTCATTTTGTTTTGCTCTTTCAGCACGTCATGATGGACATGGCACTTCGGTGCCAATGAGCACTAGAGCTTAACGAAAATAGAGGTGATCCCAAAATTTTGGCACCCTTATATATATAAGAGCGGTGTCAATGCAATGAATCAACTATTTTGTCTTAGTCCTTTTCACTAGTTTATTTTGTATCACATAATTTCATTTATAAAAAAAGGGAATTAGTTTTCAACTAGCAATAATCGCACCTCGGTTGAACCTCATTGGTTACGATATCGCCACTGCCACTGCGCAAGTTTTTATTCTTTACGCGATAGTATTGCAAATTTTTCTTCAGTTTCCTCGAATAAGAGCTGTGAATCAAGACTTCCCGGGACTTCAATATAGGATATTGTTGAAACGTTCACTCGGGAAGTCAGTAAGTTTAGTGGTGCATCCGAGCATCTTGAAATCGGAACATACGGAGTCGCGCGCGAATAATACCAATACTGAAATTTTTACTAACAAATATCCTTCTCCCGTGACACTTGTGGAGTGCGCAGTAGTATATACGGCCTCTAGTAACAATAAGTCTTGGACTAACATCCCTTCCCATTCCTTAGACGATCTACGTTCGGGCCTGGCCGGCGCCGGTACTGATCATTGAATTCTGGGATTACCATAAGATGTTCATTGAAGGATGATTTACCAGTCCCAAATCGGATCATCTAGAAACTCCCTGTAGAATTTCAGATAATCCCGATCAGTAACGGAGTAGCAACCAGGGGTGGTCGCTCAAGCTCAAGCTAAAACAAAATTGCTCATTCTTTGTTATTAATTGGTATGCTGTGATCGTGTGTCATGCAAGATTGGATGAAATCCATGGTTTGTCGTTTCCTCATGAGAAATTGACAACTATCCCTGGATAAATTGAGTGCTTAGGATTAATTTCTAATTTATATAAGATGAACTCGATTGATAATGAGAAATAGTTTATCGCTTCAACCGAAATCGCAGAATGGTAGTAATGGTACAGAATAATATGTAAATTTAAATTACATTTCCTAAAACGCCCATAGTAACTCGACTATTGTTTTTTTTTCGCTTTTTTATTCAATAATCAATGTTGCTAACTACTTTTCGTTACACTCCTTATTTCAGCGAGCTGTCGAAAAATCGAACGAAAAATTTTGTGATATCATTTTCTATTTTCTATTTCTCAAATTTGTATTCGTTGGTAATTTTGTGAAAATTTCTATGGCTGCAATAATACAATGTAGAAAATCTTTACTGAAATTGACGCTGAAATTGTGAGGTAAAGATTTAGAAGTAATTTTGAAATCTAGAATAAGGAGTACGTTTTTAGGGTATTCGAGCCATATTAAAAAGGTTGATCATTCATGGACACGCGAAAGAATTCAAAGAGCCATAATTTGAATACCAGCTGGAAATCAGACCAACCTTCCGTGTGCTCCGAGTGTGGTTCACGATACCAAAGATTTAAAAGCCTGAAACGTCATATAGGAAATGCCCATCGATTATTCGTGAAAGATACAAGTCACGAACCAATGATGGTTGATAATAATGAAGGACCAATTCCGGAAAACATTCATGAAGATCATTACTTATCGAGAATAACAAATCCAATGTTTTTTAAAATCATAACTTTCATTGGCAGGAATCAATAAAAAAAATAAGTGAATTCCCGCAAATTTACGGAGAAATGTCTCACTTCCAGAGGTAGAAGTAATAAAAGCTCCCAGAGATAAAAAAGTAAATTATTAGTAGCAATAACACAATTCGCGATTTGTCTTGTGTTATTCATACTGTACTTATATTTAGCGTAAATGCTACAATTAATTAAATTAAATTTAATCAATTTGAAATAACATTTTACTCGAAATTTGAGAGCTAATTACTCTATTTTTGGTACATGTACAAATAAAGCATTACTCAGTAAATGAGTAGATTTTACCCAAACATCGTTTTCCGAGGAAGAACTCAAATTTGAGTAATTAGGAAGTTGCTTTAAATTATAGTTGTTCCACTTTTTCTGTAGATTAGTGGGATCTTACTCATTTTTGAGTAACTAATTTTAAGCGTGCAAAGCTACTATTCTATCTAAGAGTCAAGGAAGTCCACACCATTTAATTTTTACGGATATCGGTAAAATATTTACTGACTGTCACAATAGCTGAAGCTTCGGTAATCGTTTCAGTAAAAGTTTCACTTGCTGAATGTTCGGTAGAGTTGCACCGAACATAAATCTGTCATAATTATACTGACTTATTCATCATTCAATACCGACATTCCGCAAAATTTACAAGTAACATATATGAAACTAATTGAACAAAGTGGTCAAACAAGAACTGAAACGATTATAATATACAATTCATTCAAATTATTGATTCTATTGATGTGTTCTTTCTCTAAGCTGTCAGAGAAGAAAATTTAACTAGACTGTTGGTTCTGTTAATTTGATAACAAAATGGTCAGTATAGAATACACAACAATCGATTATTTGTTCCAAATTTTAAACAGAAAATCAACTAACATTCCAGTAGTATTTCGATTGCGAGTAGTTCTGTGTTGTTTCTAAAATTTTAAGTATCTTACGATTGTACGATTGGTTTTAGGCTCAAAGGGAAGCAGCCTTCATACAACTTTATAATTTTCGATTACAGTCCCACGTTAACTTCACGCTCATGTTTCTAGTTTTGATATTGAAGGCCAGAACAACCAATATAATACTGCTGTAAAATAGTGCTGCTTTTTTGGGAAGTCCTATTGAAAATTCGAAAAACTAAAATATAAATAAATGGAATAAGAAATAGATGAACTCCTTTTTTGGTCTAAACAAATAATTTAAAATAAGTGCTGGAAGATGGTTTAAATAGACTGTCCAACAATGAATGATACTAAAAAACTAGTTACTGCTTATGTACTTTCTGCAATCATTATCAGTCTTCCGGTCCAGGGAGTTTTGTAATAACTTTCCATTTTATTGGAGTGCTGAAATTGGATCCACGTAATATTTAATTTATTTTATAAAAATATTTTTACCATATAAAGAATTTACTTGTTTCAATTTCCTCGTTTTCGCTACTATAAATTTGTCTATTTGACTGTTAAGTTTCTTATCAGAATTATCAGAAATCCTTGCCGAAACACTTTATCATTTTCAATAGATTCACTAAAAATTGGTAAAAAATTACTGAATCGGGAAAAGTAATAATATTTAAAACTTTACAAACCATCCCTAAAAATGAAAAATGGTTCTGTAATAATTCAACAGGATTTGCTGGAATCCAGTAGTTCGTTGACAGATGGTTGTGAAGTGGATAAATTTAACAGATCTTTCGAAGAAAATTTTATTTTACAGATCGTATCCGTAAAATTATCTACTGAACTCCAAACGAGACATTTGGTGTGTAGAGTGTTGCCAAAAAGCGCACTTGGGAGCTCTTAGCGGAAGCTGCTATCGAAGCGTTTTGAGGCAGCTGCTAGACCTGGGGACGGGTATAGCGTGATGGGTTAGTCGGTGCCTTTCACGCAGCCCACCTGGGTTCGATTCCCAACCCCCGTGCATAGAGTCAGAAAGTTTTTCTGACTCGAAGAGGCGAATGACATTATGGTTAAAACCTCTATGATGAAACAAAAAAAAATTACTAGACCAGTAGTATTTCACAAATTGAAGCACGTTTGCTGTAGATGTTTCTGTCAAATGTAAAAGGGTATCGCAATTCGCAACTAACTATTTAATTTGGCAAGCCATATGACTTTGCGGATAATTGAGGGAACCATGCGTGGCCAAAGATACCATAAATTGTACTATTTACCAGCCAGAGTGTCTCTAAAGTGGATCGATTAGAACAATTAAAAAACCGTTTTCTTATCCTTCTGGTTCTGTTTGCGGGGAAACATCCATTCAAACGACTTTAGCTAGAAGCTATGCAATTAAGTATGGAAATTACTTCCCATCTAATTCAGAACTAAGTTGCACTCACAAATCGCAATCGTAAATCTTCCGGATTGTACAACAAATGTTCTACCGAACGATGACCAAAATGAGAAATAATTTAATTGAAGTTTTTCACATGCGACTACACTTAACCGAGCTGCCAGTATTTCTTATTTGCATACAAACGGTTGCACGCGTCGTCGATGTCTTCGTTGTCGTCCTCGTCGTCGTCGGCCAAAATGTCAACCCTAATGTGGCCCCATTCTTTTGTTTTTCACACCGCATGACATTTCCCTATCGGCTCGACCCGATCGGACCGAAAGCGGTCGCTTTCCGTGTTCGTATAGGGACAACCGATCCCCACATTACAAGTCAATTGTGGCGTGCTTCTCAGGCCCACCATCATCGTGGGACCGAAGCTCGGTAGCCGCCGCCCCCGCCGCCATCCCGCGCCATTGCTGCTTAGAACACGCGAAATGTACGTGCGGTTGCGCAATTCTCGGTGTACCGAGCAAACAGTAATAAGTAATAATAGTAATAATAATGACGAAAAACAGAAACTCAAGCCACCCCCACAACCCCACATTTTGTACTGCTCGGTGCACGGTTCGATGTGACGGTCAGTGAATGAGTTCTCCCAGCAGTAGCAGTAGCAACGACGGTGGTGGATCGGTTTGAGTGGTCTCCCTCCTTTCGGCAGAGCTTTCTGATGTAACGCTACTGCGCATGGCTTTGGCTTTTCCCGCAATTAACCCCTGCAGCGTCGGCGGCGGCACTGTGAACCTTGTGGGCGGAGTTTTCTCCCGTTCCCGTGCGAGAATCGGAAACAGCTCAGGGAGGGGGTGAAATCGAGAGCAACGAATGAAATGAATGAAGAGGTGACGGTCGTACAAGACTTTACTAAACTTGGACTAAATTGCTAGCGGACTAAACTCGGCTGACGAACGGATCGGCACACGAACTCGGGACTAATAATATAATTAAAAATTACGGTTGGTGCAATGCCTCGGAAAGGGCGGAAAGAATCGCGGATTAATCAGATTAACTATTCATCTACCCACTACAATTATGGCAACAGTTTCCAACTGACTGGCTGATGATTGCTGTTCTGATTGACGGTGAAACGAACTACGGCGTACTGTTCTAGCTAATAAAATGCGTTTGTGGTTCCGAGCCGCCGTCAGAGCGCGACAGGTGCCGGACCACTGTTTCGTACCACTTAGCTAATATGACACGTTGAGAATAAATAACAGGATCATTCTGAATTCTGCCCTAGACTATCTATGTAACGTCTAACGAGTAGTAGGAGGAATCGTCACTTCTATCACGGGTAGTTTGTTGTTAATCCTATGAAAGTACACTAATCTACATCGGGCACATGATCGCTTGATTTACACATAAAAATTTAGCACTATTCCAGCTGCCAGACATTTTTGTTATAAGTATAGTTCAAGGGCGGCCTGTTCGTTGAACCCGGTGTGCAGCAAATCGTTGAATGGGTTCAGCGAGTCCAGATGGCTCAGCGGACTGAGACACGGTTCCGACAGTTGCAGCGAATCGGCATCCGATTCCAGGAACAGCCCAAACTCCAGCTCGTTCGGAGTGTTGGCGGCGTTGCAGCTGTTGAACGTTTGCTTCAGCCCGTCGCGAGCCTGCAGCGGACTCAGGCAGGGTTCGGACAGATTCAACGAATCGTTGTCGGAATCCAACATCATGCCCAAATCTACCAACTGGTTTCGCGTTTCTGAACTCGGAGCCAAATCGTCCAGTTTGCACGTGGTCTGCTTGGAACGGGTCGAAGCATTTTTCCGATTGGATGCCGATTTGCTGGACTTTCTCGATTTCCTTTTCGCAGCTGCCGTGCCAGACTTCCCGACGGCGGATTGCTTCACTGCTACCGGACTTACCGGACTGAATATGGCTTCCTTCAGCATGGCCCCTTTCAACATCACTTCCCTCTCGATCTCGTTGTGGTTCACCATGTCCATGTCATTGTTGTTATCCATCAGGAGACTGCTGTCCGTGTTGTTCAGAATGTCGTTCAATATTCGGATGTATTTCATCGCCAATCGCAACGTCGTTATTTTGGTCAATTTCTCACACGGACTGTTCCCCGTCTGCCCGGGGGAACTGACGGGGGAACAGTTCCCGCTTGCTCCTGCCACCACGATTGGGACCGCTTTCCGTAAATTTTCAAATGCACTGTTGATCTCCCTCATCCGGGTGCGTTCTCTCGCGTTAGCCGTTTTCCGTCGGTACTTGCTCAACGGAGCGGCTTTCTGTTTGGGTTTCTCTTTTGGAATTGATTTTTTCTCCTGCTTGACAACCGCTGCCGGTGTCGAGCGGCGCGACTGTCGTTGCCTTAGCGAATACTTTTCGTCTTTTTTGGCAACGATCTCATCGCCGCCGCTAGTGATACTACCAGTGCTGCTGCTGCTACTACTACTACTACTACTACTGCTGCTGCTGCTGTTGCTACTGTTATTGTTGTTAGCGTCGGCCAAATTCATGATGGGCATCTGGTCGAAGGTGAGATCCGCTATCGATCCTAGTCTGTGATGCATTGCGTCGGTGTCCGTAGTTGGGAGCTGGCTTTCAAATTTTCTGGTGTTTGCTATGATGGTTTACACCTGAAAATAGAAAAAAAAAAAAAAAAGAAAAAGTTGAAAGTCTAACGTTTGATGAACGAGTAGAATTTTCGTCGTTTATATAAGGTATTAGAAAAGACTTGAGAACCTAAATAACGTGACACAATTGGTGTAGATAATAAAATTCGATCAAGTTGATCACGTGTTTCGAATGCTAAATTTATGTTGAATGTCTGGTACCACTTGGCAGTTACGCTTAAACTGCTAAGCAGATGTAAAGTTAATGCAATTTGCAAAACACTTACAACAGAAACTGCTAATGCACTGATGAGTCAAAGATGAAACGTAAGAAAAATAAATACTGTCAGAAGCATATCCAGATTGACGCGAAAACAAATGGACAATGTCGTGCTTTTTGGCAATAACAATTCACTCTTCTTTCAACTAAAAAAACCTGTTTTAATCCACCTAGTGGTTTAATGATACCTTTCTCATATCAATTATGCACTCATATATAATACTGTGGTATTCTTCGATACTTAGAGGAACAGCTGAATCGATTTGTTTTGCCGTCTACTGATAATGTGGGAGCGGGTTGTTTCGCCGAAAGCCATTTCGCCGAAAGTTGTTTCGCCGAATGCCATTAGATATTTTCATTTTCACTTAATAAACAGAAAACACCACCTACATTTGCCTGGTAGATACACCTATGCAATTGCTTTGATGCTTAGTAGCTATTAGTCGACAAGTAGTCTTGGGAACTCCGTTCTGAGGTTCATGAATCAATCTTTATTCAAGAGTACAAGAATCAATTTTTATTCAAGAAGTACAATTGTAGGTCAACAAAACGGGCGTTAACGCTATCATCTTTCATTTGTCTTTATTTTAAATCAATTCCAATTACGATTTTTAGACGATTTCAGGATTTGGCGAAATGACTCTTTCGGCGAATCGGTTTTCGGCAAAATGACCCTGATCCCGATAATGACAATCGATTGGAGTTTACAAAATTGTTAACGTTTTTTGTCGTGAATACGACTTACTTTACTATGGGGTGCCTTTTCAAAATTAGCCATATTGAAGAATGGGCAGAACTTAATCGTGAATATCTCGACTTGTATTAACGGTAGCAACATAATTCTTTCACCATTTCATCAAAAATATGATCAGGAATTGAGGATAATATTTTGAACAGTGTGAGATAACCACAAACAACTCAAAAATTAAGTTTTCCGAAAATTTTATAACAACGCGGAAAACTCTTTACTTTTGCTTGGGTTTTTCGCGCAAGGACGACGATTTTGAGGTAGTCAGGCACATATCTTCATCTGACTGCGTATTAAAGGGGAATCGTGGTCGAAAATCGATCATTTCTTCTTGTGCGTTGGACGGAAGCAGACGTCGTGGGACTAGCAGCTTCGGAGAGTGCACCTTCTGCGTGGTTAAAAACCTCAAACGCTCAGGTCGCAACTCTCATTTGGACTTCAGCCGTCAGGTGGAGCAGTAGTCAATGAAAGCAGACCTTTTGCGTGCTTTCATTTGAACTTCAGCCGTCAGGTGGAGCAGTCGTCAATGAAAGCAGACCTTTTGCGTTGTACAAAAGCTCAAATGCTCAGGTCGCAGAGCAAGTTTCCCTTCGAAGAAGATCGATTACATCTTCCTATTGGTGGTCGTTTGCATACAACGGGAAATGGACAACAATGTGGAACATTATACAAAATCAGCCTTTCTAATGGCTTTAACTGTTACCTAAAGAACTATAAAGATTGCTTCTTTGTAAATCAAAAATTAAAATTAGCAGTGCAAATTTTGCAATTTTCACAGTTCTAAATTCGCAACAGTGTTCAAAATCGTTTATATCCAATCAGGATTTAATATCTTAGAAAATTATACAATTTGGCACTTCAAGCACGCCTTCATAAGAGGTTTTTTCTAAAACCACCAATATTTTATCATAAAGACTATACTGGTTATTTTGTAATATTTGTGTGTCAGAATGTTTGATGTAACTAATCTGTACTGTAGTTTGGGTGTATCGTTTCAAGTTCTAGTAGTGTAAAAGTGCAAAACTTGCACAATTAACACAATCGATCAACTAATTGATATTCGGAAGTATAAAGAATTAGTGCCAGTTTTATTCGTATTCACGATATCCAGTTATGTCTCTGACATTACACACCTGTACTTTTTTTTCGCCCTTTTAAATGATGGTATAAAAGTTTTAACACACTTTATCCCGTAGCTCCGGAACCGGAACCGGATGAAATTCAGGAATTCCGTGTGATCTCAAAACACTGAACAGTGAGTGAGATCCATTTGGGAAAATTTGATCACTATTTCCGGTGTCTCCTGTCTACTGATAATAACTACTGATTGAAGTAGTTTTGAAGTCAGTTTAGAATATGTCTTTAGGTGATGGTATAAAATTTTTAACCATAAAACCATTATCTCAGAAAAGTGAGCAATAAATTTGAAATTAGAATTTTTACACTAATCACCCTTGTAACTCCGGAACCGAAAGTATGATCAAGAAGATCGGTTTAGTCATCTCCGAGAGTAGTTGGTGTACTTATTTTCACATTTTTATGCCCATTTTACCCTGTACTTCTGGAACCGGAAGTTGAATCCAAATAAAATTCATGGGACCACAAGACCTTTCAATTGAATCATTTATATTTAAGTTTGTGAAAATCGGTTCCGCTCTCTCCGGAAAAGGTAAGGGGGCACAAAAACCTTTGATACAGACATTTTGCGTACTCGATGAGCTATGTCAAATGGTATATGGCAATGATTGCAGTTTTCACAATGATTGCATAACCTCCCTATATGAGAAAGGCAAAAAGGCGCGTAGCATTTTTCTGTCATAATTTTGAAATAACTCAGTCGCTTGTTGGTGGAATAATATAATTTAATTACCAATCGATTTGGAAACATTTAACGTAAGCATGTATGGTAGCATCGTTTCAGTAGTTCAATAGCATACCATTGAAATATTGGTTTGAATCGACCAATCTTTTATCGAACCAATTACAGCATGCCATAATGATGTCATCCTTTTAATTTCTTTCGCATGCCTGACGGTTCCGGTCGTTGCTTCATACCTCGCACTTCATTCAGTAGTAATTCTACTTCGATCGATGTAGGGTAGATTCACGTCATGCATGGAAAAATATTGCACAGTATGAACCTTCGCACAAAACGGAATCTATAAATATATGCTATGTCACAATTTCCACTTTAGTCGGTGGCTGCCTGCAAACAAAACAGCTTGCCTAGTGAGTGAATGACAAAACTGAGTTACATCCATTCATTCGCTGGGTAGTCGTTGTTACACCATGTGCGGTGTGTGGATGCCATTTTCCGTCTGCTGCATACCGCTTCAGTATATTAAATACTAATTAGCTTTATTTATTTGCACTATATCACATTTAAGAAAACACATAATCAACAATAGTGCGCTACAATACTCGGTTCGTGGCTGCCACGCTCCATCTTCGATCACTCCCGATCAGCGATGCCAGATAGCAGTAGTGTCATTTCCGTAGATTGGAATTTTTCTCGAAGCTCTCGCGGTGAAAAGCTTTTTTTCTTGCTCGCCAGACAAGACTAGTTTCCGTAGTTCTCCGTTGATAAATTTAAATTTCCGTAGATTTCCGTAGAAAAAATCCAATTTCCGTAGAGTTTGTCTGCTCCCGATGCTTGCCAGATCACGTGTAGTACGGAACGACCGAAAATAAGCTCTGCGCATAATTCGTATTATTGTTTTTGAATTAGTTGATTTTAACAACAAAATTTCCAAAATAACTAATGAATTAGTTGAAATTCAGAATTTACTTTGCTGAAAAAACTCTAGTTTTAAGACAATGTGTTTAGTTGGCTAATATCCTGGACATAAACTAGCACTGTTTCAATCCAACACGAAATCCTCATTGACAACTAATTTTGTGATTAGAATCAGAAATTTTTACGCTATCTAACTGTCACCATAACTGCTTAAAGACAGCGCTAAGAAAACAAAAATGAATTTGGTTTTATTAACAAGAGCAAAAAACTCATGAGAACCCAAGTAGCACACGTTATTACACTTCAATGACAGTACCTTATATGAAACAAATTCATAGAACAAGTTGAAGACATTGCAACGTGCATTATAACTGCTATGTAACTTGAAAAGCGCAAGAGGCGGAGCTTGTGCGACTTATCGAGGGTTGCCAAACAAGTTCTCAGTAACGAATATTTAATTTGATCCAGCGCGCACATCAGTCACAACGAAACAAAAAATATTAGTTTGTGTCAAGTTACAATTTGTTGATGTTTTTCATTCAACATTTATGATCATGGCATCAGATGATCAGAATTAAAATATAGAATTCAATCTTGTTTAAACTCACTATATCCACTCACAATCTATGTGCTATTCAATATTTATGGTAAAGTTGATCATTGCACTTATTGAAAACGTACGCGCCTTCAATATTTTCGGTTTTAGAATATCGACATACAAAATGATATTCAGATTTTTATTAGCGTCGCATGAAATTTAAAGCTTAAAAATTTAAATGTATTCAGATAGATTTTTTTGTGCATAATATTAATAATATATTAATAATTGAAATTTTATAAACATTTCATTCACTGGTCATATGGGTAGCCATTTGTATAAATTGTTCCAAACATACACTGTCGCGACAAAAGGTACACAAATTCTCTCTGGTTAAAAGAATTTACTTCCCAAAACGGAAACAAGTTTGCTTCGAACATATGCGGGCAAAAAATTGTGTATAAGCATAAAATTAAATGTATCAAATTGCTTCAAATTAAATCAATTTTTCACTTATTTCACTTTTTGATTTAATATTACTGTCCTGGAAAATATACGGAAGCTTTCAACCGACACTGTATTTCTATTTCTTTGTTGCATCACAACGAATACGGTAATCGATATGAAATCATTACTTAACTTTGTCTTCTAGTGCGTCACTTTTTCATTGTTACATTCTGTTACGGTGACCAGTTGGCGACCAAAAATAGTCAATGCCAACACCTCGTAAGAGTTAGATTACCGAAAAGTTACGCCGGAACTTATTGTAACTTAATATGATGAGATGTGAATTCGTAACATTATTTTGACTTTATTGTCACCTTCATAATGCGACTTGTTTCGTTGTGTGCGACCATTATGCAGCATAGGATTTATTTTCTTTTTTATGAATAAATTAAAGGTGCTACTTGGAAAGTGCCAAAGCAAAACAATCCATTAAAAAACTAAAAAGGATAGTCTTGTTGAAATTGCTTGCAAATTGTTTTGATGTTTTTCGCATTTTTTACGATATTTGAATTTTTAAGCCGATGTGTAAAAACTTAGTGGAAAATGCATTTATTCAGAATATGTACGCATTTGAAGCGATTGTGCGTAATAGTGTTTTTACGTAGAACAGTGACATAAGTTTCGAATGTTCCACTCTAATTGTATATGTCAAACGAAGTTTTTTATATTTTCCAAGCTTCCGGGCTACGAAGTCTGGTGTACTACTTGTATTGGTTTTTTTCCGAGTGCTCAAAGTTTTTAGTGAGAGAGTCGATTTCGCAAAGTCGAGTGAAGAAAACAACGATTTAGAAGAAAATTTTTTAAATAGACGTTTATGTTTCGTTTATGTCTTTTCCTCCAATACAACATCGTATTTATACTCACTAATATATTATATTTTTCGGTAGTAGTGTGTCGTCTAGTGGCTAGTAGCATAAATCAAATAAACATAGATTTCCCAGTATAATAGTACTGTAGTTGAGCAACCCGTGACACTAAAAGCACCGTCTGGTGGAGAGTGGGTGCGTAAATGCTCCTAAAATGCATGCATAAAGTTGCCTGCGCATTTAACACAATACGCTAGTATTACGATTCCACTGACACTAAGAATTTTTCCAAGGTCGGGGATCGAACATACGACAACTGGCTTGTAAGTCCAGGGCCCTATGCGTTGAACCGCCAACCCGGAATAAACCGTACATCGTTGCTTTGATCATTCTAGTCAGCTTCACATGAATGTTGTTCTCGCCCATAATTTTCCATAGTTCAATGTGAACGTGGCCTTAAGCTGCCCATACTTGCATGTAAACCCCACATGGATTCCGGCCATTTTTAAGTTAGCACAACGGATAACATCTATATTTACGTTACTTTTAGAAATTGCAAACATAATTTGTGATTAGTTCAGTAAAATTTGAAAAAAAAAATTCAAGTTGGGTCTGTCCCATATGGACAGTATTCGCATATGTGTCCCACGCATTAAAAATCACGTTTTATTAACTAAAAAATATACAGGTTGTATTAATTTTTATCTGGCGGCTGTATCAATATTTAGCGCTGGCAGTTCATGCAAAATTTAGATAATGTAAGAAAAACTATCTTTAAATCGAATTCTATCATTTTTCGAATAAAAACCCGCATAACTTCTGAAAGTGGTTTGAAAAAACTATCATAACTTCTAAAACTCGTTTAAAAATCGGCATAACTTTGCATAAAAAACTGCTAAACCAAGTAAACTAAGTAAGTGCACGGAACGACCGAAATCAGCATTTTCGCGAAAAATTTAGTTGATTTGCTGATTTTAGTTAGTTATTTTTTGAGACAACTAAAAAATTCTTAATTTTTTATTCTCATTTCCTTAATAATAATAAAATATTTGTTGAAATGACTATTTTTTTAGTTGAATTAACAAATTAAACGTGCTGTCATTTCTTAGCTAAGGCACATTTTATTTCCATTCAACTAATTTTTTAGTTGAATCAAAGAAATAAAATGTTGTTTTCAACCAATATGAATGGTTGAATTGGCTTCTGCAATCTGCAGCTATATGGCGCCCTGTCACCGAAACGGTAACACCGTAATGACTACTTGCCACTAGATGTCACACTACTGCCGAAAAAAATTCAGACGCGGTTGTCTTTTCTATATTGGCAGGTATAAATACGATGTTGTGTTGGAGAAAAAGACATAAACGAAACGTAAACATCTTTTTCAATTTTTTTTCTTCTAAATCACTGTTTCTTCATTCTCACTGAAAACTTTGAGCACTCGGAAAACAAAAACCGAATACAAATAGTACACCGGACGGCGCAGCTCGGAAGGTTTGAAGATACAAAAAAACTTCATCACAATTAGAGTGAAACATTCGAAATTCACTTCACTGTTCCGCGTAAAAACATTATTACGCACAATCGCTTCAAGTGCGCACAAATTCTGAATAAATACGATTTCCACTAACAGTTTACGACATTTTTACATATCGGTTTAGAAATTTAAATAAAGATATATCGAACACATGCGAAAAACATCAAAACAATGTTCAAGCAGTTTCAATAAGACTGTCCTTTTTAGCTTTTTAATGGATTGTTTTGCTTTGACACTTCTCATGAGTTTTTGGCTAATAAACTTGTTAATAATACCCATTTCAGTTTTGGTTTTTTTGTGCTGTCCTTCAGTAATGATGGTGATAGATAAATAGAAACAAATTTTCTGATTTTAATAACAAAATTAGTTGTCAATGAGAATTTCGTGTTGGATTGAAATATTGCTGGTTTGAGTCCAGGATATTCACCAACTAAACACATTCTCTAAAACTAAGAGTTTTTTCAGCAAAGTAAATTCTCAATTTTAACTAATTTTATAGTTATTTTGGAAATTTTGTTGTTAAAATCAACTAATTCAAAAACAGTAATACGAATTAGGCGCAGAGCTAATTTCGGTCGTTCCGTGTAGGTAAAATGTAATGCACAGCTCACATCACATTTACCTATCAGTTGACATCAAATTTAGGTATTACTAGAATTACTATTTTATATATTGGTTGAAGTCAAAAGGGAAATATTTCAGATTTTTATATAAAACTATGAAATGAAAAGTACTATGAAACATAAAACATTTATTTCAAGAAAATTAGCATAGAATTTCAATAGCTGAAAATAAACAGCAACTAATAACGTCGTGAGGTCTCGAATCGACAAGCCTCCAGAAATCGTTTTTGTTTTCACTGCCATCCAACCGAAATCGAAGCCGAAGTCGAGATCCGAGAACTCCCACACCACTTCCAATGCAGGTTGAGGTCGCATTACATGGGTCCAGTGTCTCTAGCATCATACCGATTTTGAACTAGTTTTTCGGTGGACCAACGGCTTGTTTGAAGCATTCGGCAGGAGCGTTCACATTTCCGGACTCAAGCAGGCACTCGGTCCAGTCGAACACATGTTTTTTTTTTGCTCAAAATTCGTTAAAGTAATATGCTTATCACTCGGTAAAGCGAGTTCTTGTGCCGAAGTTTGGCATAATCAGCAAATCAATTTGCCATTTACTGAACTCGGCAAAACATTTGTCATCATCTGTCATCTGTGGATTTTGCCAAGCATCACGTCACCAATTCGAGAAAAAAGTGAAATCTAAAAGTATCTAGTTTTTATACATACTTATAAAATCTAACTTATCTACTTTCACCAGACGCTACCTAATTTTGGGTGAAAACCTTCCCAAAATTAACTAAAGTGCATCTCTAAAATTTTGGGTAACGAGTGATGACCTCAAAATCTAGGTAAATGTAAGTTTAGTACATGTGTTATGCCATAACAAAGCACGCTACCCATTTTTACCGATCAACTCAAAGTTTGATTGGATAACGACCTAATTTTGGGTAGCTTATAGAAGAGCTTGACAATGCGTGATTTCTCCTAAAAAAATAGGTACAAATGCTTTTCAGTGTAGACGCGTTGATAAGGGGACTTGCTTTTTACCTTTTTTTTATATACAGGGTGATTTTTTAAGAGCTTGAGAACTTTTTTAAACAATAAAACGCAAAAAATTTGCAAAATCTCATCGGTTCTTTATTTTAAACGTTAGATTGGTACATGACATTTACTTTTTGAAGATAATTTCATTTAAATGTTGACCGCGGCTGCGTCTTAGGTGGTCCATTCGGAAAGTCCAATTTTGGGAAACTTTTTCGAGCATTTCGGCCGGAATAGCCCGAATTTCTTCGGAAATGTTGTCTTCCAAAGCTGGAATAGTTACTGGCTTATTTCTGTAGACTTTAGACTTGACGTAGCCCCACAAAAAATAGTCTAAAGGCGTCAAATCGCATGATCTTGGTGGCCAACTTACCGGTCCATTTCTTGAGATGAATTGTTCTCCGAAGTTTTCCCTCAAAATGGCCATAGAATCGCGAGCTGTGTGGCATGTAGCGCCATCTTGTTGAAACCACATGTCAACCAAGTTCAGTTCTTCCATTTTTGGCAACAAAAAGTTTGTTAGCATCGAACGATAGCGATCGCCATTCACTGTAACGTTGCGTCCAACAGCATCTTTGAAAAAATACGGTCCAATGATTCCACCAGCGTACAAACCACACCAAACAGTGCATTTTTCGGGATGCATGGGCAGTTCTTGAACGGCTTCTGGTTGCTCTTCACTCCAAATGCGGCAATTTTGCTTATTTACGTAGCCATTCAACCAGAAATGAGCCTCATCGCTGAACAAAATTTGTCGATAAAAAAGCGGATTTTCTGCCAACTTTTCTAGGGCCCATTCACTGATTTGCAAGCGTTGCTCGTTAGTAAGTCTATTCATGATGAAATGTCAGAGCATACTGAGCAAATAATAATGCATGAAAATCATAACCTCAAAAAATCTGAGCAAATACTAATGCATGAAAATCCTAACCTCAAAAAAATCACCTTTTATATAAAATATAGGTATAGAATTCGCTCAAACTTTCGAAAAATTTTCCGAGGCCCGGAGGGCCGAACGTCATATACCAATCGATTCAGCTCGACGAACTGAGCAAATATCCGTGTGTGTGTGCATGTGTGTGTCTGTATGTGTGTTGTCAACTAAGAGGTCGAGATCTCAGAGATGGCTGGACCGATTTTGATCAAACTAATCAAAGGTCTCCCCGTCACCCAGAACGCTATTGAATGATTTTGAGATCGGATGTTTACTTTTTGAGTTATACGAAGTTTTATGTCAAAATTTTCAGTTTTTTGACAGTATCTGTCACAATTGACCTTGAAAACAGAATATGTTTTCAGACTTAGATTCCGCACGGTAATAGCTATCCAACAAGCCATAGATTGTTAAAATCCGTCCATTTTTAACAAAGATATCGAATTTTTTGTGTAAGCGACTTTTGCCCATATTCCAGCAGTAGAAGTTCTGAGCGCTGTATGGCAAAGAAAGGCTTGGGAGCAACGTAAAACACGATTTTTTATACTGTTACATACAATAGTTTCTAAGTACCAAAAAGACTGCGAACAGCATTATTTTTCATGACATTTTGCCTCGGACCAATTTTAGCACGGTTCGTTTTTGGCAACATAATCGTTCGAATATGACATATTGGAAAGATGGCAGTACTTCCGAATTCTGAACAATTTCATAATTATATTGATTTAAACTGCTTACAGCAATAAATGCTGGAAGAACAAAACACCCATATACCATTTGAATCAGTTCGTCGAGATCAGCAAATGCGTATGTGACAAATAATTTCACTAAATTTTTTACCTTATTTTCGAAGATGACTCAACCGTTTTCTACAAACTCAGATTCATATGAAAATTCGTATGCTCCTAAACAAGGTTCCTGAATTATGTTTGGATCCGACTTCTGGTTCCGGAACTACAGGATGATATGTGAAACGAAATTAAAATTGTATATCTCATTTTCCTCGTAGATGGCTGAACCGATCTAAGATTCAAATGATATCTAAGAATCATCTGAGATTTGCTGATTTGAATAGTCGACAACCAAATAAACTTATTTCAGTTTTAGTGGTATTCAGTTTTCGATTCGGAAGGCACCCAACAATTTAACTCGTACTACGATTTCTCAAAGATGTCTATACTGATTTTTAAACATATGGAAACGAATGTAAACTAATCAGGTGAATTTGTCTGACTTCGGCTACACCGATTTTCGAATTCCGGCTCCAGTATCGAATCGTTTCTCAAAGCTCAATCGTTTTCTCAAATAAAGCCAAATCGAATTTCAGAAAAAAATTAAAAAAAAAAAATTAAAAATAAACTTATAGTCCCACACAAAATTAATTAATTTTATTCAATGCTGACTTCCGATTCTGGAATTACAGGGGGATGAATTTTTAAAATTAAAACCGATATAGAAGATGATAACCCCGAAAAGCTTGAAAGTTGGACTCAAAACTATTGCAATTTATTCGTCATATGGCCATACGAATCGGTTTGGTTTATGCTGGTTCCTGAATACCGGCTCTGGAAGTACCTTAAATTACCGTAAATTCTTAAGTGGAACTCACTTCGACATATCATGAAAAGTTTAATCGATTGTAACCTTTTTAGATAGAGTAATGAGTGATTAAAATGTCAAATTGCAGCTTAAAACGACGGTCATTAAAATAATGTCATGAAAACCGAAGAATATTCATGAAAAAAACACATGCGGATTGATAAAAAAGGTATCATCTCACTGATAGGTGGATTAAGCACGTTTTTGTGTTCTGGATTAAAATGAGCATCAATAAAACACGCCATTTCCCCAACCTTAGATTTTGTGGCAATTACTTCATACAATCGAAAATCAAAATCTTACAACAAATTTCCTGTTAACAAGTTCAGCAATAATTGGATGTTAGCAAATTTAGGATTGCCGAGAGTCTCAGTAATTATACATTTTGCCGAGACGATTGCCGAGCACTTGGCTATGCAAATCTCGGCACTTTGTTGCCGAGATTCAGCAATAAAATCTAAGTGTGTGGACAGTATAATAACCCTGCGAGATCTGACAGGGATTTACATCGATGTATTTTGTGGCGTCATTCTAAAGTACCCAGACTTTGTTTTTACCGTCAAAGATTGAAGGAGTAGAAATGCACGAAATAAATGCTTTTCGAACATTGAATTTTTTTTTTGAGTGGTTATAAATTTATTTAGATACGTGTAAAAACGCTAAAAAAACGATTCCATTGGAAAACATAAAGTAGAGAGCCATTCATCGGTCCCTCGAGCAGTCCTTGTATCGTTCAAGTGGCCGTTAAATAAATTCCCTGCTAATTATTGATCCAACCACCCACGCGGTTTTGCAAGTTGAATCAAGTACTTTGGCACGATTTTTTTAATGATTCTGTTGAATTTTGAAGAACAATCCAGAAGCGAGAAGCGAGTATCATTTCCAATTCAACTTTATTTTATTAACTCCCGAACGGTAAAGAAAACAATCGTGTGGTTTGAGCGGGTAAAACATGCAACTGAACTTTTATGCGTTCAGATAGCAATAGATTGAGTCATTCTTCATATTGAGAAGAAATATTTTTTTACTCGTTCTACCTCTCGAAAAAAAAACAAATACAGCAAAATTCAGGATTTACGTCAGGGAACCGTCAATAACGTTGGCGCCCTGTCTGATTGGAGGTCTTCTCGAATTGACTGGTCTCACCAAATGCCTTTTGTCTTTCAATTATCGATGGTGTGTTAATTTTCAGCGGACACCAAAGTCATGGGAAATAAAATTGTCATCGGTCGATCGAGGTTCATTATAAGGTGTCGAAGCGATATACTCCGAACTGTTTTATAGCGGTGAAATGATGGCTCGATGGTCACACTAAATTATTAATACGAAACCTATTTCCTTCGATCGATGATGAGCCTGATCACCGCTAAAAAAGTATTATTCTACGAAATGCAAGTATCCGGGCATCATCGTCATCCCGAAGGTTGAAATTGCCCCCACAAAAACGGCTATCAACGTGTTAATGGTGATTGAGTGTCTCTTAGAGGGGGGCGGGGAAAAGGAACGCTACTTAATGGGATTCATCTTCTGGCTTGATTAGCCGCCTCATGAGCAGCCCGAAAGTTCCATTAGCCATAAATCACAAACTATAGCACTATAATTCTCGCACGCGGACCTCGGCGTCCCAATCAGCGCTGGCGTACGGTCATATTTCAACCTGCGGTACCCGCACAATTCGAATTCCGGCCAACAATAGAGCCCGAGCGATTATTATTTACGATGACACACTAGGATTCTTCCGAGCTTTCAGCGCATGCGGCGGTCAACAGTTAATAGGATTTCTTTTCATAATTTTACTCCGCAGCCCTACTTCTGCCCGACTCCTACTTCGACTCCGCCGATCATCCACCGATCGACGCCTCGTTCAGTGTTGGAAAGAGCCTTCGGGCGGTTAATTTCACAATCAATAATGATCGTAGCAGTTCGATGCAATTCGCACGGAGACAAATGCGAGACGCAGGTCATTCGTCCATAGGTAGGCAACCAGCGTGATCCCAACAATAGCAATGGCTGTGGTGGTGCTGGTGCTGACTCGTATCCCACGAGGCCGTCCCAGCCATTATATTAAATATGCGAATAGCTTGCCGACACCTCGGGCCTAACCAGGATCGATAAATTTTCGCATCGTTTTGTGCGGATCACGGATTGGTATGATTTATGGCGTTCGAGGCGTCATGGGAAGGAACTTTGGGGGAAAACCTCGATCGATCGATCGGCCGACGGCTGACTTGTGTTGCCGCCTTGTTTGGACTTTTCTTCTGTCAGGACAAGGTGCAAACTTTCATGGTAGTGAAATTCTGATAATCTGTAGCTGTGTTGTTGAAAAAATGATGAAATCGAGTAAATCTAATTATTCGGACACCCAAATTCGACAAGCGTGTCAAAGGATGCGACTACTACAATTGATTAGTGATTATACAACAATAGATCTGATAGATTGAGTTAGTGAAACCAATATCTAGTTCGGTGAACGACCGTAACTAGGTTAAAGACGAGTATATATAAACGATATAAAAAAAAACTAGTTCGAACTGACCTTAACCTGTTCTTCCCTTCGAACTACCTGAAAATTTTCAATTACACAGCAAATATTTGGTTAGCTGGTTATCGAGTAACGAGTGATCTCCTAAAGAAGGTCTCGCAATGGACGCCATTGAGGTGCCTTGTGCCAACATGCACAACCCCTCGTATTTACCTGACCTGGTCCCTACAGATTTCCATCTCTTCACTTCCCTTAAGATGCGCATGGGTGGGAATAAGTTTTCAATGGAAGAGCAGAGAGCAGGGTAAAATGGAGAAGTGGGCGAAAGAGCTGGCAGGTGATTTCTTCGAGGCAGGCATCTAAAAATTGATCCCGCGGCTCACCACTTGCATCCAGAGGGATGGCGATTATGTCGAAAAATAATCTACACAAGGCTTGTTCGCGACAAAATCTGGACACTTCTAAATACGTATATTTCTGGAAATTTTTCATCAACACGTCAATTCTTTCGCAGAATGATGATGATGATGATGATGATGATGATGAACGTAAGTCTTTCCATTTTGAAGAATCCACATTTGGTGATACTACAAGCTTTTAGATCGAAGATGGCGTCGAAAGAAGAGCAAACGCGAAAAGCATTTGTGTGTGGTTGCAATGATAATGTCAATAAGAAAATTCACAAAAAGCTTGGTTTTCCTGCAAGCACTGTTCATAATGTTCTTAAATTTTTCGATACACTTTTTTTTTGTCATAAACATAATATAATTTTAACGCACACTGCTTAAGTTTTAAGATGCCAAGGGTATTTTCTAATCCTAATTAACGACTAACTTAAAACTAGAATAGTGTCATTATGTAATGTAGTATCGGGGTCGCGGATTCTCGAGAATCCAGCTTCCAGCTGGCGATCGGTAGTGGCCGGTGAATTGAATATAGCATGAGAGTCTTCCAGATGGCGTTGGTAAATATTTATGATGGCCGCATCCTTCGGTCCATGTGGGTCCGTGGGAAACACCCCCAGGCTACGAAGGCCCCTTGTCATCGACTGGAGCGGTCTTCCGTGGGCGGTGATGGTGATGTTACGGAGTCTAGCAAGCACGTGGTTTCAATAAAAAAAAAAGTTTGCTTCCGTCATTTCGATATGGTGGCCTAGCTTATCGATTAAGCTTTATTTCCCTACCTAAAGTTGGAAGAATGAACATTGGGCGGCTATTTAGAATGCGCCGTTTGCGTAAAAGCCGATTGCCTATTCTCTCAAATTCTGTTTCTCTTTGCTGTATCGTGACCTTTGGACTCGCGAAGCGTCGATGCGACTTACTTTTCATGTTCTTGATATTCAAATATTGACCCGAAGTTCGTTGATTTGGGGATAACAGTTCGGCTGAAGAGTTCGTATCGTTTAATAGAAACACACATTTTTTTGCCAAAATTCGTTTTTATTATTCAACATAATTGCCATCAGAGGCGATACAGCGATTATAGCGATCTTCCAACTTTTCGATACCATTTTTGTAGTAC
Organism: Malaya genurostris; assembly: GCF_030247185.1. Classification (NCBI taxonomy): domain Eukaryota; kingdom Metazoa; phylum Arthropoda; class Insecta; order Diptera; family Culicidae; genus Malaya; species Malaya genurostris. Next base: position 86,192,525 of record NC_080571.1, read on the forward strand.
GATTTGTCCTTTGCCTCAAAATAGGCCTCAGTTTCAGCGATTACCTCTCCATTGCTTCTAAATTTTTTACTAGCGAGCATTCTCTTGAGGTCTGAGAACAGGAAAAAGTCACTGGGGGCCAAATCTGGAGAATACGGTGGATGAGGGAGCAATTCGAAGCCCAATTCGTTCAATTTCAGCATGGTTTTCATCGACTTGTGACACGGTGCATTGTCTTGATGAAACAAAACTTTTTTCTTCTTCAAATGAGGCCGTTTTTTTTAAATTTCGTCCTTCAAACGCTCTAATAACGCTATATAATAGTCACTGTTGATGGTTTTTCCCTTTTCAAGGTAGTCGATGAAAATTATACCACTTCATCAAAAAGTAGTGTTTCATCAATACACGAAATTCCTTTTTTTCCATTTTTTTCACAATAACAAAAGTAGCTTCACTCAAAATGCAATATCTCACAAACTAATAATCAGACAGCTGTCAAATTTATACACGTATCTTTTGAAGGTGGGTACTAACTGAAAATGGTATGGATTTAATTCTAGTGGCGCCCTCTCATAGAAACGATACGAACTTTTCAGCCGATCTGTTATGAGACGGTTAGATGTGGACTACTGAAGGGAAAACGAGAATTCGGTTCGATTCCGAGTAGTCCAATATGAGTTCGTAATGCGATTTCCGGTTTCTTAAATTCAAAATCTCGTATCTGAGGATTAAGAGTTTCTCTGATCAATCATTTCAATTTGATCAGTGGAAGAGATCAGAGTGGTTGAATTTGTGTAGTTCGTGTTCGAAACAGGTTAGTCTTATAACATGAGACTTTTTTAAAGCAGGCAAAGTTACAGAGTTTACTTTAAATAGGTATTAGCGCAGTTAGGAGATAGTTGAAAGTGCGGAGACTTTGCGTGCAAGTGCGAAGACCATCAAAAGGTAATAAAAAGGTTAACATACGGTGTGTAGACAATAGCTTACAATGTCGATCAGACGTACGACGGCTTTTAATTTCAGATTTTGCGCTTGGTGAAGCTACAACCGGCACCACCAGCAAAGTTCATCCGTCCTCCTGCCACCATGTCTGATCCATCTTCTCGTGACAGTATTGTTCGTTGCCATCAAAACGAAGGACACAGCGACTCCACGTGCCATCTGCAGCCATCGCAAATTCGCCGCGTGCCGGACTTTGCTCCGTTTTTTGTTGCTGGTATGCTGCTTTGAGGTCCAACACTACCAGCAGTTACCCTTCAACCCGAGGACCTCACCCGGAGAACCTGCGCTAGGAAGCGCAAATATCGACAGCGACACATCTGCGCGGAATTAATACCGTGCGCAGCAATACCACGTAGCAGGTAGCAGAAAGAAGGCTGGTCGACTGCTAAGAGTGAGTAAACGCCTAAATCCCCGCGCAGGGTGATATAAAAGCTCCGAAATAATAGTACAGTCCAGAATTTCCACCCGCACTTTCTAGGGCCCTGAACCGGGAAATAAAATGTAATTTTTTGTATATAGGAAATGTAATTAGGAGTAAGTTAGGATAATATATTTAGGAAGTGTGTCGAATTAATGTTCGAAAATAGTTTAGTGGTTAGGAAATTCGAATAAATGTTCGATAGTGATTCACAATTCTTAAGATTATGTATTGTCATTTGAAGTAATGTTCCGGTAGTTTTGTCTCTTTAAAGGGTCTCTGGTTCGCGGTCGTCTCGTTTATAGTTTTGTGTTTTAGTACTCTGGGTTCGACTGCTCGGGAAAACAGTCCCCACTCTGGTTTCTTCGCTGGCTATTATTTGGTTGTTTTTAGGGATTCTGCCAGTGAGGAATCTGCGAGTTGGTTGGGGAATTCGGTTGTCTATTCGCGAATTCGTTAGGTGATTATTAGGGTTCGACCTTTGACACGGAGTACCCTTTGACGTTTGCGTCTTCCGTTTCGTTTCCCCAAGATTATTGTAATCTGACCCGCTCTGAGGCGGAGTTTCTAGTCGGGCAACCTTTGAACGTGACAAGTGGTCCTCGTAAGAGGTGGCGCTTAAGCCACTTGTTCGTAGATCTGGGAAACGATACAGCAGACAGTTCCGTAACACCGTAGTGCACGCTACAGAAGGAGAATGAAAGAGAATTAAATATTGTGGAAACGGTTAAAAAAGAGGTGTGTGAACAAAATCTCTAAAAACGACAGAGATCTAATTAGTTGCCATCGAGATGGTGAAGAGACGGGGGAAGGGGAACGAAAAAGATTTTGTTAGTTTCCAATGATGATGGTGGACAGGAAAGGGGATCGAAAAAATCGGGTGGATGTTTGTGTCGAAACTGTAGGTAGAGATCATATTTTCTGAGCGAAGTTATTGTGTTTGAGGTAATGGTATATGAGAAGCATATATAAACTATCCCGACTCGCAAACACATCCCGAATTGTCCACAACCCGAATTTGATTTTGTCTAACCTCGGAGCTTTATTGTTACACGACAAGAGCGCAAGTAAGAATTCTACTATCAAAAAAGGTGTTTCGTTTCTGTTTGATGATGAGGTGACGCGCATGATCGTCTGTTCCGGAACAGAGTCAGGACATACTTTTTTAGCGAAATCGAATATCAAGCGGTTAAAATATTCTTCATTTCCGTACGTGGTGTCGTCGGGCCGTATTTCAAAGAGTGTTCATTGATGTTTCTCTCGATAATCCGTCTAAGAATCAACGCAAAGAATCAACGCAAATAATCGTTTTTAATAAATTCGATAAATGAAGCCCTTTCCGCGTTTAATTCTGAGCACTCTTTGTTCCACCACGGGTTGGTAGGACGGATGTTAGTTTTCGCGCCGGGTACACGTTTTGTCTGAGCTTGAATTGCAGAGTCGAGAATCAAGCCAGCCAAAAACGTGTACTCGATCTCCGGAGGAAGTTCTTGTGTTGTTTCGAGTCTTTTCAATCAGTATTTCGTTTGAGGTCATACGTAATATTGATGGTCCCCAATGGTCCTAATCCGCAGACGATTGAAATCACGATAAGTAGATGATCGCTATCGTGGGAATCGGGAACACCTTCCACGTGCAACCCAACCGTAGCGATGTCAAGCAAACGAATAAATCTAGTGCACTTGGTCTTGCTGGTGGTGCACACGGAAAGACCGAAATCAGCATTTTGGCGAAAAAATTAGTTGATTTTCTGATTTTAGTTAGTTATTTTTTGAGACAACTAAAAAATCTTACTTTTGCTAATTTAGATTTTCTAAATCTAGTTCCCTTAATAATAATAAAATATTTGTTGAAATGGCTATTTTTTTAGTTGAATTCGCCAATTAAACGTGCTGTCATTTCTTAGTTAAGGCACACTTCATATCCATTCAACTAATTTTTTAGTTGAATTAGACAAATAAAACGTTGTTTTCAACCAACATAAATGGTTCAATTGGTTTTTGCAATTTGCAGCTATATGGCGCACTGTCACCGAGAAAAACGTTAACACCGTCATGACTACTAGCCACTAGATGGCACACTACTGCCGAAAAAAAATTCAGTCGCGGTTATCTTTTCTATATTGGCAGGTATAAATACGATGTTGTATTGGAGAAAAAGACATAAGCGAAACATATACTTTTTTTGAAAATTTTACTTCTGAATCGCTGTTTTCTTCATTCGACTTCGCGAAATCGACTCTCACACTGAAAACTATGAGCACTCGGAAAACAAAAACCGAATACAAGTAGTACACCGGACGGCGTAGACCGGAAGGTTGGTAGATACAAAAAACATCATTTGACATATACAATTAAAGTGCAACATTCGAAACTCCCTTCACTGTTCCGCGTAAAAACATTATTACGCACAATCGCTTCAAATGCGCATAAATTCTGAATAAATACACTTTCCACTAATAGTTTACGTCATTTTCACATATCGGTTTAGAAATTTATATTTGGATATATCGTAACACATGCGAAAAACATCTAAACAATTTGCAAGCAGTTTCAATAAGACTGTCCCTTTTAGCTTTTTAATGGATTGTTTTGCTTCGACACTTCTCATGAGTTTTTGGCTAATAAACTTGTTAATAAAACCAATATCATTTTTGTTTTCTTTGTGCTATCCTTCAGTAATGACGGTGATAGATAAATAGAAAAAAATTTTCTGATTTTAATAACGAGTTTAGTTGTCAATGAGAATTTCGTGTTGGATTGAAATATTGCTGGTTTGTGTCCAGAATATTCGCCAACTAAACACATTCTCTAATAATAAGAGTTTTTTCAGCAAAGTAAATTCTCAATTTTAACTAATTTTATAGTTATTTTAGAAATTTTGTTGTTAAAATCAACTAATTCAAAAACAGTAATACGAATTAGGCGCAGAGCTAATTTCGGTCGTTCCGTGCAGGAATCCGTGTCATTTCTCCCGAATTCAAGATTGTCATATTGAAGTTGTCGCAAATATCATAGATCGCAGTTGACCTGTTATCATCATGAAGGCAACCCCATCCCGTACCGTGGGAGTTAAAGTCTCCTAAAACCAACGTCGATGCG